>NC_133126.1:109876479-110190513 GCF_048418815.1 Hemitrygon akajei
CATCTCGTTGCACTTCAATGGGTTACTAGCTATCTCAAATTCATTTTAAAAGTACCCTGTCACCACTTTTATGTTTTGTAACTTCAAAACATTAAGCTAATTCAAAGGAAGATACAGGAATCCAAAATGTGAGTCTAACTTTATTCTTTACATTAAGAGAGGAGTTCATGTATCACATGTACTTACACATGTAACCCACAATGAATTATTTAAATGAACAAGAATGCTTAATCAAGAATGCTATATACTGTAGATACAAAGTTATTCAAATATTACTGAAATATTAAATACACAACAATCACTACCACATTGAAATGCAGTAAACCCTCCAGAAAAACTGGATATGAAAATAGAACAAGAACAGTACAGTGAAGTACAGACCCTTCAGCCCTCAGTATTGTGCTGACACTTTAACCTATTTCAAGGTCAATCTAATCCTTCCCTTCCACATAGTCCTCCATTTCTCTTCCATTTATGTACTCATCTAAGAGTCTCTTAAATGTCTGTAATGTATCTGCTTCAACCACCACTCTGGTAGGATGTTCCAAGCACTTACCACTCTCTGACATATCCCCTATAATTGCTTCCATTGCAAATATGAGAAATAGGTGTAGGCTGTCCACTCAATATATGCCTTTTACCATCTTATACATCTCTATAAAGTCACCTCTTGTGCTTCTTCACTTCAAAAAGAAGAGCCCCACTTTGCTAAATCTTTCCTCTTAACACATGCTCTCTAATCCCGGCAACATTCTGGTGATCTCCTCCACACCCTCTCTAAAGCTTCCTCATTCTTCCTATGATGAGGCAACCAGAGCAGAACACAATATTACAAGAGTCATCTTACCAACTTACACAGTAACACTGAGGGATCTATGGACACAGACCCCAAGATCCCTTTGTTCCACCACATTGCTAAGAGCCCTGTGTTTGTTTAGGAAGAGAGACAACCAACACCGGAATATTACAAAACTTGGGTTTATTGCAGAATTCGTAACTGGCACAGCGAATCGACGGAGTCGCTGGAGAAGGCGCGTTCCAACTTCCCCTTACAATCTGCTCTTATTTATATCCCTTTTTCCCCCCAGCACAATCCCCCGCTACATATTAGGTAACATCGGGCACTTGTGTCCATCTTATTGGCCCGATGCCATACACGCACGAGTTACCTGTTTCTTTTGTTTACTGAATCGCGTGACACTAGTAGTTTCGGTGTAGCGGAGTCCCCAGTTTCGCTTCCCCCCTCCCTCGCATTACGTGAGCCACTCCTGACCTGTAATGGCAGTCTCAAATTAACCCTAACATTAACCCTAACAAGTCATCTTACCAACTTACACAGTAACACTGAGGGATCTATGGACACAGACCCCAAGATCCCTTTGTTCCACCACATTGCTAAGAATCCAGTTAATAATTGTATTCTGCCTTCCAAAGTGAATCAGTTCACACTGCTCCAGATTGAGCTCCATCTGCCACTTCTCAAACCAGCTCTTCATCCTATCAACATCTATTTCTAACCTATGACAACTTTCCACACTATCCACAACACACTTTCACTTCCTCATCAAAGTCATTTATAAAAATGACAGGGAGCACAGGCTTCAGAATAGAGTAACACTAGTCACTAACCTCCAGGCAGAATACACTCCATCTACTACCATCCATTGCTTTCCATGGACAAACCAATTCTGAATCCATGCAGCCAAGTTTCCTTGGATCCCATGCCTTCTGACTTTCTGAATGACAGTACCATGAAAAACCTTATCAAACATTTTACTAATATCCATACACACCACATCCACTTCTTTATCTTCATCCATTTATGTCACTTTTTTGAAAACCTCAATCAGTTTTCCCACTACTGACATAAGACTCATTGGTCTATAATTTGCAAAGTTTTCTCTATCTTTCTTGAATGAATGAATAATGTTTGCCAAACTCCAATCTTGTAGCCCTACTCCTACTCCTGTGGGCAGTGAGGACACAGAGATCTTCAGGAATTGATTCACTTGATTCCTGTAGTAACCTGAGGTATATCCCATCTGGCCTTGGGGATTTATCTATCTTAATGCTTTTCAAAAGTTCTAGCACATCCTCTTTTGTAACCTTGGCATATTCCAGCACATTAGCTAATTATTTGATGACCTCACATTCATCAATGTCCCTCTCACTGGTGAAGTTTGAAGCAACGATTTCCCTCCTCTGACTCCAGGCATGTGTTTCCTCTTCTAACCCACCAAGAATCTAGTCATCCTCCTATTCTTCAGAAATGCTTGGGTTTTCCTTAATCTTATTCACTAAGACCTTCTCATGCCCTCTTCTTGCCCTGCTAGAAGAACATTCTTGCCCTTCTTAAGATCATTCCCAGCTACATTATCGCTCTCCAGAGCTCTGCTTAATTTTTGCTTCCTAAACTTTAAGGAAGTTTCCTTCTTCTTATTGAATACCTACTCCTTTTCAGCTTTCAATATGGTTCCTTCACCCTACCAACCTTTCCCTGCCACAATGGGACAACCCTGTCCAGAAACCCAGGCAAGCGCTCTCTAAACATTTCCTGACAACATTTGTTCTGATTTTATGCTGCTAGGGTCCTGCCTAATGGCATCATAATGAGCACTCCCCAAATTAAATACTTCCCCATACCGCCTGCTCCTATTGCTGTCCAAGGTGATAGTAAAGGTCAGGGAGTTGTGGCCACTGTCTCCGAAATGTTCAACTACTGATGTATGTATATGTATATATAAGAATATAAAAACACAAGACAAGGAGCAGAATTAGGCCATTCAGCATATTGAATCTGTTCTACCATTCAGTTATGGCTGATATATTATCCCTCTCAATCCCATTCTTCTGCCTTCTCCCCAGAACCTTTGATGTCCTTGCTAATCAAAAGCCTATCAGATTCTACTTCAGATGTAGCCAATGACTTGCTCTCCAGTCATTTGTGGCAATGTACTCCAAAATCCTCTATCACCTCTCTTTCACTCTTCATATATTTGGAAAAATCTTTTGGTATTCTCTTTTATATTATTGGTTGGCATACTTTCATATTTCATCTTTACCCTCCTTTTGGTGTTTTTAGTTGCCTTCTGTTGGTTTTTAGAAGTTTCCCAATCTTCTAACTTCTCACCAATTTTTGTTATATTATAATCTCTCATTTTTGCTTTTATGTTATCTTTGACTTCCCCTCATCACCCATGTTGCTTTATCCTCCCTTCAGAATACTTCTTCATCTTGGAGATATATCTATCTTGCACCTTCCAAATTTTTCCCAGAAACTCCAGCCATTGCTGTTCTCCTCCCTTGGAGGGTTAGACACCCCGAGCCAATAAGCTGGTCCTGGACTTATTTCCACTTGTCATAATTTACTTCTTCTTATTCTTATTATTATTGAATTATTTATGGTTTTATATTGTTATATCTCTACACTATTCTTGGTTGGTGCAACTGTAACGAAACCCAATTTCCCTCGGGATCAATAAAGTACGTCTGTCTGTCTGTCTACCATCAACCCTGCTAGTGTCCACTTCAAATCAATTTTGGCCATCTCCCCTCTCATGCCTCTGTAGTTTTCTTTACTTCACTGTTGTATGGATACATCTGATTTTACCTTTCCTTTCAAATGGCTGAGTGAATTCTGCCATATTTTGATCACTGCCTGCTAAGGATTCCTATAGTGTGTACTCAGTGGGATATCAGGGGCTGGAACATGGAGCTGAGAAGGGATTTATATTCAGCCTTTGGTGTTCCTGGTAATTCTGTGCTGAAGTGGGCAGGCTTGGAAGTCTGCTATATGCTGAGACAAGCACTGTAGTTACTTGTCATGCTAACTTTCTACCACCATCCAGGGGACTAACTGCAACCTAACAATAATCCCCCCAAAATGGAAAGGAGAAGCAGCAATTTGAAGAATCAGGACAAGTTAAATATTTTAAATCAAAAGTAAACAGAAGGTTAGGAAAATCATTTGAAAAAGGGAGGCCCGTCACTGAGCTCTCTCATAGTCGACAGTTCTTGCTTTGATAACTCATCTCTTCTTGAGTATTAGTACATTGTAAGGGGAGCCAACCTCTCAACAATTTATTAAATATCAAATAATGAATTCCTGCATCAACAGATGTGTGACTTATCAGAGTTTTTGTGAGAACATCTGGACAGTGAAGGTGCATATATCAGAATGCTCTTCATTGAATACAACCCGACGTTCAATACTAACATTGTTTCAAAACTAATCAATAAGCTCCGAGACCTAGGCCTCAATACCTCCTTGTGCAACTGGATCCTCGATTTCCTCACTTGCAGAACCCAGTCTTTTCAGATTGGCAATATCTCCTCCACGGTCTCCATCAGCACTGGTGCACCACAAGGCTGTGTGCTTAGCACCCTGCTCTACTCACTTTATACTAATGACTGCGAGGCTAAGCACAGCTCCAATACCATATTCAAGTTTGCTGATACCACTGTTGGCCGAATTAAAGGTGCTGACAAATCAGCACATAGAGCTTTGACCACAGGCCAATCTGGACATCAGAGTCCGGAGAGGAGGGGACTTCAATTAGATCCACTGCCTGAGGCACGGATAGGTCGCAGCAGCATCATAGAACTATGACCAGCAGCCAATCGGTGTTTGGAATTGATTAATAAGAACAAATTAAACTAAGGCAGCAGCATGCACAACAGCCATCATCTGAGTCGACATAGAGCGGTGATCTTAAGGCTTTAGCTCTTCGAGGCTTCACTAAGAGACAGCAAAGGAAAGAAAAGATCAAGTGTTTTTTCCTTCTGTTCTATATATCTGTTCAGCTAAGACAGTAGAGATGTCAGGCAGGGTAGTGAAATGCTCCTCTTGCAGGATGTGGGAGGACAGGGAGATCTCCAGTGTCCCTGACCACTACAACTGTGAGAAGTGCATCCAGCTGCAGCTTCTAACACTCGTGATAAGGAGTTGGAGCTGGAACTGGACAAATTCCAGATCATTCAGGAGGCCAAGGAAGTGATAGATAGGACATATGGAGAGGTAATTACACCCAAGGTGTAGGAGACAGGAAACTGGGTGACAGTCAGGAAGGGGAAAGAGGTTAAGGAGCCAGTGTAGAGTACCCCTGTGGCCATCCCCCCTCAACAACAGGTATATCACTTTGGATACTGTCACAGTGGTCAGTATCTAGAACTGAGTCTGCCTCTATGACTCAGAATGAATGGGGAAGAAGAGGTACGCTGTGGTGATAGGGGAGTCGCTAGTTAGGGGAATGGACAGGAGGTTCTATGGGCGAGAATGAGATTCCTGAATGATATGTTGCCTCCTGGGAGCCAGGGTCCAGGATATCTCGGATCAAGTCCTCAGTGTTCTTAAGCGGAGGTTGAACAGCCAGAAGTCGTGGTCCATGTAGGTATCAATGACATGGTAGGACGAGTGATGAGATGCTGCAGAGGCAGTTTGGGAAATTAGGTGCTAAGCTAAAGAGCAGGACCTCCAACATTGTGATCTCAGGATTGCTACCTATGCCACGTGCTAATCGGGCAAGAAATAGGAAGATAATATGGTTTAACAGGTGGCTAAGGAGTTAGTGTGGGAGGGAAGGCATAAGATTTTTGGATCATTGGACTCCCAGGGAAGATGAGACCTGTACAGAAGGGACAGTTTGCACCTGAACTGGAAGGGGAGCAGCAATGTCTGGAATTTATGGAAGCAAATCAGGAGGCACAGGATATATACATCCCAAAGAGGAAAAAGTATTCTAAAGGAAAGATGACACAACCGAGGCTAACAAGAGAAGTTGAAGCCAACATAAAAGCTAAAGAGAGGGCATATAATAGAGCCAAAATTAGTGGGAAGTTAGAGGATTGGGAAGCTTTTAAAAACCAGCAGAAGGCAACTAAAAAAGTCATGAAACCCCTTTTTACTGGGCATCTTTGGAAACGTGGCTCATTAGCCACTCGCTAACAGTCACTGGACTTCCACGGCGAGAAACCCACCTTTCGCAGGCTTCGTACGTCAAGGGTGTATATGACTTTGGTCCCGCCAAACCTGTGAGGTTAGGATGTCTTGCCCTGGTTTGTGTGAGAACAAGTTTTATATCGGGTAACGTCACCCCCGGATCGACCTCGGCGTTGGCAGCTGGTCCTGCCTGAGAAGTATCGGAAGACTGTGTTGAAGTCCCTGCACGATGATTCTGGACAGTTGGGGGTGGAGAAGACCTATGGATTACTCGGAGACAGGTTTTACTGGCCCCGAATGAAGGCAGAGGTGGAAAAGTATTGCAAATTCGTGCATTTGCTGCATATGCTGGAAGACGCTACCTGTGCAGGCTGCTCCGTTGTCACATTTGCAAAGTGAGGGGTCATCGGTCCTGGTGTGTTTGGATTTCTTGGCCATAGAACCCGATGCCAGTAATACGGTGAATGATTTAGTCATCGCAGGCCACTACACCAGGTATGCTCAAGCACTCCAAGAGTCAGATGCCAAATCTACCGGTTTTCCGGGTGAGACCTGAAGATGGGAGGGGGCCCATCAAGATTCTCCATCGGAATCAATTGCTGCACCTGGGGCGAGATGTACAGGTAGAGCGGGAGACCAAGATGCCAGCTGCACCTCGTACCAGGACTTTGCATCCGCGTAGGGTGGAGGAAGAGCCCACCCCGGGAGAGGCGGGCCCGGGCCCAGCCACTGTGAAGGATACTGACTTGGAGGGTGATGACTCGGGACGACTGGTACATGCTGCCGTTCGCTGATGCTCCTGTGATGGAGGGGTAGGCTCCTGGACCCTCCCCCACTGGGTTAGATGGGTTAAGGGGGGGCTAGTGGTGGGCAGTCTGGGGTACCACAGGGCATTGGGGAGGAGGATGTGGGGCCCAAGCAAAAGAGTGAGGGTTCCGAGGTGCAGAGGGGTTTGGGTGACTGCTCATGGGAGGGATCGCTTCGTAGTTCCGATGAGTCTCCTGTATCGTCTGAGGTGGAGGAGTTAGAAGAGGGAGTGCGCAGGTCTCAGAGAAGTAGGCATCCCCCAGATAGGTTGGCCTATGTGGCACCTGGGGAACTGGGTGTGAGGGAGCTACTGTGATGGGGAGCTATGCCACTGCTTTCTGCAATTGGATTGAGCTGTGTTCTGCAGGAGGGGTTGGTGAATTATCTGAACGTCATGAGGGTATGACTTAATTCGGTGGAGAGAATGCAGGGTTCTCAGATTATTAACTGTAATGTTAACTGTTAACTGCTTATATAAAATGGCTTCTCTGTAGCTTTATAATGAAATGGCTTCTTTGTAGGTAACTGATGAGGTAATGCTCTGTTTAGTTGAAATGTTTGGGTTATAATGGAACTAACCAATAGAAGCAATGTTGTTCTATCTGTCTGTGTGGGAACCTGGAGTGAGTGGCCGGATTTTCGGGAGGGGAACCGGAGAGGAAGGACGTGCTGGATGTGCTTTGGTCGACCACTGAGGTTGGTCCCAGGCAGTGGGTCGAGGAGGTTGGAAAAGATCGAACAGCGGACCGAAGGTTTCGATAATTGAACTCCAATGGTTGTGCACAAACTGATTGAACTCTGATAAGTTTTGGCGTCCTTTTCTTTCTTTTTATATTGTATCGCTATTAATTACCTAGTTCCAGTAAGATTTATAAAGTGTAATCTGTAAAATGTACATTGTGTTCTGTCTGATATTGTATGTGTGGGTTTGTACCAGTGTGCATTACACAGCATCTATGCAAACGGGAGACACGGTTTGGCGGGTGGACGGATTTTCCCCTAGACAAACACAAGCCGATAGCCCCAAGGGTTACATAAATAAAGTAGAAAAAGTGCAACGAAAGTTTATAAGAATGTTGCCAACTGGAGGACCTGAGCTATAAAGAAAGATTGAATAGGTTAGGATTTTATTCCTTGGAATGTAGAAAACTGAGGAGAGATTTGACAGAAGTATACAAAATTATGAAGGACAGAGATAGAGTAAATGCACGCAGTCTTTTTCCACTGAGGTTAGTGGTCATGGGTTAAGGGTAAAAGGTGAAAATTTTAATAGGAACTTGAAGGGAAACCACTCAGAGAGTGGTGAGAGAATGGAACGAGCTGCCAGTACAGGTAGTGTATGCAAGCTCAGTCTCCATGTTGAAGAGAAGTTTAGATAGGCATTGGATAGTAGGGGTACGTAGGGTTATGGTCCCAGTGCAGGTCGATGGGTGTAGGCAGTTTCAGTAGTTCAGCACAGTCTAGATGGGCTGAAGGGCCCCTGTTTCTGTGCAATACTTTGCTAGGACTCTGACTCTGTGACTGTTGGACTGCCTCACAGCTCCTGTGACTAGGGGTTCAATGCATTGTTAGTGTGGGGTGTCCATCTTCTCTCGGGGTGCATTTCCTCTGTCATCATCTGGTTTCCTTCTTCATCCAAAAGTTGTAAACCATTTATGTTGTTGCAAATTGCCCAGAATATGTGGATGAGGGTTGGAGTCTGGGGCAACTGATGCGAGGTTGAAATGGGGTTAGTATGTGGATGAGGCTTGGAGACTGAGTGAACTGATGGGAGATTGGCATCGGTATACTCTTGGAAATCTCCATTATTTATTTATTTAACTTTTGATAACCACACCCCTCCATCATCCTCCTTTGTTTTTACCTGTACCCTATCACCCCATCACTTCTTCTGTTTTCTTACCCCTACCCTCACAAGTTGTCAAAGTGCTCGATGAAGCAATCCCCCAATCTACAGGTGTAAAGGTAGCTATAATAAATGTCATGCTTACAGGGATATATGCCAGGAGGGAGAGCAGTGGACAAGGGAGTGACATAGAGAGAGATCCCTATGGAAAGCAGTGAGTATGGCAGAGGGAAAGATGTGCTTAGTGGTTGGATCCCTTTGTAGTTGGTGTAAGTTTTGTACATTTGTACTCCCAGATTATTATGCTTCTCTGGAACCTTACTTTCAAGTAAAATGCAGCCTGCCTATTCTCCTTATCAAAATGTCAAGAGTCCTAAAAAGAAATCCGGAATGTGCAGAACAGGTAATGTCTCACTGTTGTGACCCATGAGGTTAGAACTGCAACCAATGTACAGTGTGTTGCTGGTCCGAAATTCTCCTGCTGGTCACATCAGCTTTTTAACTCAGGTCAATGCATTAGTATTAACCCGGTCTGCATTCTATTTTTACTGTACAGAGCTCCCTCAACAGTGGTACTTCCATAATGAGGTGCTCCCTCATCAACACCTTAACCACAGTGTGGTTCTCTCTCAGCACAGCCATTCCCACGATATAAGTAACAACACAACCTAAAATGTAAGTGTTCAATTAACTAAGTTTACATTCTTAGCCTCTACTGTCAAAACACCTTTCAATTCTGAAAAGACAGTTTTTACAACAGACACCCAGGTATTTTGAAAGGTATCAAGATTACATCCACGGGATGTGGAAGTCTGACCTGTGCCTTATCTTACCCCCTAGAGGAGTGTGATGTAGCAAACATATTTCAAGAGAATGAGCAGGCAGAATGCAAAAGTTCCTCTGAATGACAAGCTCAAAATCTAGAACAGGACGCAGTACCTACAACAACCGATCTGTCAGTGACTTGGATAGCTCCTGAGGTCTACTCAGTAAAAGTTTAATTTTCTTTACAAGACTGAAAGGCAGCATTATTATTTTATTTTGTTTCCAAATCAGAGATATTCCTTGGGTCTTTGACCAGCATTGATTATAACTGCAGAAAGCTGCAGAGGTTCAGTGGAATAACTTGAAAACTCAGCAGCATCCTTTGAAACTGTGCAATGAATTATAAGCTCATTCAAATGGCATGGAGGCGGGCAAATAATTGGATTGCTTAACAGAAAGGAGAATTTTTAGCTCCAGGAATGGCCTCAGAACAGGGAGTAATGAGGGAGCCCTTTTGAATTTTGACCTTTTTATGGTCATCCCTTGTAGCCCGCATGTGCTGCAATTTTTTTGCAGGCAAACAGAGTACCTGGTTGGAAATTCAGAATCAGGTTTATTATCACTGACTATTTGTTGTTTGTGGCAGCAGTACAGTGTAATGCATTAAAAATCTATATGTTACAATAAGAAATACACAAACAAATATATAGACAAATAGTGCAGAGGATGTTGATTTCACAGGCTAAGCTGATGTTTAATTGCTCAACTCTTGTTGAGTTTGAAGGCGGTGATGAGCTCTCTTCTATAAGTGCTGCAGTCCTTGAGGTGTGGTAAGCCCACAGTGCTGTAAGGGGGGATTCTGACCCAGTGATTGTGAAGGATATATTTCCAAGTCAGGATGGTGTGAGGGTTGGAGGGAAGCTTTCTAGTGGTGATATTCCCATGCGTTTGCTGCCCTAGCCGGTAAGACTGGTGGATTTGGAAGGCGGAGCATAACGAGTCTTGCTAAGTAGCTGCAGTGTGTTCTGTTGATGGTACAAACTGCTGCTGTTGTGTGATGGTGGTGGAATGGTTGTGGATGGGGTGTTTATCAACTGGGCTGCTTTGTATCAGAAATGGACAATTCCGATTCAAACTGCTTTAAGAAGCCAACTAAAAGTGGTCTTGATAGCTAGGCCACTAGATAGAGTGGCTCTGTTACCTATCTTTTCCCATGAAGTATTTTGAGAGGCTGGTTATGGCATGTATTAACTCCAGCCTCCCAGACAATCTTAACCCATTGCTATTAACCTACTATTGAAACAGGTCTACGGTGGGTGCCATTTTCCTGGCCCTACACTCATCTCTAGAGCATTCAGCCAATAAAGACACCAAATTAGACTATCATTCCTTGATTACAGATGCATCTTCAATGCTATATTTCCAATCAATTTCATCTCTAAACTTCAAGACTTGGGTGTCAAAACTTCTCTCTACAATGGATTCTCAACTTCCTGACAGACAGATTGCGATCAGCCACACCTTCGCCATCATTGGTCGGATCATTGGTGCTTAAGATGGTTGTCTCCTCAGCCTCCATCCTCCCTACTCTACTCCATGTCACTCATGACTGCATGGCCAGATTCTGCTCCAACTCCATCTACACTTTTGCAGATGATACCACTAGAGTGGGCCAAATGCCACATATTGGTGTGTTGGAGTGTGGAAGGAGATAGAGTGATTAGTAATGTGGTGACATGACAATATCCTTTCCCTCAATGTCAGGACAAGTAAAAGAGATGCTTTTTGATTTCAGGAAGACAGGGGTGGGTCTGTGGGTGAGGGGTTGCAGTGTACATGTTCCTGTCCACATCAATAGTGTTGAGATCAAGAGGGGTTGAGAGCTTCAAGTCCTGGTCCAACCACTTTGACACCACAGCAAGAAAGTTCATCAGTGCCTTTACTTCTTCAGGAGGATAAAGAAATTTGTAATGCCCCCATAAGCCGTTACCAATTTTGATTAATGCATCATTGGAAGCATCCAATCTGATTGCACGACAGCTTGCTAAGCCAACAGTTCCGCATGTGACCTCAAGGAACTGCAGAGTTGTAGATACAGCTCAACACATCAGAGAAAGCAGCCTCCTCTTTATGGATTCTGCCTATACTTCTTACTGCCTGAGTAATGCAGACAGCATAATCAAAGACACCACCCTTCCCCAACATTCTCTTTTGTTCCCTTTTCTATTGGGCACAAGATATGAAAGCCTGAAATTGCATAGCACCAGGCTCAAGGACAGCTTCTACCCTGTTGTTATAAGATTATTGAATACCTCCCTAGTATAAAAAAAGGTCTCTTAACCCTACAATCTACACTCAGTTTCCATTTTATTAGCTAGCTCCTGTTCATGATCTTCTGCTGCTGTAGTCCATCCACTTCAAGTTTCAACATGTTGTGTATTCAGAGATGCTCCTCTCTACATCACTATTGTAACACGATTATTTGAGTAGCCGTCACCTTCCTGTCAGCTTGAGCCAGTCTGGCCACTCTCCTCTGACCTCTCTCATGAACAAGGTGCTTTCACCACAGAGCTGCCGCTCACTGAAAGCTTCCCACACCATTCTCTGTAAGCTCTAGAGACAGCTGTCCAGGAGCTCAGCATTTTCTGAGATACTCAAACCACAGTCAAAGTCACTTAGATCACACTTCTTCTCCATTCTAATATTTTGTCTGAACAACGACCATATCTGCATGCTTTCATACATTGAGCTGCTGCCACATGATTGGTTGATTAGATATTTGCATCAGCAAGCTGGTGGAGGGGTGTGCCTAATAAAGTTGTGCCTTTGAGTGAAGGCTGTTATGATCTTATAGCTTATTGCTTACCTGCACTGCACATTCCCTGTAGCTGTTACACTTTATTCTGCATTATCATTTTACATTGCATAGCATCAATACACTGTGTAACAAATATCTGTGAGAATAGTCTGTGGTGCCATGGTAACATAGTGGTTCTGGAGTTCAAAGTTCAATACCAGTGCCGTTCTGTAAGGAGTCTCTGTACATCCTCCCCATGAAATATACGGGTTTTCCCAGTGCTCTGGTTTCCTCCCACAGCTATTATTTCTATTTATTCAATCCGCAGGAATAATCAGATCTCTCTGATGGCTCAAAAATAAATCAACATATTGAATTTCTGTGGGAGTCCTCGATCCACATCCATCACTTAGCTGAACACAGATTCTGGCACAGAGGGAGTACAGACGGGGTGCTCACAACTTTTCTCCAAGGATGCCACCTTCTGTTGAAGTTGCAGCCAAGTATCAGGAATGCTCTTGTAAAAATTCAACCTATAGTTCTTTCAAAATGCTGATAATGTAGATGTAAGCAGGTTACTGAACAGTGAGAGAGAACAGAAGCAGGCAGGCAGAAAATGAACAAGGCTCTGCTGAGGATTCAAATCAAAGGTAACATCTCTCCAACAGGGTAATAGAAATATGGAAGTTATTCCCAGTTAGATGCTAATGATGTCCTTATTAACTGCACCAGTAAGATCTGGATCCAAAAAGGTTGGTTGATTGTAAAACAACATGCATTTATTTTATGCTTTTAACAGGCCCCAGTTGAGTTTAATTATGACCTTCTTTCCTGATGCCCAATTCCTCCTGACCCACTGAATTCCTCCAGCAGTTTCTCTGTTGCTTTTAATCATGGCAATACTGGATTTTTCTTTTTGAATAGGTCGCACAAAGCTTATTCAGTATTTTTTAAAGAAAATCTTAAGGAGTTATTTAAGGAGGAAACTAGTAGCATGAGGCAAGGCTGTCAGTGGTGAGATGAGGGAATTTGGGATGGTTAAATTGTCAGAAGTGGGGACAATGATGTGTGGACTTGGTGTCTGATGGAGGTGGCCATATTTGGAAAAGGACTATTTGAGCACTGGGTCACTGCTGAGTTGAGAGCCAGTGTTGATGTTAATGTTGATCCAACTGATAAGCTGACATCCTGATGCTGTCCGTACGGCCTCGGGCTTACCGTTGCAAAATGATCTCTGAAGCTGAAGGTATTGTGTGTTCAAATCCCACTCCAGATGTTCATAGATATAATTCTAACCTGATGTTCTAGTGCTGTACTGGGGAATTGAAGCATTGTTTTCCAGATGAGACACTAATGTAATGCCCTGTTTATATCCTCAAGTGGTTGTGAAAGATCCTGAGGATTTAGTCGGAAAAGAATATGGTATTTCAACCAAAACTCAAATTATATTTTGGTCATTATCCAATTTCTGTTTGTGGAGCTTTGCTAAATGCATTTTTTGCCCTACTTCCTGCATTTTACCTTCAAACATATTCTACTGGTTGAAGAGCACCTTGGGATTTCCTGAAGTCATGCTAGTCTCTGTGTAAATATTATGTTTTTATTGTGTCCTGTTCAGTTGTAAAAATGGAAAAAAAACACCAACTTGTGTGTGCAAGTCATATCTAGGAGTTACTAGAATGTTGTAACTCCTCAACTGAACCCAATAACTAACCCTTCTACCTTATTTCATACATGGAATCTGGACGATGAGTTCATAGTTCAAACCTCTTCTCTTCTTTGTCATCTCTCATGATCAAGGTTGATGCTTCCACTCCTGTTCTGTAGGGTTTGAGATGACTAATGATAAAGGTTAGATAAAGTAAAAGATGCATCATTTGCAGCAATTCAAATCAGGGAGGATTGTTCTGGGCAGCTCCGCAGGTATCGCGACATGGCCAGTACCTCACAACTCACCGACACTAACCATACATCTTTGGACTGTGGGAGGAAGTGAGAGCACCTGGAGAAAACCCACACAGTCACCAGGAGAATGTACAAACTCCTTACAGGCAGCAGTGGGAATTGAACCACTGTCCGCAACATGAGCCCAACATGGTGGAGGTAGACTGGGTGTGTGAGTAGACAGGGAGATTATGTACTGCTTCTGCTTTCTCTGCAGATATTATATGTACTCCTTATGAATGGACTTTCTCTGCAGATATTATATGTACCCCTTATGAATGGACTTTCTCTGCAGATATTATATGTACCCCTTATGAATGGACTGTAGTTTCTTGATCCCTGTTTTAAACTGTCTATTTCCATTTTGAATGGTTGCAGACTCAAGAGTGGGAAGGGATGTCACATTTTTTCAAGAAGGTTTTGCAAACATCCTTGAAGCTTTTCATCCATACACCTTATTATCTTATGCCCTGACAGAGTTCAGAAGAGTGTGTTTGGGGGGGGGGGGTGGTTTCAGATGTGATTGGCATAATCTTATTGTAGGTGATATTGCCCATGGAGAGGAAACTGGAGTTTCCTGCTTATCCTGCTGTTGAATTTGGAGGGTTGGTCATATCTCTGGAATAGGAAGTCAATAAACTGCTGATGCTAGAAACAGGAAATATAAACAAAAAATGCTGGAAATGGTCAGCAGCTTAGGCAGCAACTCTGAAAGTGAAACAGTGCTAACACTTCATCAGAACTGGAAAGGAACCAATTTGCAGGGGAGATGGGAGGACAAAGAAAATATCTGAGCGAGGATGAAGTCAGGGTTTCCATAGGAATAAGTTGTGCAGGTTGTCTGGTCAGTGGGTTAATGGGGGAGTTAGAGAGAAAAAAGTGAACAAAAGCTAAGAGCAAGAATACAGATAATGAAATGTAACAGGTTATAAAGGATTAAAGGCTTAACAGGATTATAAAGAAACCAGAAAATAACTGAAGAAAGGAATTAGGAAAGCCAGGAGGGGCCTTGAAAAGCCCTCGGCAAGTGGGATTAAAGAGAATCCCAAGGCATTCCATACATACATCAGGCACAAAAAAATAGATAACTTGGGACGGGATGAGACCATTCAAGAATAAAGGGGGAAACATTTGCTTAGATGCTGCTGATGTGAGTGAGGAACTCAATGAGTACTTCATATCAGTATTTACAATGGCGAAGGACATGGAGGATGGGGAGAGCAGTGCCAGGAGTACTACTATGCATGGGCATTTGGAAGTAAAAGAAGCTTAAAGAACATTAAGGTGAATAGGTCCACAGGGCTTGACAGGATATACCCCAGGTTATTGAGAGAGGCAACTGAAAAGAATGCTGCTGCCTTGACCGATATCTTTGTGTCCTCTCTAGCCATAGTTGAGGTCCCAGAGGACTGGCAAGTAGCAATGTTGTTTGGTTGGTGAGTCTCATGTCAGTGGCAGGGAAGTTATGGGAGATAATTCCTAGGGATAGGATTGATGAGCATTTGGAGAACTATGGCCTAATTATAGAGAGCCAGCTTGACTTCGTATGGGGCACACGCCATCACGCTACCACATCATACATGTGTACTTAAAGAACACACAAAGTTGGACTCACATTTCGGAATCCTATGTCTTCCTTTGATTTAGTTTAATGTTTTGAAGTGACAAAACATAACACTGCCTAGAAGGTCAGACAGTGCTAATGAAGAGAGTGAAATGAGAACTATTACAGGTGGGTGACTTACAACCAAAAGGGCCAGACAGAGTCTGTTAACAAGCTGACGAGGAATTGAAGATTAAGCCTGAAAATGAAGGTGCAGCACTATCCTCATTTTATAATTAAGCCTCTTTATAGAGCACCCAGTCAGGCCAGAGTGGGAATAGGAAGGAGAATTAAAGTAGCAGCTAACAGTGTCGCCTTTAGTGTGTCGATGCCAGACACCAGCACAATTACATCCAACCCCACTTCTCAAAGAGAACTTCTTCCTTCATTATTTGACTGGGATATGAATAAATATGAGCAGAGGTTGGTATATCATGGGGTGGAAGATCGATGAGTGAAGAAATTAATTTGTGGCTAACTTGGAGATATGACAGATCATTGCACATGTGGAACTGAGACCCAGTATTTTTGCTGGGATGTTGGATGCCCATGAGAGAACTTATCCACTCTAGTTGGCAGCCCAGCCTGACACACAGAGACTCCCAGCACAAAATGAACCAATGCATCCAGACGGGACCACACAATAAACCCGTCATTTAAATGTTTCAGTAATCATGTTCTTACAGAAGTGCAAACGGTAGACAGAAGATAATATGTCATGCTTAAACACTGTGGATTAATGGAAACGTAGGCTGTCAATTATACATTCTCACTATTGCTGGCTCTAGTCCAGGGGTTCAGAGAAGCAACATACCCAGGGCAACCAAATCCAAGGGAGAAATCCAAAAGTCAAAGTCCACAATACGAAGACACAGGTTAGAACACAAAGATAAATTTGTTAATTTGAAAACTGGCTTGATTCTTGAGCAGTCAGATCTCCCTAGTGGCTCTATCTCTCTCTCTCTTTCTCTGTCTCCTCTTCCGGGATCCATTTTTTAAAGTGCGCTCTCCAAATCACAATAGGAGCAGTTCTGACAAGGGATGGGTCCAAGAACACTTTAAATAGAGAGTGACAGTGGCTCAGCACACCTGAAACAATGGAAGCTAGAAGGAGTTAGAGATAGAGATAGATATATAGAGTGAGAGAAAGGGAGAGAGACAGGGGGAGAGAGAGAGGGGTAGAGGAGAAGAGGGGGAGAGAGTGAGGGGAGAGAGAGAGAGAGAGAGAAAGAGAGAGACACTAAGAAGAAAGCTCCAAGATTTAGACCCATTGACAAGGAGTGTGCAGTGACAATTGGGAATGACACTAAGGGGATATCAATATTTTGTCCTTTAATCAGATGAATTAATTTTGTATCAATAAGCTGCCAGTGACTGGTTCTCCCATTATGGCTGTAGGGTCATAGTTTGACGTGTCCACAAAGGCACTTACTTCAAACTTCTTTCCCTATTGTGAGTATAAACAGACATAAGTGACTATGATATCTTCCTCTTCTGGATGGCCATCTTAAGCCTGATCACCTGACTGGTGATCGGATCAGACATGCCCTTCATTTGTGGTGGTGCTGAACAATTAACATGCCACTGAGTTATCAAGAGCATGTCATTGATTTTACAATAACAAAATCTGTAAACTATATTTTGCAACATTACAATTTTAAACACTAGTAATATTTTATTATGATAAATTATTTTCCATTTTATTTCCCCACATCTCTCAATCCTCAGTAAAATCATTAGGATCAATGATCCTCAGATTTAACATGGTGCAGGATCAGACAGTGATTTCCCAGAATAAGTGGAGATGGATGAGGAGCCCATTTGCTGTGGGCATCAAAGCACCCAATCACTGTCATTCAGTGAGCTCAAGAACACTTAATTTGCCTATATGTTTGCATAAATCTCATACTAACCAATATTTAAAAAGGAATGTACAGATTTAGACAATACTTATCAAAAGAAATGAAGTGTCTATGTGGAAGCAGAGCTTTTGTGAGCTGCGATTTCTCCCAGCACTCAGGCAGTATTGATTTCCTGAAGACCAACAAACTGTACTGGCTTTAGCTTCAGTATGAGAGAGGTAAGGAGGAGCAGAACCTGTGCCTGGTTGGGAGAGGAAAGGGGTAATACTTAGAAATGCTTTTCCATGCTATTTAATGTATCACAGAGCCTGTACAACATCACAGATATCCACTGTGTATCACAGAGACAATACAACATCACAGATATCCACTGTGTATCAGAGACAATACAACATCACAGATATCCACTGTGTATCACATAGACAATACACCATCACAGAGATATCCACTGTGTATCACAGAGCCTATACAACATCACAGATATCCACTGTGTATCACATAGACAATACAACATCACAGAGATATCCACTGTGTATCACATAGACAATACATTACAGATATCCACTGTGTATCACACAGACAATACAACATCACAGATATCCACTGTGTATCACACAGACAATACAACATCACAGATATCCACTGCGTATCAGACAATACACCATCACAGATATCCACTGTGTATCACACAGACAATACAACATCACAGATATCCACTGTGTATCACAGAGACAATACAACATCACAGATATCCACTGTGTATCACAGAGACAATACACCATCACAGATATCCACTGTGTATCACATAGACAATACATCACAGGTATCCACTGCGTATCACAGAGACAATACACCATCACAGATATCCACTGTGTATCACACAGACAATACAACATCACAGATATCCACTGTGTATCACATAGACAATACAACATCACAGATATCCACTGTGTATCACAGAGACAATACAACATCACAGATATCCACTGCGTATCAGAGACAATACACCATCACAGATATCCACTGCGTATCAGAGACAATACACCATCACAGATATCCACTGTGTATCACAGAGACAATACATTACAGATATCCACTGTGTATCACACAGACAATACAACATCACAGATATCCACTGTGTATCACACAGACAATACAACATCACAGATATCCACTGCGTATCAGACAATACACCATCACAGATATCCACTGTGTATCACATAGACAATACAACATCACAGATATCCACTGTGTATCACAGAGACAATACAACATCACAGATATCCACTGTGTATCACAGAGACAATACACCATCACAGATATCCACTGCGTATCACAGAGACAATACACCATCACAGATATCCACTGTGTATCACACAGACAATACAACATCACAGATATCCACTGTGTATCACACAGACAATACAACATCACAGATATCCACTGTGTATCACAGAGACTATACAACATCAGATATCCACTGTGTATCACAGAGACAATACAACATCACAGATATCCACTGTGTATCACAGAGACTATACAACATCAGATATCCACTGTGTATCACAGAGACAATACAACATCACAGATATCCACTGTGTATCACAGAGACAATACACCATCACAGATATCCACTGTGTATCACACAGACAATACAACATCACAGATATCCACTGTGTATCACACAGACAATACAACATCACAGATATCCACTGTGTATCAGAGACAATACACCATCACAGATATCCACTGTGTATCACACAGACAATACAACATCACAGATATCCACTGTGTATCACACAGACAATACAACATCACAGATATCCACTGCGTATCACAGAGACAATACACCATCACAGATATCCACTGTGTATCACAGAGACAATACATCACAGATATCCACTGCGTATCACAGAGACAATACAACATCACAGATATCCACTGTGTATCACATAGACAATACATCACAGATATCCACTGCGTATCACAGAGACAATACAACATCACAGATATCCACTGTGTATCACAGAGACAATACACCATCACAGATATCCACTGTGTATCACACAGACAATACAACATCACAGATATCCACTGTGTATCACATAGACAATACAACATCACAGATATCCACTGTGTATCACATAGACAATACAACATCAGATATCCACTGCGTATCACAGAGACAATACAACATCACAGCTATCCACTGTGTATCACATAGACAATACAACATCAGATATCCACTGTGTATCACAGAGACAATACACCATCACAGATATCCACTGTGTATCACAGAGACAATACAACATCACAGCTATCCACTGTGTATCACATAGACAATACAACATCAGATATCCACTGTGTATCACATAGACAATACAACATCACAGATATCCACTGTGTATCACATAGACAATACAACATCACAGATATCCACTGTGTATCACAGAGACAATACATTACAGATATCCACTGTGTATCACACAGATAATACAACATCACAGATATCCACTGTGTATCACATAGACAATACAACATCACAGATATCCACTGTGTATCACATAGACAATACAACATCACAGATATCCACTGTGTATCACACAGACAATACAACATCACAGATATCCACTGTGTATCACATAGACAATACAACATCACAGATATCCACTGTGTATCACACAGACAATACAACATCACAGATATCCACTGTGTATCACACAGACAATACAACATCACAGATATCCACTGTGTATCACACAGACAATACAACATCACAGATATCCACTGTGTATCACAGAGACAATACAACATCACAGATATCCACTGCGTATCACAGAGACAATACACCATCACAGATATCCACTGTGTATCACAGAGACTATACAACATCAGATATCCACTGTGTATCACAGAGACAATACAACATCATAGATATCCACCGTGTATCACATAGACAATACAACATCACAGATATCCACTGTGTATCACATAGACAATACACCATCACAGATATCCACTGTGTATCACAGAGACAATACAACATCACAGATATCCACTGCGTATCACAGAGACAATACACCATCACAGATATCCACTGTGTATCACAGAGACTATACAACATCAGATATCCACCGTGTATCACATAGACAATACAACATCACAGATATCCACTGTGTATCACACAGACAATACAACATCACAGATATCCACTGCGTATCACAGAGACAATACACCATCACAGATATCCACTGTGTATCACAGAGACTATACAACATCAGATATCCACTGTGTATCACAGAGACAATACAACATCACAGATATCCACTGTGTATCACAGAGACAATACAACATCACAGATATCCACTGTGTATCACATAGACAATACACCATCACAGATATCCACTGTGTATCACAAACAGCATACAAATCACAGGTGCCCATTATGTATCAGATTGATCATATAACAGTACAAATGTCCATTTTGTATCACGGAGACCATAAACTGTACCAATTTCATTGCTTGGGTGGTTAATTAGTCTCTGTAAATAAATGTAGAACCCAGCAATCGCTGAGAGGAATGTGGGGGAATAAATTTGTGGATTGCTGTCAAATTGTGGATGTGCGCCAAATGGTTGGCACAGACTTGGTGGGCCAAAAGTTCTGTTTCTGTGCTGAATGTCTGCATGACAGTAAAGCAGTTTGAGGAATGATGGACATAGCCTGGAGCCAGCTAAATCCCAAATGCGGCTTCAGTTGCAAGTTCTTACGGGGAATCTCAGGCAATCTGTCAGTGTAGCCTGTCACTGCCTGAAACTCTGCAAAGCATAAAATTCTTTGCAAGCCACTCTTCCACTTCAAGATTGAAGATTGTTTAATGCAGATAAGTGTAAAGGAGAGAGAAATGATTGTGACTCTGTATCTGATGCAGCATAACATATACAATAAACAGAACCAACACAACAATCAACAACATAAACACAAAATGCTGGCAGAACTCAGCAGGCCAGACAGCATCTATGATAGGAGGTAGTGACGATGTTTCGGGCCGAAACCCTTCATCAGGAGAAATATAAAAGTCATCCTATGAAGCAGAATGAACAAGTATTTGTTATATACAAAGACTGATGGTATGTACTGACGTAAAGTGACACTAGGTCATATGTTTGTAGTGGTGGTGGGGAGTGTTAATGGGGTGGAAGTATTGATCAGCCTGATGGCTTGGGGGAAGTAATTCTTTTTAAGTCTGGTGGCCCTGGTGTGGGTGCTGAGTAACCACTTCTCTGATGGGAGTGGGGTGAACATTCGATGAGCAGGGTCAGTACAATCCATCATGATATTACTGGCCTTTGTCTGGCTCCTGTCCTTGATGGTGGTTAGGCTGGCACCAGTGATGCACTGGCAGTTTTGACTTCCAGTTGTAGAGCCCTCCTGTCCAGCACAGAGCAGTTTCTGTACCATGCTGTGATGCAGCACGTTAGGATGCTCCCAACTATGCATCTTCAGAAGATCATGAGTACTACTCTGCATAGACCAGCTCTCTTCAGCCCCCTCAGGCTATAATGTCTGCTCATGAGATGAAGTCCCTTGTTGAGAAATGCACTGCTGAGACACAAATTGTGATCTATGTCACAATTCAGTCCCCATCAACTAAGATAATGAAGGTAGTTTCTCTCAGAGTTAAGTCTGAAACCATTGGATGAGAAAACTGAGATAATGTTCACAGAACAGCTCAACCCAAATTCTTCTACAGTCCTGAAGAAGGGTCTTGGCCCGAAATGTTGACTGTTTATTCATTTCCATAGATGCTGCCTGACCTACTGAGTTCCTCCAGCATTTTGTGTGTGTTGCCTTGGATTTCTAGCATCTGCAGACTTCCTTGTGTTTACTTTTTCACACAGTTTATTAAAACTCAAACAAGTGCCATAAGTAAAATGATATCAATAGATGCATTACAAATGATATTACTGACAAGGTTACATGAGATTACTAAATCTGTGATATAAAATATGACAAATGATTGCACCATAATAGGACCTATTAAATCCCTAATGCTGCCTCTGGCCTCTTTCTCCTGACAGGTGCTCAATCCTCTTCACAATTATTTTGCATTCTTCTACAAACATAAGAACGTAAGAACCAGGAGCAGGAGTTGGTCATCTGGCCAGTTGAGCCTGTACCAATTCAATGAGATCATGGCTGATGACTCAGGTCCACCTACCTACATTTTCTCCATAACCATTGATCCTTTTACTATGCAAAAATCTGTGTCCTAACTACATTTAATGAGGTAACCTCTACTATAACTTCTACATATGTCTGCTCAGCCATTTCTTTCAGTGACCTTGGATGCATCCCGTCACAATCAGGGACTTGTCTAGTAAATGGCCACCTCCCTCTGCCATACGTTTCCATAATCCAATGACTCCTGCTCCTGCCCCCCAGCCAGGAAACAGCTCCTGCTTTGTGCAAACCCTGAATGTTTAACTGTTGAATGAAGATCAAAAGCCTTGGATGTGATCATCAGTTATAAATCTAACAGGGGACTTTACCCAGGGAGTAGTTTGAATGTGGAGTGTGCTACTACATGGATCAGTGAAATGACGAGCATCAAATATTCAGGTGTCGGCTCATCATGAGGGGGACTGCAGGTTGTGCAAAACACAGCAGATCTGAAATTAAAAATGCTGGAATACCCAGCAGTTAAGTCAACACGTACAAAAGCTGGATGATCTCAGCAGGTCGGGCAGCATCTGTTGAAATGAGCAGTCAACTTTTTGGGCTGAGACCCTTCGTCAGGACTGAAGGAGGAGGGGGCAGGGGCCCTATAAAGAAGGTGGGGGGAGTGGGGAAGGTGCCGGGTGAAAAACCAATCAGAGGAAAGATCAAGGGGTGGGGGAGGGGAAGCAGGGAGAGGATAGGCTGGAGAGGTGAAGGAATGTAAGGGGAAAGCACTATGGGTAGTAGAAGAAGACAGAATCATGAGAAAGGTGATAGGCAGCTAGAAGAGGAGGCAGAGTGAAAGTGGGATGGTGGAAGGGAGAGGGAGGAAGTTACCGGAAGTTGGAGAATTCGATGATCATACCAAGGGGCTGGAGACTAGCCAGATGGTATATGAGGTGTTGCTCCTCCAACCTGAGTTTGGCCTCATCATGGCAGTAGAGTAGGCCATGTATGGACATATCTGAATGGGAATGTGAAGGAGAGTTGAAGTGGGTGGCAACCGGGAGATCCTGTCGGTTGTGGCGGACGTAGCGGAGGTGCTCGATGAAACGATTCCCCAATCTGCGTCGGGTCTCGCCGATGTAGAGGAGGCCACACCGGGAGCACCGGATGCAATAGATTACCTCAACAGACTCACAAGTGTCGCCTCACCTGGAAGGACTGTTTGGGACCCTGAATGGTGGTAAGAGAGGAGGTGTAGGGACAGGTATAGCACTTACGCTTGCAGGGATAAGTACCAGGTGGGAGATCTGTGGGGAGGGACATTAGCCACGCATTCTGGGGAACATCCCTATTATTTCTTGGTAATCCATGCACCAGGACTGTCAAAAATGCATAAGGAGTATTGGAATGGTAGTGAGAACCCTGAAGCCCTATGCCAAGAACATACAGGAATCCACTGGAATCGGCAGCAGGAGTGTGCACTGCTGAAACTGCCCACTTGTGTACTACAGAAGCCTCATCAGCCACAGCATAACCCATAGCAACAGAGCAGGCAACCGCCAGCTGCTGAGGAAAAAGCATCAGCAGATAGCTTCCAGCCTCTCCTGCAGCCAGAAGCTTTCCACATAATGAGGGTCCTCCTCAGTTGTATCAAATCTTTGATCGGGTTAATGGCCTTGCTTCCATGTTACAACTCTCTGACCTGATGCAGAGCGTCAGCCTGAAACCACAACAATTCTTCATCTCACTACCCCACTGATGCTGAAACATAGAGCTGAGGATGCTGGCGTCTGGAGCAGAGGAACCCCTTGGGTCGAGCCGCATATACAGACGCGGTCGTCTCTGCGTTTTTCTCCATAGATACTGCCTATGGAGTGTAACCCCTGGGTCGCCTCAGGCATCGCTCAAACTCGTTCTAGTCTAGGGGGAGCAGCCTTCGGCCCCGCCAAACTGGGTAATCAGCTGGTGTGGATGCTGTGTGATGTCCCCGCCTCGCCCAAAAAACACAGATAGTACACCTTATGCGATTAAATGAGTACAATTTATAAAGATTACTATAACTAAGTGATTACTAACGATACAATATATATGAATAAGAGAAAAAAAAGAAAAGGCGCCAAACTTATCAAAGTCCAAACCACTTCGTGCACAACCGTTGGAGCTCAATTACTGAAGTCTTCTGGCATTCGATCCCCTCCGAACTCCTCGACCCGCCTCCTGGGACCACCCACGGTGGTCGACCAGACGCTCCACACTCCTCTGTCTCCGTCTCCTCTCCTCACCGAAAACCTTGGGCCGGGGACCCCCGCTCCCGCTCGGGGTCCGTTCCGTCGCCCAGCTTCCAGCATCCCGTCCTCTCTCTCTCACTCCATCGCGCCGACTCCCCAAAATCCCCGCCAACAATCAGTTTACAGTCCCAAACAAGCTTCCAGCACTTATCATAACAAAGACGCCAGCATTCCTACTTTTAACAAAGGCGCCAGCATTCCTACTGTTAACAAAACAAAGACGCCATTTTGATTACATACACAGTAACAAAGAAAAAGAAGAAACCCCCTTTACACTCTCCCCCCACCAAATAAAAGTCATGTCCTCATGACTATTAGATAACTCGTCACCTTTCCTGCCAACACACCATAACCCAAGCACAAGCAGTGACATCTCCTCCCCACACAGTAAACCTCACGCCCTGTTCCTTAGGCGCTATATAGGCCAACTATCTGGGCGTTCCCTAACCCTTCTGAGACCTCCATACCCCCCTCACCTAAACCCTTAGGCTAGGACACAGCGGGGGATACCTTGGGTCCACTACCAACTCCTCTTTCAACCTCTCACTCATGCCCCACACTGCACACAGCTAACCCTCCCCACTACACCTGACTCAGTGGAAGAAGGGCCAAAGGTCTCTTCCTCAATCGAGGGAAAGTCAGCAAAAGGCAGCATGTACCACACATCCAGCACATCAGCCTTTGAATCCGTATTCTTCCTCATTTCTTTGATCGGTAGCTGCTATTTGATCTTCTCCAAACGGAAACACGTGACCTGCACTGCTCCTGCAGTCTCTTCAGCCTCCTGCAATTGAGATTATCATCTTCTCTGGCCCCTGGCTCAGCAGTTCTGACTCCCGCATCCCGGCCATCTCAATCTGGAATGCAGTTACTCCAACAGCTTCTTCCACCCCGACCTGAAAAGCAGCAGTTAAAGATGGGTCACCCTCCAGTTCAGTATTCACTGCACTTCTCTCCAGCTTTTTTTCTCCTCATGACTTCTTCCAGATCAACCTTTAGGTTTTGCACTTCATTTGAACTGTCGATGGTCATCTTCAGGTTCCCTTCAAGCTACCGCTTCCCCCTTCCGAGATTTGTCCGCAATTTCTTCACCTCCGCAAACTCCCTTCTCCAGGCTCTCAGTTTGCTGTGGCCCTCAGTCAAACAACTTTCTTCGTTCTCTCCAACTTGTAAGTCTTTCAAATGGTTCCAGATCACTCTCTCTGGTCTCTCAGTCTTCATTTCAAACTTGATTCCGTAGAGACAGACACTCACGAGCTGCGACCTTCGCCAGCCCTGGCACGTGTCCAGAAAACACTTTAACTCTGTAGTTCATAGCCGCTCCTGCAACACCCTCACTTCATATTCTCCTGAGGCAAATCCAAATACCAAGAGATCATCCACATACACCAAAACTCCAATCGCCTCCACATCCCCCATGATCTTCAACATGCCCTGCAGGAAGGTTGCAAGGGCTCCGGAGATACCCTGTGGTATCTTTTCGGACCGGAAGACTCCTAGGGAACTTATAACCGCCGTCTTCTCCTTGTCGGCCTCACTCATCGGGATCTGGCAACATCCACTCCTCAGATCCAGCACCTTAAACCTCTTCGCACCACTCAGATAGGCCATCGCCTCTACGGCCCAATATAATCCACACACACGCTGCCTACGTCTGCCACGGCTGTAGGGGCCAGTCGCCGCAACCTCTGTCTCCACCGAGGTGTCTTCAGCAGTCAACTCCCCTCCCTGGTGGTATTTCGCAGCGTCCACTAAGAGGGTCTCACCCTCAGATACTCCCCCAGGCCATACCACCACCGGCTCTTGTTTGAATTTGGTATCGGCCCAATGCTGCTACACACATCCGCACAAGCAGCTCGAAACTCTGGGTGCATCGATAATGCCTCCAAACAGCGCTCACCCGTCTCCTCCGGGCAGGCCCCCAAGCGCACCAACAGGATATTGGTTCTCTCCATAACCGAAACGCTGCCCGTCTCAACAGTGTCCAGACACATCAGCATTAACAATTCACGAACCTCAGTCACCTCCACATTTGCCTCTAAGAACTCCATTTTCACTGACCAACAACCGTCGTCTTTATAATCACCGGCACTGGTACCCCAAATCTCCAGTGCCATCAATGTCGTCAAGGGTAAAGGCTTCCAAAAACGGTTATAAAACAAACTGTACAGCAACTTAATCGGTGCCCCGGTGCCGAGGATGGCTTTAACTTGACTTCCATCCATCCGTAACAACACCTGAGTGCGTGGTCCCTCTGAGCCTTCAGGGATAGGGTCTGTTCCTTGCGGGAGTTCCTTGGTACATTGCTGGGAACGTGCTCCCCCAGAGACCCCAAGCCGTTCCCCCACTGGGCCTCCTCTAAGTTTCCCGACACCTCTCGGATCAACGGAACAACTGATCCCCTTGACAGATCCCCCTGGCTCCGTAAGCAATTTATCTGCCCTCCTAACCAAAAGGGATACCCTAAAAACTTCCCACCAATCTCCTGCCACGGATATGAGAAGCCCCCCAGCTGCGGCATTTGACTTCCAGTCGAACCACACGCATTTTCCCACACTTTCCCAGAACTGGCAGCTGTCACTTCGAGGTAATTGCGCCCGACAGTTCTAACAACGTCACCAGCCCGCCTACTCAAACTTTCAGCCAATCCCTGTCGCTTTCCCTCAGCCAAGCACTGCCACTCACCCAACAACTGAGAGGTCTGCTCCGCCCACGTCTCCGCCCCTTTAGGGCTGGACATTATTCCAACAACCGGGCGGCGCCTACCACTGCTGAAACATTCCAACCAGACCTTCCTCGCACTCTTAACAGCATGGACAGCCCATGGCCCCACCACCTTTTCGTCAGCGCTAGTCGGAACTCGAACAACGATCTCCGGGCTACCAACAGCAGCCACCCCACCCAACACACATGCAGAGATAACCGGCAATCGCACACCCACAAAGGCACACCAGCTCTTCGCCGCAGACATAATTTAAAGAGGGCGATCACACAGCTTCCACAGAAATCAATCCCGGACGAGCACCCCACAATGTAACCCCTGGGTCGCCTCAGGCTCGCTCAGCTCATTCTCGTCTAGGGGGAGCAGCCTTCGGCCCCGCCAAACTGGGTAATCAGCTGGTGTGGATGCTGTGTGATGTCCCCGCCTCACCCAAAAACAGACAGTACACCATGTGTGATTAAATGAGTACAATTTATAAAGATTACTATAACTAAGCGATTACTAACGATACAATATATATGACGAAGAAAAAAAAAGAAAAGGCGCCAAACTTATCAAAGTCCAAACCACTTCGTGCACAACCGTTGGAGCTCAATTACTGAAGTCTTCTGGCATTCGATCCCCTCCGAACTCCTCGACCCGCCTCCTGGGACCACCCACGGTGGTCAACCAGACGCTCCACACTCCTCTGTCTCCGTCTCCTCTCCTCACCGAAAACCTTGGGCCGGGGACTCCCGCTCGGGGTCCGTTCCGTCGCCCAGCTTCCAGCATCCCGTCCTCTCTCTCTCACTCCATCGCGCCGACTCCCCAAAATCCCCGCCAACAATCAGTTTACAGTCCCAAACAAGCTTCCAGCACTTATCATAACAAAGACGCCAGCATTCCTACTTTTAACAAAGGCGCCAGCATTCCTACTGTTAACAAAACAAAGACGCCATTTTGATTACATACACAGTAACAAAGAAAAAGAAGAAACCCCCTTTACAGGAGTATGACCTTCTGTCCCTATGGGGATGCCCCTCGGCCTGCAGATTGTTTGCTGCTGCAGTCTCCAGTATCTCCATTGTGACTCTCTGTAGTTTAATAAACAAATGGGCTTCATACCCCTGAATAATAACCCCACAAGACTGTACCCTGCAGCAACACTTTGTGCCCTCGACTCTACACACCCTTCCCTCCTTACCCACTCTCACTGTAGCATTATCTGTTAATTCCACTTCCTGCCTCATACCATTCATAAGCAAATAATGTTCAATCTATCTCCACTCATGTGGAATCATACTTCTTTTAGTTTGTAATTTGGAAACTTTCCAAACTTACTATTTCTTTCATTGTGCCATGTTGTTCTCTCATTTCATCTTCAACCCCTCTTCCGCAACCACGGCTGCAGACAGAGGCTTCCAGTGTCAATAAGTGGGAGTCACTGAGTGACTCAGTGCCTGGCTCACACTCCATTCAGAGAACTTGCCCCTTGTCCTCCCCCCCCCCCCCCCATCTGTGGAATAGTAGGCTCACTTTGCCTTTTAACTTGCATTTTAACCAAAATTATTTATTCCTATAACATTGCTTATCCTCTAACTGTAGATGACATGAGGCACATTGACCACTCAGACTATTCTGCCACTGACTCAGTGTGACTTGACCCTGACAAGACTTTAACCCTTAACTGCAACAACTCTCTTTTCAAACACTCTCTACTTATTATCCAAAAACCTCAAGCAGGATAATGTGATTAACACAACCTTACACTTGATCAGAAAATCATGTCTTATCCCAGGTTAGGCATATAAAGTGGTGTCCAACCATTACCACAGCAAAGAAGATTGATGGTGAAGACCAAACACGAGGAAATCTGCAGATGCTGGAAATTCAAACAACAACACACACAAAATGCTGGTGGAACACAGCAGGCCAGGCAGCATTTATAGAAAGAAGCACTGTCAACGTTTCAGGCCGAGACCCTTCGTCAGGACTAATTAATACGTATATTTGTGCTCCATCGTACGTAAGGGAAATTGATAAGTACACAGGGAAGTTAATTGTTTTTTTGGTGGGCTGCAATTATTGTGAGATGTTTGTTGGTGAGGCAGTGTGAGCTCGAGGCCTCTTGGAACTTATTGGTGGGCTGCAATCATAACGATCCCTTAGGGACTAGATTGGGGGCCAATAAAAAGAACAAGGTGTCAGCAGAGTGGCCATTTACGCAGCAGCCATTGTTGGAGTGGATAGTCTAAGAGTGGCTAGGCTTTGGCTCAACAGGAGCAGGCTCGAACTTAAGCTTGAGAAGTTAGAGGAGTAACAAGTGTAGGCATGATGATAGTTGAGGCAGTGGAATGCTCCTCCTGTGAGATGTGGGATTTCTGGATACCTGGCAGTGTCCCTGATGACTATATCTGCAGGAAGTGCACCCAACTTCAGCTCCTGACTGACAAGGTTAAGAAACTGGAACTAGAGCTGGATGTACTCAGGACCTCCAGGAGGCAGAAAATCTCATAGGTGAGACTTTTACTGGGGAGGTCACACCCAGGGAGCAGGCTTCAGGTAGAAGATGGGTGAACACCTGGAGAAATAAGGGGGGTAAGCAGTCAGTGCAGGGTTCCCCGTGGCCATTCTCCTCAGCAACAAGTACTCCCCTTTGGATACTGCTGGGATGACACAGCAGAAGCAGCCGGCCAGTGGCCCTGTGGCTGGATCAGAGACTCAGCTGGGAAGGATAAATTCAGACACAGCGATAGTGGTAGGTGATCCGATAGTTAGACAGATGGCAGGAAATTCTGTCTCCATGAAAGAGATACCAGGATGGTGTGCTGCTTCCCATGACCCAGGGTCCAGGATGGTGTGTTTCCTCCCATGTGCCAGGGTCCAGGATCTCTCAGAGCAGTTGCAGAAGACTCTCAAGAGGGAGAGTGAGCAGCCAGTGGTCATGGTGGACATCAGCACCAATGACAAAAGGGAAGAGGTCCTGCACAGTGAGTATAGGGCGTTAGGAAGGAGGCTAAAGAGCTGGGCCTTCATGGTAATAACCTCTGGATTATTCCCAGTACCATGTGCTCATCAGAGCAGGAACAGAATGATGGTACAGATGAATGAGTGGCTGAAGAACTGGTGCAGGGGGCAGGGTTTCAGATTTCTACATCATTGGGATCTCTTCTAGGGAATACATAACCTATAGAAAATGGACAGGTGATACCTGAAACCAGGGGTTCCAATATCCTTGTAGACAAGTTTGCTGGAGTTGTTGGCGAGGGTTTAAACTAATTTGGCAGGTGGATGGGAACCAGAATTATAGAACAGAGGATGGGGCAATTGGTATACAAGTAGATTCAGTGTGCAGTGAGACTGAGAGGAATGACAAGGAAATGTTAGGACACAATTGCAATGTGTTGGTTGAGTTGAAGTGTAATGTGGGGTCAAAATTGAAAAGACTGATGGATATTGCTATATTTCTTCACTATTCTTGGTTGGTGCAGCTGTAACGAAACCCAATTTCCCTCGGGATCAATAAAGTATGTCTGTCTGCTGTCTGTCTACAGGACTGAAGATGCTATATTTGAATTCAAGCAGTATACAGAATAAGGTAGATGATCTTGTAGCGCAGTTAGAGATTGGCAGGTACGATGTGTTGGGCATCACTGATTCGTGGCTGAAAGGAGATCACAGTTGGGAGCTTAGCGTCTAAGGATAGACATTGTATCAAAAGGACAGGCAGGTAGTCGGAGGAAGTGGGGTGGCTGTATTGGTAAAAAATGAAATCCAATCCTTAGAAAGAGAGGACATAGGATCAAAAGATGTAGAATGATTGTGGATAGAGTTAAGAAACTGCAAGGGTGAAAAGACCCTGAAGGAAGTTATATACAGGTCTCCAAAAAGTAGCCAGGATGTGCTATATAAATTACAATGGGAGATAGAAAAATGCATGTAAAAAGGACACTATTACAATAGTCATGGGGGATTTCAAAATGCAGGTAGATTGGGAAAATCATGTTGGTGCTGGATACCAACAGAGGGTATCTGTAGAATGCCTTCAAGATGTCTCTTTAGAGCAACTTGTGGTTGAGCCCACAAGGATTGGATATTGTGTAATGAACCAGATTTGATTAGGGAGCTTAAGGTAAAGGAACCTGTAGGAGACAGTGATCACATTATGATAGAATTCACCTGCAGTTTTTGAGGGAGAAGATAAAGTCGAATGTATCAGTATTACAGCGGAGTGAAGGGAATTACAGAAGCGTAAGAGGGAAGCTGCTGAAATTGATTGGAAAGTAATACTAGCAGGAGTGATGGCAGAACAGCAATGGCTGTTTTTTGGGGGGCAATTCAGAAGCACAGGATAGATGCATGTTAAATAAGAAGTATTCTAAAGGGAGGGTAAGGCAACCATGGCTAACAAGAGAAATCAAAGACAGCATAAAAGCAAAAGAAGAACATATAATAAATAGTGGGAAGTTAGAGGATTGGGAAAAGATGAAATATGAAGGTAACCTAGGTAATAATATAAGAGGATATAAAAGTAAATGAGAGGTGATAGTGGATATTGGATTGCTGAAAAACAAAGGTAGTAATGGGGAACAAAGAAATGGCAAACAAACTGAATAAGTCTATGCTTCAGTCTTTACTGTGGAATTCTCTAACAGAATGCCAGAAACTCAAGAGTGTCAGGGAGCAGAAGAGAGTGTAGTGTGAGGAGAAGGTGCATGGAATACTGAAAGATCTTAAGGTAGATAAGTCATCTGGACAATATGGAATACACCTCAGCGTTCTAAAACAGGTAGTAGAAGGGATTGTGAAGGCACTAGAGACATTTCCAGAATCACTACATTCTGGAATGGTTCCAGAAGACTGGAAAATTGCAATTTCACTCCACTCTTTAAGAAGGGAGGGGGTCAGAAGAAAGGAAATTATAGGCCAGTTGTTAACCATTCGTCAATGGAATTTGGTTGGGAAATTCACCATGCAACTCATAATTAATTGGAGCTCGCACTTTATTGTCTCTACACAAACAATAATGTAACTATGTTGACTCCAGGCCAACAGCTAAGAACATGAATTCTACTGTTTCCTCTATTCCAATACTCACTCAGACCACTTTTCCAATTTATAACACTGAAATAATCAGGCCTTCATCAATTGTGGGATTGAATTTAGGAGCCAAGAGGTAATGTTGCAGCTATATAGGACCCTGGTCAGGCCCCACCTGGAGTACTGTGTTCAGTTCTGGTCACCTTACTACGGGAAGGATGTGGAAACCATAAAAAGGGTGCAGAGGAGATTTACAAGGATGTTGCCTGGATTGGGGAGCATGCCTTATGAGAATAGGTTGAGTGAACTCGGCCTTTTCTCCTTGGAGCGATGGAGGATGAGAGGTGACCTGATAGAGGTGTACAAGATGATGAGAGGCATAGATCATGTGGATAGTCAGAGGCTTTTTCCCAGGGCTGAAATGGCTAGCACAAGAGGGCACAGTTTTAAGGTGCTTGGAAGTAGGTACAGAGGAGATGTCAGGGGTAAGTTTTTTTTAACGCAGAGTGTGGTCAATGCATGGAATGGGCTCACGGCAACAGTGGTGGTGGCAGATACAATAGGGTTTTTCAAGAGACTCCTGGATAGGTACATGGAGCTTAGAAAAATAGAGGGCTATGGGTAAACCTAGGTAATTTCTAAGGTAAGGACATGTTCGGCACAGCTTTGTGGGCTGAAAGGCCTGTATTGTGCTGTAGGTTTTCTACGTTTCTAGTAGAGGATCTCCAATAGCCAGGTGATCGATTCTTTCTTTCCCAGCCCCTAGCGTAGTGGTTCTTCCTTGCGGTGGTGGGTTCTCATGAGAGAGTTATTGCTGATAGCACACTTGGAGTGTTGACTTTTATATTCATTCTTTACCAATTCAAATATTGCATTCCAGCTGTAGGTTATCTGATTGACCTTAAACGTGTTTAAGGCCAGCATCCATTTATGGCCCTCTTCCCAGCAAGAGACAGTCAGTAATTTATAGCTGTTTGTTCTCTTCAGTAACCAGATCCAATCACTCCAGGCAGGCACCAACCCCAACACTCACAAACCTGCATGTTATGTCCAACCAAAGAACACCTCACAAATAACTTCTTTGGAAATTATCTCCAGTTCAGCAGATTACCTGAAACATCAATGCATCCACATTAAAACACAGAAAGCAAAGCAACTCCATCTGACAAAATGGAGGACGTAAAACAGTTCCACAAAATGGCAACCTCCATATTCACGCATATGGCAAGAACAAAGACAATTGATTTGTCTGCTTCCATTGTCATTTACTCATTTGAGTTCAACGTTTTCTTGCATATTTTAAATCCACCATGACCAACACAGCTAGCCTGACTTCAGAAGTTGAGAAGATGTTGGAGTCCATAATGAGGGATGAGGGTTCAAGGCACTCAGAAACATATGATCAAAGAACAAAGAACAATACAGCACAGTACAGGCCATTCAGTCCACAATGTTGTACTGACCCTTAAACCCTGTCCCCCATATAACCCTCCACCTTAAATTCTCCATATACCTGTCTAGTAGTCTTTTAAGTTTCACTAGTGTATCTGCCTCCACCACTGACTCAGGCAGTGCATTCCACACACCAACCACTCTCTGAGTAAAAAACCTTTCTCTAATATCCCCCTTGAACTTTTCTCCCCTTACCTTAAAGCCATGTCCTCTTGTACTGAGCAGTGATGCCCTGGGGAAGAGGTGCTGGCTGTCCACTCTATCTATTCCTCTTAATATCTTGTATACCTCTATCATGTCTCCTCTCATCCTCCTTCTCTCCAGAGAGTAAAGCCCTAGCTCCCTTAGTCTCTGATCATAATGCATACTCTCTAAACCAGGCAGCATCCTGGTAAATCTCCTCTGTACCTTTTCCAATGCTTCCACATCCTTCCTCTAGTGAGGCGACCAGAACTGGACACAGTACTCCAAATATGGCCTAACCAGAGTTTTACAGAGCTGCATCATTACCCCACGATTCTTAAACTCTATCCCTCGACTTATGAAAGCTAACACTCCATAAGCTTTCTGAACTACCCTATCTACCTGTGAGGCAACTTTCAGGGATCTGGGGACATGTACCCCAGATCCCTCTGCTCCTCTACACTCCCAAGTATCCTGTCATTTACTTTGTACTCTGCCTTGGAGTTTGTCCTACCAAAGTGCACCACCTCACACTTCTCTGGGTTGAACTCCATCTGCCACTTCTCAGACCACTTCTGCATCCTCTCCAATGTCTCTCTGCAATCTTCAACAATCCTCAACACTATCCACAACACCACCAACCTTTGTGTCATCTGCAAACTTGCCAACCCACCCTTCTACCCCCACATCCAGGTCGATAATAAAAATCACGAAAAGTAGAGGTCGCAGAAGCGATCCTTGTGGGACACCACTAGTTACAACCCTCCAATCCGAATGTACTCCCTCCACCACGACCCTCCGCTTTCTGCAGGCAAGCCAATTCTGAATCCACCTGGCCAAACTTCCCTGGATCCCATGCCTTCTGACTTTCTGAATAAGCCTCCCATGTGGTACCTTGTCAAATGCCTTACTAAAATCCATGTAGATCACATCCACTGCACTACCCTCATCTATATGCTTGGTCACCTCCTCAAAGAACTCTATCAGGCTTGCTAGACATGAGCTGCCCTTCACAAAGCCATGCTGATTGTCCCTGATCAGACCATGATTCTCTAAATGCCCATAGATCCTATCTCTAACAATCTTTTCCAACAGCTTTCCCACCAGACGTAAGGCTCACTGGTTTATAATTACCCAGGCTATCCCCACTACCTTTTTTGAGCAAGGGGACAACATTCGTCTCCCTCCAATCCTCTGGTACCATTCCTGTGGACAACGAGGAGATAAAGATCCTAGCCAGAGGCTCAGCAACCTCTTCCCTCACTTCGTTGAGCAGCTTGGGGAATATTCTGTCAGGCCCCGGGGACTTATCCGTCCTAATGTATTTTAACAACTCCAACACCTCTTCTCCCTTAATATCAACATGCTCTAGAACATCAACCTCACTCATATTGTCCTCACCATCATCAAGTTCCCTCTCACTGGTGAATACCGAAGAGAAGTGAATACCGCATGGAAGGTTAGTTAGGAAGGTTCAATCGTTAGGTATTAATATTGAAGTAGTAAAATGGATTCAACAGTGGCTGGATGGGAGATGCCAGAGAGTAGTGTGGATAACTGTTTGGCAGGTTGGAGGCCGGTGACTAGTGGTGTGCCTCAGGGATCTGTACTAGGTCCAATGTTGTTTGTCATATACGTTCATGATCTGGATGATGAGGTGGTAAATTGGATTAGTAAGTATGCAGTTGATACTAAGGTAGGTGGCGTTGTGGATAATGAAGTAGGTTTTCAAAGTTTGCAGAGAGATTTAGGCCAGTTAGAAGAGTGGGCTGAACGATGGCAGATGGAGTTTAATGCTGATAAGTGTGAGGTGCTACATTTTGTTAGGAATAATCCAAATAGGACATACATGGTAAATGGTAGAGCATTGAAGAACGCTGTAGAACAGAGTGATCTAGGAATAAGGGTGCATAGTTCCCTGAAGGTGGAATCTCATGTGGATAGGGAGGTAAAGAAAGCTTTTGGTATGTTGGACTTTATAAATCAGAGCATTGAGTATAGGAGTTGGGATGTAATGTTAAAATTGTACAAGGCATTGGTAAGGCTGAATTTGGAGTATTGTGTACAGTTCTGGTCACTGAATTATTGGAAAGATGTCAACAAAATAGAGAGGGTACAGAGAAGATTTACTAGAATGTTACCTGGGTTTCAGCACCTAAGATACAGGGAAAGATTAAACAAGTTAGGTCTTTATTCTTTGGAGTGTAGAAGGTTGAGGGGGGACTTGATAGAGGTATTTAAAATTATGAGGGGGATAGAGTTGTCGTGGATAGGCTTTTTCCATTGAGAGTAGGGGAGATTCAAACAAGAGGACATGAGTTGAAAGTTAGAGGGCAAAAGTTTAAGGGTAACACGAGGGGGAATTTCTTTACTCAGAGAGTGGTAGCTGTGTGGAACGAGCTTCCAGCAGAAGTGGTAGAGGCAGGTTCCGTATTGTCATTTAAAGTAAAATTGGAATGGTATATGAACAAGAAAGGAATGGAGGGTTATGGGCTGAGTGCGGGTCAGTGGTACTAGGTGAGATTAAATGTTCGGCACGGACTAGAAGGGCCAAGATGTCCTGTTTCCGTGCTGTAATTGTTATATGGTTATACATAAGTATTCATTGAGGACCTCACTCACTTCCACAACCTCCAGGCACATCTTCCTACCCTTTTCTCTAATCAGTCCTATCTTCACGCCTGTCAACCTTTTGTTCTTCACATAATTGAAGAATGCCTTTGAGTTTTCCTTTACCTTATCACAAAGGCATTCTCATGACCCCTTCTTGCTCTCCTCAGCACCTTCTCAAGCTCCTTTCTTGCTACCCTATATTCCTCAATAGACTCATCTGATCCCTGCTTCCTAAACCTTACATATGCTGCCTTCTTCCATCTGACTAGATTCTCCACTTCACTTGTCACCCATGGTTCCTTCACCCTATCATTCTTTATCTTCCTCACTGGGACAAATTTATCCCTAACATCCTGCAAGAGATCCCTAAACATCGACCACATGTCCATAGTACATTTCCCTGCAAAGACATCATCCCAATTCATACCCGCAAGTTCTAGCCTTATAGCCTCATAATTTGCCTTTCCCCAAATAAGAATTTTTCTGTCCTCTCTGATTCTATAGGCCAAAGTCCACATGGTTTCCTTAAGTGGAAATCTTTTCTGACGAATCTGTTGGAATTCTTTGAGGAAATACCAGACAAGATAGACAAAGGAGAAGTGGTGGATGTTGTTTACCTGGATTTTCAGAAGGCCTTTCACAGGGTGCTGCACATGAAGCTGCTTAACAAAATAGGGCACCACAGGAAAATGCTAGTATAGACAGAAGATTGTTTAACTGGCAGTAAGCAAAGAGTCAGAATAAAGGAGGTTTATTCTGGTTGGCTGCCAGTACTAGTGGTGTTCAGCAGTGGTCAGTAATGGGACCTTTTTCACGCTAGATGTCAATGATTTGGATGACAGAATTGATGGCATTGTGGCTAAGTTTGCAGATGATAGGTGGAAGGGCAGGTAGTGTTGAAGAAGCAGAGAGCCTGCAGAAGGACTTAGATGGTTTAGAAGAATGAGCAAAGAAGTAGCAGATGGAATACTGTGCATGGAAGTGTATGCACTTTGGTAGAAGAAATTAAGGGAGAGACTATTTGCTAAACAAGAAGAAAATTCAGAGGTGCAAATAGACTTCAGAGTCCTTAAAAGTTATTTTGCAGGTTGAGTTGGAGGTGAGGAAGGCAAGTGCAATATTCATTTTGAGAGGACTACAATATAAAAGTAAGGATATAATGCTGAGGTTTTATAAGACACTGGTGAGGCCTCACTTGGAGTATTGTGAGCAATTTTGTGCCCCTTATTTTAAAAAGGATGTGCTGGGATTGGTATCCAGAGGAGCTTCATGAGAATGATTCTGAGAATGGAAGTATTAATATATGAGGAGTACTTGCTGGCTCCGGGCCTATGCTCACTGGAGGTTAGAAGAATGAAGGGGGGGGATCTCATTCAAACCTATCAAATATTGAAAGGCCCAGATGGAGTGGATGTGAAGAGGATGTTTCTTATAATGGGTGAGTCTAGAACCAGAGGATACAGCCTTAGAATAAAGGGATATCAATATAGAACAGAGATGAGGAGGAATTTCTTAAGCCAGAGAGTGGTGAATCCGTATAATTCATTGCACGGATGGCTGTGGGAGCCAAGTCATTGAGAATATTTAACGTCGAGTTGATAGAGCATCAAAGGTTACGGAGAAGGCAGGAGAATGGGGTTGAGAAGGATAATAAATCAGCCATGATGAAATGGTGGAGCAAACACGATGGGCTAAAAGGCCTAATTCTGCTCCTGTGTCTTATGATCTTATGACCTTATAAAATGAGTTAAAAACAATCCTGTTGCCTATTTTTGATGAATTGTTTCTTTAAATATTCAGAGTCATTCTTCATCATCTTCTATTCCTCACACTTCAAGTGTTATCTCTACTCCTGAAGACAAATCCTCCTTGGAGTATGGTCCAGGAAAATAAGCTCTCCTCCTTTATTCCCACCCTACAACTGGCAATATCCTGTCCACCTGCAAATCCACTGAGGTTGTCACCAAGACCCCTTGGGCAAAATGGTCATTAATGGAAGATCATAAAAGGATAGTAAAATATTTAAAATATTTAATCCTATTTTCAAATATTCAAATTGTTAATATTGTTTTATAATGACAGCTGTATTGCAATGATTGTTTCAAAGGTACATTTAATGTCAGAGAAATGTATACAATATACACCCTGAAATGCTTTTTCTTCGCAACCATCCACAAAAACAGAGGAGTGCCCCAAAAGAATGAATGACAGATAAATGTTAGAATCCCAAAGAACCCCCCCCCCAGCTCCCCTCCCTCCTGTGCATAAGCAGCAGCAAGCAATGATCCCCCTCCCCCCACTGGCAAAAGAAAAAGCATCAGCACTCACCACCGAGCACTCAAGTGTGCAGCAAAGCAATAGCAAAGACACAGACTTGTAGTTACCCCAAGGACTGCTTGTTCACTCAGTATTTGACATACCACAGGCTCTCTCTCTCTCCCTAATAAGGGAGAAAGAGGTGTCACCATTTCACAGCGAGAGGGGACACATAACAAACAACTCATTGGTTTACGATGTTAAAAGTCCATTGCATTGCTTTTTCCGAGCTCTGTGCCCAAAGGTCTCGGGTCTCTGGGTACACAGCTATAGAACTTCTGACTCCCATGACACACCGATCTCCTGCTGAGACACCAACCTCCGATCCGCCCATCTCCAGAGCCACATGATCTTGGACCTCTGAAGGCGAGTAAGCTCTTAGACCACGTCCTTGGCATGTCAAATAACAACCAGTCCTGAAACCCCGAGAGTGGGTCCCATTCCCAGAAAGAACCAAAGTCAGTATGTAACTCCAGGTCAGGGTCTTCAAAAGAACCTTGAAATGGAAAAATAGAAATATTAAAGATGGAAATAGATGTGTTTTCGAAGATGCAAGCAAAGGTGTCATCATTTAGTGCCGTCATGACTAAGCTCCGCCCTCCAGACTTGTCAAAGCAAATATGGTATATAGTAACCCTATTAAAATACCATAAGGTCAAGTATCAAAGCATAATGGAAGTTGTTAAAGATCATGCTAACTGCAATAGCTGAAATAAAATTAGGTTTAAAACTTTTAGAACCAAATTCAGAGTAAAATTTGGGTGATTGGGCTGTGATGTTGTTCTGGAAGCTGGCAGAACATTAAATCTGCAAGGAGCAGTGTCTAATCTAGTCAAGCTACTGCCTCAGGGCTCCTGTCACCTGGGTATAATCCTGACCGCTGGTGCTCGTATGGAGTTTGCACAGTCTTCCAAGATCACATGATTTTTACCTGGGTGCTCAAGATTTTTCCCAGATCCGAAAAGCCAGTGGGTTGGACACTGGTAGGAAGTGAGTATACTTGATGGGACTGTGCGGAGGTTTTGCTATTGGCTAAGGAGAAACATCACTAATCTTTCATCAGAATTGGAAAGGAGGCTTATTATTTAGTAACAACTGAGGATGTGAGTGTGCACTTCAACAAAAGTATATTTTGCAGCATGGATTCACCCCTGTGTGCCATGTTATCTTCAGATTTAGGTACAACATAATCCTTAACAAAGTGGAAAGTGGAGAGTAGCCCTTTGAATGAAAGTGCAGTGAGCTGGGCGTTCTGCCCTGAGGAGTGGCCAACTTCCTTCTCTGCCAAGATAAAAACATAAGTAGTTTCTACGGGATCGTTGCTTTCCTTGTGCTCTCTACACACCATGTATTGCTTCTCCATGTGTACAGTGTATCAGGTACAGATATTCTGCATAAAACATTATGTGCTGCAAGGAGCATGCAAGTATTACTGCCAGTGTATACTGTACATTCAAGCATTCGGTCATGCAGCACGTACTAATGTTTCAATTGATTACAGTTTCAGTTGGTTACAATTCAATTTAATTTTGTTGCCCAGATTCCTGACACAAGAATTAAAATCACCAGCAGGTCTCACTAAGGAAATGTTGAAGTGTGATGAAGAATAAAAGAAACTTTCTTGCTTGCACTTTTCCTTCTTGCCCCAAGGTTGAAGAGGGCCTTTTTACTGATGGGCCAGCTGTTGCTTAAGATCTGAGTCTTCTTCTGTCTTTGCCTTTCTTCTAGATGTAACAGAGCTGTATGAAGTCTACTCCGACAGAATACTGAGGGGTGCTTATAAAATGCTCTCTGATACTGGGTCTGCTTGTTGCATCTGAAATTCTCTTTGATCTTGTGGCAGCAAGCAGATGAAAGGAGAGCAGCCCTGATTCTGTGAAGCTCTGTGAGAACAGGAATCCAAGGAGTTTTGACTGTACGGGAGATAATGATGAGCAACTTAGAGGATAACTTCAGAAAAAATGATTGAAGTTTGTTTATAGCTTATTCCATTTAATTTCCCTCTGTGCTTACCAGCCTCCCTCACAGTAATGCATGAAGGGACACTAATGCAGTAACTGTCTCTTCACTTTAACACACTGGAACTTCTTGGTAGAAACATCATACTTATCAACACTGATAAGCTGCCTAACATAGTGTACCTTGAATTGTACTGTTCCATTTCACAAGCAAGTGGAACTTAATGTTTAGTGTATTTGAAATAGCTGAAAATGAGAGTTCAATGAGAGAATAGAAGATGGTGTCTGGGTTTTTCACCTGAAAATGACATCATCATTGCCCTGATAGTTACCCTCCAAATTCCCTTTAAAGTAACTTGCATCATTGCAGACCTAGAACTTCTTCAAAAGGCAGAATATTAAAGGGCATAATAGAATTCCTTTCATGTCTATATACTTACAGGAATAGAAAATAACAAGGACAAGAGGTCCTAATGCAGACCCACAAAAAGTGGAGGCAAAAGATGTGACTGTCTTCATTGACAAGAGGATGAGGCAATGACAATAGGGAGAGAATGTGAAGTATTGTACAAGGACATATTAAAGGGTAAAACATCCTTAAAGATGGATTATGCACCAGACTGAGATAAAATCTATCTGAATATCAAAGGCTCTGACTTTTATTTACCAATCCTCTTTACTACAAGTTTTTGGTGGATTGAAGATGGCTAATTAAAGAGGGAGAAAGAAATAGATGGAGTAGTTCTAATCAACTTGAGTTTTGCTGGTAGACAGATAATTGGAAAAAGAATTCTGCAAAACAGCAGGTGATAGAGATGGGTTTAATTGCAACATTTAAAAGACTTTTAGAAAAATGCATGTTTGCAAGGATTTGTAGGCAAATGGGACAAGCCCAGATGGTTAGCTTGGACAGGTTGGTCCAAAGGGTTTGTTTGATGTTATAAAACTCTATGATTCTATAATTAACAGAGAGCTATGGATTAAACAAGGCAAGTCAATGTTGGTTTGTTAAAGGAAAGTCATATCTGATGAACTTCAATGTTTTAGCTACCTCCTATCGCTAATATAGATTGTGGTCTTCTTCTGCTGAAAACCAAGTCCCTCATGGGAGGCTCATCCTGAAGATTAAGATGCATGGGGTGTGTGGCAAATTGGCTGTTTGGATTCAAAACAGGCTTGCACAAAGAAGACAGGAGGTAGTGATTGAAGGGACTGATTCAAGCTGGAGGCTTGTAATTAATGGTGCTCCCAGGGATCTGTGCTCAAACCTCTGCTGTTTGTGATGTATATAGATGACCTGGATGAAAATGTAGATGAGTGGGTTAGCAAATTTATGGATGATACCAAGACAGGAGGAGTTGTGGATAGTGTAAAAGATTAGCAAAGTATACAGCACAATATAGATCAGTTGCAGATATAGACCGAGAAATGGCAGATGGAGTTTAACCTCGATAAATGTGAGGTGTTGCACCTTGGTAGGGCAAATGCAAGGAGACAGAATATTGTTAAGGGCAAGATTCTTAACAGTGTTGTTTGAGCAAGAGACCTTCGGATCCAAGTTCATGATTCTTTGAAAGTTGATACACAGGTCAATAAGGTGGTTAGGAAGGCTTATGGGATGCTTGAAAATATTAGTCAAGGCACTGAGTTCAAAAGTCAAGAGGTTATGTTGCAACTTTACAAAACTATGGCTCAACCACATCTGGAGTATCACATGTAGTCACCCCACTATAGGAAGGGTGTTGAGGTTTTGGAGAGGGTGCAGAAGAGGTTTACCAGGATGCTGCTGGTTTAGAGGGCATGAGAGGTTGGATAAACTTAGGTTGTTTTCTCTGAATGGTCAAGGCTGAGGAGTGATCTGATAGAGGTTTGTAAGATTATAAGAGTAGACATTGAGTATCTGTTTCCCAGGGTTGAAATGTCTAATACCAGAAAGCATACTCAGAGTGTGGTGGATTCCTGGGATGCACTTCTTGCTATGGTGGTAGAGGCCAATACATGAGGTTTTTAAGAAACATTTAGATAGGAACATGGATGTGAGGAAGATGGAGGGATATGGACATTGTGTAGGTAGCAGGGATTAATGTTTGGGTGTTTTTGATTTGCTTTTTAGCTGGTTCTGTTCCTATGCTGTACTGTTCTGTGTTCTATTCACTTCAAGATTCAACACGTTGTGCATTCAGCGATGCTCTTCTGCACACCACTGTAACAAATGGTTATTTTTGTCTGCCTGTCAGCTTGAACCAGTCTGGCCGTTCTAACCTCTCCCATCAACAAGGTGTTTACAGCCACGGAACTGCAGCTCACCGGATGCTTTATTTTTGGTTTGCACATTATTTTATGTAAATTCTAGAGACTGTCATATGTGAAAATCCCAGGAGATCAGCAGCTTCTGAGATACTCAACAATCATTTCATGGTCAAGGTTATTTAGATCACATTTCTTCACCATTCTGAAGTTTGATTTGCACAAATGAAACTCTTAACAATGTCTACAGGTTTTTATGGGTTGAGTTGCTGCCACATGATTGGCTGCTTAGATTTTGCAGTAATAAGCAGGTGTACAGGTGTACCTAATAAAGTGGCTACTGAGCTTCTGTTTAGTTTTTGTATTTTGTGTGAATATTATGTATTTGATGCTATGTGTCTGAGATGCTGCTGCAAGTAAGTTTTGCATTGCACCTGTGCATCCAGGTACTTGTGATTAAGACAATAATCTCAACTTTGACTTTGGAAAGTGGGAATAAATACCCTAAGCAGCACAATTTGTGGATACAACAGTGGAAAAGGCCTGCTCCCTAAGCCTGGAATCTAACTGTTAGGATTGCTTTAATTCCAGGGGAAGGTGAAAGGGAACAGAGAGGCTGGTGAATAATGGTGACTGAAAACAGTGATAGATTCACAATGTTGTTCCTTCCAGGATTCTCTTGATTTCAGCCAAGGATGTGACAGCTTGTGTTGAGGTGTGAACACCATGGTTATGGGATTACTCAGCCTTCTCCCCAGTCACATCACCGTCTTCCTTTCCAACTCTCACCTTTTCTAGAGTGTAAACAGAAAACATGCTGGCAGTCAGCAGGGCAAGCTCAAAGTGGCTGCACGTGGGCTGCTTCTGTTTATGTAACTGTGAAACTTGGCAAGACATGCATAGCGCCACACCACAGCAGGAGGTGAGATAATGGCCTGAGATCTCCTTGTTTTGCTCCAGTCCTCGGGTAACAATCAATGAAAGAGAACAGTAATAAGGGTGACATAACAAGCTGCCTCACAGTTCCAGCGTCCTGCATACAGTGCTAAAACCTTGTCCTGTTTACACATTCTTCCTTTGACCACATGTGAACCAATTTTGCCCATGTCCCAAAGATTTATTGGCTGCTATAATTTACTCCTAATGTAGGTCTGTGGAATGAAAATCATGGAGTATTGACAGAATTGGCTATGAGGGAAATCATTGACATAGGATTGGGGTTGCATAGATTGGATAAACTGAAGGGCCTCATTGTATGTCAAAAGGAAATTCTAGATACAAGGAAAGCACTATTCAGTCAATTGGCATGAACTGGTCATAGTTTTGTTCTTAAGTAACAGATTATTCCACTATTGTCATTTTATTCCAAACCACCTGTCCCCTGAAAAATACATTTAAGAGTAACATTTAAGTCTTGGAGAACAATTATTGCCCTTGGGGAGTTTCGGGACACAGCAGTAATTTACCCCTTACCAAGTTATGTCCTGATGCAAAGAAATCAGTTTATGAATGAAAACATCCCTTTGACATGACAGCACACTTCCTGAGATCAGTTGTTCTACCTGCCTCCTAAGAGCAGGTTGACTAGTCTACGTGTCACCTTGGAATAACCTGGCTGCCCAGCCTGTTAGCTGCAAATGGTTGCTTTACTTGTCAACTGGAAGTGGATTGGTCATGCTGCCTCTTACCTGGGAATGGATTGGTTGCTCTACCTGTCACTTGTGAGTAGACTGTATATCCCCACCTGTCTTCAGAGAGGAAATTGGTCATGGAGCATATTCTGGCCAAGCAATCACTTAAAATCAAGAATGTAATTGTAGTGGTGAAAGGCATACTTAAAAAAGTTAATTTGATCACTGTGGTAACAAAGTTGGAATAAGGAAACAAAAAAGTGGTAGTTATATAAACTTCAGAGGATGTTGGGAACTCAACCAGGAGATGGGTATAAAAGGAGAGAAGAAGTTACACTTATACATTTACGTATTGGGCATACTAGGTTGAATAATTCCCTGTACAGAATTAATATGCATGATACTGGCATCTGTGTGGAGTGCACCTTTCAAGAAACAGTGCTGCATATATTGTTTGAATGGAGCTCCTATGATGTGCAGAGGAAACATTTAATTGCTCAATTGAGATATTTGGGAGAGACATGGAAAGTTTGTTAGGATATCACTGCCATCGGAATGTATATAAGTACGTATTTGACTTTCTGAAAAATATTCAACCTTTTCATGTTACTTGAGTTTTTTTTGGGAGGGGGGGTGGTTTAATGGGTACGCTCCCTGTCTCTTTGCTCCCCACTTACACACAGCAGGTGATAGTAATCCACTTTATGCTGGTCTGCCAACTGCCATTAAACTTCACAAGAAGAAGTAGATGAAGAAGTCACACCCTTCACCTCTTGAGAAGGGATTGATCACCCATCATGGCTTCTTCAATGCAAGTGAGAGCATTGAGGTATGATCCCTATTTCTTGTTTATATGATGCTTCTTTCTTATCAGCCCCCACCCCTCATACACAACACCGCACACCTGCCCAAAAGCTTAAAATTATTCCATATTATTATAAGGACAATGTTGAGGAGAATGACTAAAGCACAGTAATGTGAGTTCATTGGGAGGTTGGAAAAAAGTCAAAGGCCTTATTGGCTTGGGGTGAGCTGAATACTGGAGCCATCAATGGGAGAAGAATGTATGCCCCTCACCCACACTGCTCCTCCACTTCTTGTAGCATGACTAAACAGGAGGTTCCTCCTAATACCTCACCAACATTTAGCCCACATCGGAATTCTACTTCATTCATCCAAGTGCAGTTTGTGGGAGGTAACGATCCGTGTTTTTGTCACCCACCCCGAGAGTGCAGAGTCAGCTGATTCAGGCCTGGTCAGTACTTGTGTGGGAAAACCAGCTGCTAGTATTATCACCTGTGCATTTCTTGAAATGTGTTTCTAAATTCCAAAAACAAATGATTTAAAATGCTCTATTGACTGCCGAAACACTTAGGGAATCCCTGAGATTGTAGAAAATGCACAACAGAAATTCCATATTTTATTTATTCATTAAACCATTTCAAATTTACTATATCATTTTGAATTTGATTTTTTAAAATATATTTATATGCATTTCCCTTGAAAAATAGCTCAGCCAAATCAGTCTACTTCCCAGCTATTGATTTAGAATCAGATTGCAATTCACATTCACTTGAGTTTATTGCTTCACACTACGGGGTGCAATGACATACGTTATCTGCATGGATCTCACAGAGCAGGCAGTATGCAAGGCAATAATACATACAAGCATAAGTACAACAATGAGCAGAAAGCAGCAGGACAGTACCAAGGCTATAGTGCAATCTGAAGTAGTGTAAGGTAATTGCTGAAGAAGACAATACCAAATAACCAAGAGAGGTCGTGCTAAGGGTACAAGAATGTGAGCAGCATAACTGGGAAGGAGGTTTAATAGAAGTCATTGGTTCAGGAGTCTGATGACTTTGGGGACAAGGCTGTTGTTAATACTGGATGTCTGGACTTTCAAGCTTCTATACGTTTTCTCTTAAGGTTAAAGAGAGAAAAGAGAATGGGCAGAGTAACAGGTATCCTTGATAATATTGTCAGGCTTCCTAAGTAAATTGCCTTGAAGATTGACTGGTTAGAATGAGGGGATAAGCCTGTGATAGATGAGGCCAAGTTTACCACTCTCTGTAAACACTGATCCAAAGCAGAGCAGTTGCTATACTAGGCTGAGATGCAACCCATCAGGGTACTTTCTATAGCGCATCTGTCGAAGGTTGAGAGAACCCTCATGAGCCACTCAAATCTTCTCAGAATCCTAATCAAGTGCACACGCTGACATGTTCTCATGATCACTGCATCAGTGTGAACGGACCAAGTAAGGTTGTTGTTAATATGGATGCTAAAGACCTTGAAGCTGTCAACTATCTCTACAGCAGCTCCTTTGGTGAGGACAATATTGTGTTACTACCAGCTTCCTTTGATTATCATCCAGCTCTATAGCTAAGGATAGATAATACCAGCACACACAGCTACACAACTACAATTTCAAGAACTTGGATTCCATATACCCCTCCATTACCTCTTAAACAGTGAAGAAGAATTATTTGATTAATATTATTAAACAGAATAAAAATGCATTGGAAATCAAACATCATTTTGAAACCAGTAATACACACTGAAAGGACAAACCTGACCATTCTTAGAGTTTACTATTCATTTTCCTAATTACATCCTTAAATGTGTAACTTGCTTTGTAATTACTGCTACCTAATAGCTGTTTTCTAAAAGATAATAGATGAGGGTTAGCTTTCCGGTTGAAAAATCATTATTATTCTTTAATAGTGTGTCATTTGGAGCAGGTATGAATTATTTATTGCAATGATTAGTGCAAAAACTGTTATTAGAAGTTGTCACAATAAGTTTCCTTGTCTGTACTCTTGCTTAATTGAGTCCTATTATGAAGGTTCTACGTTAGGAGTCTGTAATTTAGATTTTCAGCTGAACTTTTGTCTTGAAGGAGAGTATATGAACAAACTACAAATGAGATGGCCCAAGAGGACTTGCATTGTGATTAATCATTAACAGAATTCAATTACCAAAGGCAGCCACAGAAAATTATTTCTCTTTTACCAACATTTACAGGGAGACCTAAAGGCTTATTTTGTGTCTGAAAGGAAATCTTACCTTAGGTTTGTACTTAATTTGATCTGATTCAAATTACATGACTGAAACTGACAGGAATAAGATGTTAATGAGACATACTCCAAAAAAATTGTGGACATCAATCCCCAAATGTTAAGGACAGAAGTGAGGTTTTCCCTTGGACTTTGAGGCCACAAACTAATTCAGAAAGAATGGTCATAGAAATAAATTTTATAGAACATCTCCAACAAGAAGAAAGAGTTGGAGAGATGCAAGTCTGATAGGGAAAATTGGCCTTATGGGTTTGACAATTGCATTCTAACTCTAGTAGATGAAAGGTGTGGAGAATGATAGAACGTTTTCTTCAGGAAACCTTATGCCTTCTACTGAACTAAACACCAAGGCACATTTCTGATTTTCCATACCTAAGCGTAACAGAATCATCACCAAAATCAGGCTCTCAACAGACATGAGAGAACATATATGACCAAAACTAAGTCACTTCGCAAGAAAGTTATGAATTTAATGGCCATTATCTGAAGAAAGTCACAGGACAGAATATCTTTTTGTGTTTCATGTACTTGAAGTGCACTTTATCAGAAGAAACTATCACAAATGATCTGAGCCTGAAAACGTTTAATATATTAGGATATAATAAAGAGGAGATGGAAAATAGCAATGGCTGTCTGTATGATCTAAGTCATTTGCCTGAACATTGCTGCTGCTTTAGAGGTGAAAGATGGCACTTAAAATATTTCTTTCATTTTGAGTTCATTCATGTGTAAGTGTCACTTTTGCAAATGATTGCAAAAGCCTGGATTTATACAGGATCTTTAATATAAAAACTTAAGAGAGTGGAAAATCACTTGTCAAAAGGAGCTATAACGTAGAGCGATGCACTTTACGGAAGAGCTTTACTGAGGAAGAAGTATTGGAGAAATGCACGGCTTGTGGGAAGGAATCTCAGGGTAAGGGTTTGACAGTCAGTAGAAGGAGGTAAAGAAGATTAGCATAACAAAGATGCTACAACATTCCAATAGTTTGGACATAGTAAAAGTAACCCTCACTGCCAGAGAGAAAATAGTGAATGACTGACCTCTTGATCTGTATCAGTTGTAAGTAAAATGCTAGAATCTATTACTAAGCAGCTGATAGCAAGGTATTCAGAAAATGATTAATGAATGAATGAGTATGGATTTATAAAATGGAAATTATATTTGATAAATCTGATAAATTTAAGTTTATATGTAACCAGCTAATAAGGAGAGACTAATGGATGTGATGCATTTGAATCTTCTGTGGCTCCATTTTCCTGCCAGTTCCCAATTGAGTCCCTTCATCTCCCTCTGGAGTAGGAAATTCCAAAGATTCATAGCCATCTGCTAATAAAAGTTCCTGCTCACCTCAATCTTAAGTGGGAATTCCTTTATCCTGAAACCGAGCCTCCATTTCCAGATATCCCAACTAGAAAAAGCATCTTCTCAGCACCTACCCTTGTCAAGATCCCTCAGGATCTTATGCATTTTTGCCAGATCACCTCTCCTTCTTTTGTGTGGAATTTGCAAGTTCTACCTGTGACTGCACAGGTTTCCTGCAAGCTCTCTGCTTTCTGCACAATTCCAAAAGCAGTGTAAAGCAAGCATGGTCTCAACTGGTCACTGTAAATCAGCATTGTCAGAATGGAGGGGATCTGATGAATAACAAAATCACTTTAATGTAGATTGGTGGTTGAAAATAGACATGTATTCAGTGGACCGAAGGGCCTGTTTCTGGGTTGTATCTCTCTAACACTATATGACTCTAAATTCCAATGAGTATAAACCCACCATGCTCAACATAACCTATTAGCTAACTCCCTTTATCCCATAAATCATTAAGTAAACTTCTTTGTACTCTCTCCAAGTAAATACCTCCTTCAGTATGGAGACCAAAACTGACAATGGTATTCTTGATATGATCATGTTGTCTATTTGGTGAGATTATGTTTGCTTCACAAAATATAAATGTAATTGGATCTCTCAGACTCAAGAAGCTATGTTGTTTGAAGTCTGATGGTTGAAGGTACCTGATGGTGCACAGCAAGTGAATTGGTGGTTGAGAGACAGCGACAAACAACGGAGGTAACATGGGTAGGAATGTGCAGTTCATTGATCTGAGTAAAAGACTCATTTTCAAGATTCCAGACAAGGCCAGTGTTTATTGCCCAACTCTTCCTGCATTAGAGAAGGCGGCAATGAGACACTTTTTCAAACCTCGGCTAAAAAAAATAAGCTCCTACAGAGCTTTAGTGAGGAATTTTCAGGGTCTAGATCCAGTGAAGAGGAATGAATGGTGATATTTCTAAGTTGAGATTGTAAGACTTGGAAAGTGATCCGTAGTTTTCATTCAGCTGTCTGTATTAGTGGTAAGAGTTCAGGAGATGCTGGATAAGCAGTCTGAGTAACTACAGAGCTGTTTGTAGATGGACACATGGCAGTTGCTGTCGTCTCTGGTTCAATTGCCAGCAAAATCATACATTTGAGAATTTAAATCCCATTCATTCCTGTCACACACAGATTTCTGTGATTGAAGCTTCAGTGTAGCAATGAATGTACCCTGCCTTACTGGAGATGCTGCTCCCCCTTTCTCCCCTTCACTTTCCTCCCCTTCCCTTCACTTTCCTTCTCTTCTCCATTCACTTTTCTCCCATTCACCTTCACATTCCTTTCTTTCCTTTCACTTTCATCCCCTTCACTTCTCCCCTCCTCTCTACACTTCCTTTCCCTTCCCATTCTTTTCTTCTTCCCTCCTCTTTCATTCTCTTCTTCCCTTCCTTTCCCTGGGAGTAACCAGGACACACCACACTGAGCCAAGGGTAGCTTCAGGTCAAAAGCCAGTACATTCAGGAGTAGAATAATGACCGACAGAAATAGACACACAGCCCAACTATGCCAAATCACAATGGTACTGTCTACACTGACTGGGATGATACCAGTAGAATTCTGAGGTTCATCGAGAGATCAAAGTTATTACAGCATCAGTGGGAAGATAAAGTGCAGGTTGATGAAAGAGTACTTGAGCACAGTGTCTCCCACCATGAAAAGCCAAGAAATAGGGCTGGTAATTGCCAGCAGATCATAGCATAATCAGTCCTATTGCAGGTATTCCGAAGTAATTACCACGTGGAAAAACAAGTCACATTAATGTAAGCACAGTGCAGTGTGGAATAAGGGCAAAGTGTTTACTCAACAGATATTTCCAGCTGCATTAACATTCATTTAATACAAATGGCTCCAGCAGCTTGAAAGCCATGCGCATTATTGGTATTGATTCCCTTAGCTGTAGTGAAGTGTCAGAAGACATTTCCTGCTCATTGAAAAATCATTTTGCTTGAATTACCATAATTTTCTCTGAAAAATCTGCCCCAACACTTTCTCCTGCAGACTGCTCTCATCACATCCATTCTTGGTTACATTAAGCATCATTGCGCTGTTTCACTTTTGCAATTTCTACTGCATTCTTTTGTGATCCTGTCGATCTTCCACAAAAGGAATGTCTGTCCCCCTTCCAATCGTGAATGTGGGAAGAGAGCTGGAGAGCTACAGTTAAGTCTGTTGCTTAAATCAGATGTTCTCAAGGAAGGTTTGAAGTGTCCATTCCACGGCTGGGATAAGCTCAGACAGACAAAGGGCTGCAGAGATGAGAAGTGGTGAATATAAAAAAAATGGAAACACTCAATAAGTCAGTCAGCTTCTATAGAACAAGAAATGGAGATCTGTCAGAAAAACAGGCACTTATGCCCTAACAGGGCAAGAATAATGTTCTTATATCAATAATGAATCAAAAAATATAACTATATTGGCAAACCAATCTGAGAAGCCACCAAAGAGAGTAAATAAGTAGGGGATCAGTATCACACAATTACACTCCAGGAGGAGGATGGTGGCCATTCCAGATGCTGAGAGGAATGTAGGCAACCATTTAGTATTATGGGATAACTATTGGTGTTATAACAAGGGCTGTTATTCTTTTAAATTTTTGTGTGAAATAACAGGACAAAGGAGCGGATATTAAGGAAAGGTGTGGATATTTGTTGAAGTTGATGGATGAAAAGGGAATTTTGGGTAGGGTTTTGAAACTGCATCATGGCTTTATATACATCTCTGATCAAAATGGTGCCATCGTACAACGTTCCCTCAGTTGATATCTTCCAGATAGCCACTGAAATGTCTTTTTTACTTCTTTTGTTTATGTTTTTCACCTTAAATGTGAAAAGTACTCATATCTTTTGCATCCTAGCAAATGTTCCCCCCTTTATCCTTGATAGTCCCACTCTCTCCCTAGTTATCCTCTTGTTCTTGATATATGTCTAGAATGTCTTGATTCTCTTTAATCCTACTTGCCAAGGGTTTTTTCATGGCCCCTCCTGGCTTTCCTAATACTCTTCAGTTTCTTTTCTGGCTTCTTTCTAATCCTTCAGGGCTCTGCTTGATCTAGCTTCCCAAGCTTTACATACTTTCCTTTTACTTCTTGACTAAATTCAGCACCTCTCTCAACATCCTTGCTATCTTTGTCCTTCTTTCTGACTGGAGCATACCTGTCCTGTACTCTGTGCAGATGGTCTCTAAACATCTTCTGCATGTCAGATGTGGACTTGCCCAAAAGCAGCTGTTGCCAAGGAACTTTCACTAGTCCTGCCTAATGCTCTCACATTTTGCCCTGTTCCTGTTCCATACTCTCTTGCAAGGATACATATTCTTATCTATAGCTATCTTAAAGCTTCAAAGTTCAAATTCATTTATTGTCAAAGTATGTGTCCAAAATACAACATTGAAATTCGGCTCTTTACAGTCAGCTGCAAAACAAAGAAACCCAATAGGACCTATTAAAAAGATCAACAAACACCCCGTGTACAAAACAAATTGTGTAAACAATAAAAAGTAAGCAAATAACATTCAGAAGTAAAGTTCATGATAGTGAGTTGACAGTCTTCACTGTAGCCAGTCCAGGAGCCTGCTAGTTGCATGCTCCAGCCTCAGTATAGCACAGGGACGAGTAAACCTCACTGAGCAGTGAACTGAACACTGGCCTGTCCTGCTCCTCTGGCCCCAACACCCACCTTTTCAGTCTGGCCTGCTGCTTAAATCATTAAGCATTGGCTTTTTCCTCACTCTCGGGCCTGGGCCCCATTGCCTCAACACTGCCTCGTCTCATTTCACTTCAAATCTGCCTCTTTGATTAGGCTCCAAGCCCACTCCAGCAATGGCCAAACCGGTTCATTCCTCACTCTTGGGCTCGGGCCCCATCCCCTCAATTTGGCCTGTCCACAGCTCAATGAACTGTCTTCAGTTCAGACTGCGAAGATGCCCAGTTGTACAGGTGGTTTGAAAGCTCAACTCCACAAGGGAAATTACAGGCTGAAGTGATCTTTTTCCAGAACACGTGTGATTAATTAAAACTTAAGGAGTTGTGGTCACTCTTCCCTATCTGCTCACCCACTGAAAGGTCTCTCACCTGGCCAGGCTCATTATCCAACACCAGATCCAGTACAACCTGTCCTTTTGTTAGACCTTTCGACATACTGATTTAAGAAAGCCTCCTGGATGCACCTATGAAATTTTGCCCCATCTAAATCACTTTCCTGGACACAAATTCCCTACTGTCCAAGCTGCTTACATGGTGGTTGGCTCAGTCAAAATAAGGGAAGTTAAAATTTCCCATTAATATTACCTTATTATGCTTACAACTATCTGCAATATTTCTGCCTATCCGGCTTTCTAATTCCTACTGACTACTGTGGGACCTAGAATACAACTGCATCAGTGCATTCCCTTTCTGTTTCTAAATTCTACCCATATGGTCTCACTGAATGATCTCTACATCCCCTTCCATGCCTCTCTTGCCTACACATCAGTTGCAACTATAGTATCTGATTCCTGGAACACTGAACTGCCAATCCAGCTCTTTCCTCATCCACATTTCTGTCCTGGCTATGATAATCTTGCTCCCAAAGCCAACGTAGACCCTGAGTTCACCCGCCTTACCTGTCAAGCCTATTGCATTGAAATAACTGCAGCTCAAACCAATGGTCCTTTCACTCCTTTACTGTGCTCCTGTCTATCCTAATGACCTTGTTTTCATTGGCTACAGTATTATCCCGATTTCTCATATCCACCCCTCCACTGCAGTTTAATCCCACCTGAGTAGCTCTAACAGATCTTCCATTGAGAATATTGGTCACTCTCTAGGGTCAACCTTTCTCTCTTGTATAGGTCATACCTACCCCAGAAGAGATCCCCATGATCAAAGATCTTGAATCCCTGCAAAGAGTCAATCAGCTACACATTCATCCGAGCTATCTTTCTATTTATGTCTTTACTAGCATAAATAGAAACCAAGGAGTAACTAGTGATTACTAACATTAAGGTCTGTTTTTCAGGTTCTCTCTTAACTCCCATATTCACTGTGCAGGATATCATTCCATGTTCTACCTATGTTGCTGGCACCAACCTGTACCACATCCTCTGGCTATTCACTCTCCCTCTTGAGAATGTTTTTCAGCCACTCTGACATATCCTGACCCTGGCACCATTCCATCCTGGCATCTCTTTTGGGGCCACAGAATTTCCTATCTCACTCCCTAACTATTGAGTCTCTTACTACTGCCACCCTTACCCATGAAGCGTCAAAGATGGTCCCAGTGCCACCAGCCTGGCTACTTCTGCTGCAGCTAGAAAGGTCTGCCCCTCTCCCACACCCCCAGAAGTAAGCACGTTTTATACTTGTTGAAAGGAACAACTGCAGGGAGACCCTGAACTATCTATCTCATCCCCTTACCTCTCCGAGTAGTCACCCAACTACCTACAGACTATCTTAGTATATGGTGCTCTCAGCATCCCAACAATTCTACATATGAACAACTTCAGCTTCAGTTTCAAATCATAGACTTGCAATGTCCCCAGTTTTCTTTGAAATTAAATTGCATGGGGCACAAATTGTTTACTGACGTGGTCTAATTCCTAGGTCTTTATATCTCTTGTTCTAACTAGGAATGTCTTTACCTGCTTTCTTAGTCCGATTGTTTTCAACCAGTGAAATTACATTTGCAAACATTCTTTCTTACTGCTCAATCTCTGAATCAAGAGTTTTAAATGAGCACTTCAGCACTTTTTAATTCCAAAACTTGGAAATGTCTGAAATCCTATATTTTGACCATTGTCATATTTTTACATATAGTACACTCAATAGGATCCTCAGTTTTCAAGATTTCTACCTTCCCTTTTTAGCACTGTTTAGTTTCTCCCTCTTCTAAGTAAACCGTTATGAACTACCAATTATCCAACGTGTTGTACCTTGACTGTTACCTACTAGCTGCTCCTTTCCTTAACTAATTCAAAATTCCCTCAGCTCCTCTGACTTCTCATATGCTTAGTAGCTTCTATATTACTTGCACATCTCCCATTTGGAATATTTTAGTATTTTGCCTGTGAAACTTTGATGTATCCTTCCTTTGCCCAGATTATTGTTGTTCCTGGTATTCATGTAAGGCATTTTCATTTATTTTATGGTTCGTTGGTTGACCATGTTGTCTGACAGTACAAGAGAAAGTTTATGGTTTTCTTGGTTTTATGCGGTAATATAACTACCTTTCTGATCTCTGTAGATGTCATATTTATGTATTCACCTGCAAACAGCTCTCCCCTATTTAATGTTGCTTAGCTTATGCCTTACACCTGAGGATCAGTCTCACTTAAGTTTAAAGTTTTCCTTATTGTACTTTCTGTCTCTGTCTCAAACTTCATGTCAAACCATGCCATGTGCTGGTTATTTTTGTTTGATGCTCTCTCACTGACAGGCCAGATTATAAATTCTGTCTTTATTAAATATATCACAACTGATTCTCTTATCATATCAAACACATATAGGGCTCAGATTTTACAGGGAGGCAGGGAAGGAACAGGTTAGGCTGAAAATAGATAAAGAATCCAGCAAGGTACAATCAATTTATGTTGGGTTGGGATGGTTTTCAGGTCTAGGGGAGAAGGCCAGCTGCAAGACTCAAAGTCAAGAAATGCACAACTTACCTTTTGAAGCCAAGAGCTCCTCTCTCCCCTTTCACAATTGCCTTTCCCATTGCCTGCTGAATCTGCCCAGTTCAAACTGAGCAACTTAAATGTGTCATTAGAGACCAGTCTTAAGTGTGTTAAGGATCCTGTCTTCTAAATGATTAGGCAATCGAAAATATATTTAACTCCAGCCATGAGAAAGGTGGTGAATTTGGGTATCAGTTCCTGGTATTTGTCTTTCGCACCTCCTGCCATCTCCATTGGCTTACTCTCTCTTGGCAATCATGGGTGGCTTAAAACTGAGGGCATGGTTTCATTAGACCTTCCTGGAAACATTCCACAAGTACTTTGCCTTTGTGACTGGAGATATTTATCATCTCCAAAGCAATGTAAAAATTAAAGTTTTTCATTATAAATGTTTGTCTTTGCCACAAGCTTTGCTAAACTTCTGAAGGGACTGTATATATTGTACAACTACACCACCACTGCTAGGAGATTTGTTAACATCTCACACCTAAGTCTTACAGCCTTTACTATGCTTTCATTTGACCATGAGTAGTCGGTTATTAATAATCTCTCTATGTGGCTTTCATCGACTTGACCAAGGCATTTAACCTTGTCAGCAGGGATGGGCTCTTTCAGATTCTCCTCAAGATTGGCTGTTCCCCGAAAGTCCAAAGTATCATCAAGTCATTCCATGATGACATCGTACTGTTCAGTACAATGACAGCTCATCAGAACCCTTCGGTATTCGTAATGGAGTCAAACAAGGATGCATGTTGGCCCCAACATTATTCGGCATCTTCTTTTCTATGCTATTGAAGCATGCGTTTTGGACGTCGACAGAAGGCATTCACACCAGGTCTGATGGGCAGCTGTTCAACCCTGTGTGCCTAGAGCACCCTGTTGAACACCTAGAGCAAGGTGAAAGAGTGATCCCGAGTCAGTTTGAGGAGTGGAGAGCTAAACGAAGAACACGGCAGACAACAATTCCACATCGCCCTACACATGCAGCAACTGTGGCAGAGCCTACCGTTCCAAGATGGGCCTCAAGAGCTACAGTCGACACTGCTGGACAAACCGATGACTACCAGAGGCGCAGTACCCATGGTCGACCACGGCCGATGAAGGGAGGGGGGCGGGCCGCCGCCACCACCACCACCAGCAGATTTGTTAACAACTCCCACCTAAGTCTTACATCCTTTACTATGCTCTCATTTGACCATGAGTAGTTGGTTATTGATACTCTCTCTTTCAATCATTGGACCATAGTCCTTTAGTAACTTCCATGTTCCTCTTGGAGAACTCCCTGTTAGTCACACTGTTCTTATTTTTGCCTAGTTCACTGCCATCTCAATGTACCAGCTGCTCTGTTTACTCCGTGTATTAAATCTGAGCTTTTCATTCCTTTGTATTTTGCCTTCTGCCACAGGCACTGTGATTTAACTGATGGACAAGTAAAGAGTTTGTATAGCTCTTGGTGTATCATTTTTTTCTTATTTTTCAATGACCTTGGTATATTTCCATTTGGTTTATTATCAAATCCAGAACTAGGTTCTTTATATGTCCTCTTGCTGCCTTCAGTACTTTTCCTCACTCTTGGTTGCTTTCACTTTTGTGAACATTCAAAGTTGAAGCTCTCTAGCATCTAGTATCTTTTTTTAGTGTCATCATATCCCTTTAGCTTTGGTCGTAGCTTAGTTCAGATAGATTCTGTTATAGTGACAGGGTCAGTGTCTCAAAATCTCAGCCACACAAACCTCATCTGTTTCTCCTTGGTCATAGCTTTGAGAAATTATACCTCAGAGTTGTATAATTCATGCATTCTTTGATAATAAATGCACTTTGAATCTTGAATCTTGAGAATAGGTGATTCATCTTTTCTAGCTGGTTCAGGACATGAAATGATGTAAGGTTCCTCAACAAAGGCATCACAAGTGCATAAGCATTAATAACGTTGCCAAATAAAATCTTCCACAGGGAGAAATGAACAGGCTGAGTCCAGAGGGTGAATAGGAATGAGTCTTCACATCCATAAGTATAAGGTTTGGACTGGTCTGAGGTTAAGCTCTATCCCCCATGTTAACTAAGCTTATTTCCATAGTATCTCCATCAGTATTTGAAGGCTTTAAAAAAGTCAATTTATTGTATATTTTCCACCATTCTAGGATTAGTAAATATAAATTACAAGGTCTGGTCACTTTTCACTTAAAATTGATTGTTTGGTTTTTATTTTAAATGTGTAACTGTTGTGTTAAGGTAATGGACCATCTGTTCCATCATAATCAGATATATGATCACATTAGAGTTTGTTTAATAGATTTGACATTGAGCTTCAATCTGACAAGCTTTGTTTCCTCACTCTCTGTTAAAGTACATAAATATGTGACAAATAAGGCTGCAGCATATCACAGACTAGGATCGTGACAAATAGGAAAATCAAGGTGTTGGGCTAATGTTGGTGAGGGGTATCTATTAATTAATGGAGGTCTCAGTTCAATAGAAATAGTTTGCATAAGATCAGGAAAGCAGAATGTAGAAGGTGGCTGGTTGAAGCAAGAAATATTAAAGGTAAGTTAAAAGGGAGTGGAGTACCCATAAGTAGAACAAAATAAAAAGAAAAAAGTAATAATTTTTTTTAGAAAGATAGAGTTATAATAATAGCATTTGTAATTTTCATATAGAGTGAAAAAGTCAACAGCAAACAGACTTAATAGAGCACTTCAGAGTTAATTTCTTACAACACAATGTCACAAGTACAAAGGGTAAATAATTAGACAGAGAGAAGAAAGAAGCAAAGACAATACAATTAAATAATCCCTTTATAAAATAAAATGCCTTTGCAATGTCTAATGTCATTATTTAGCTGATTATAAAAAAATTGGCAACTTACTTACAAACTTCTAATATAATTAAGCAGAATTATGGTTCATGAAAGCGGTATCATATTTGACAAATCTAGGTGTTTGAGAATGTAATCAGCAAGGGGAACAAAGAGGAACCAAAAGGCATTTCAAAAGTTTGTCATTTAAAGCGCAGTTAATTTTGCAGAGGGGGAACTGGCTAACTAACAGAAAGCAGAACATGGGGATAAACAGGCAATTGTCTAATTGGCAGGCAAGGAAGGTGTCATGAGAACACATGCTGGGTTTACATCTCCATGTTGGGTACTTGGATGCAGCCTATTTTACTGATGATGAAACGTTAGGAAGAAAATAGCATGAAGAGTCAGCAAAGAGATGTACAGTTGCTAGGCTAAGGGAGTAGGCCAAAATCAGGTAGATAAAGAGGAATTTGGGGAATGTCAACTTTGTTAGGAAGAATAGAAAAAGATTATTATTTAAGTGTTGAGAGTCTGCAGTGTTTCTGGTGCCTGGGGACTAGGAATTCTTGTACATGAAACACAGAAATCTAAGAGGCAAGTATAGCAAGTAATTTGTTTTTTTTTGGTTGAGAACTCTTTATAGAAAGAGTTTATTTTTATAGAGAAAAATAAAATTAACAATAAAAATAAGCAGCTATTTACTCTAGGGCGCTACGGTAGTGGAGCAGTTAGCAGCACTATTATAGCTCGGGGCATCAGAGTTCTGAATTCAATTCCAACACTGTATGCAATGGAGTTTGAACGTTCTTCCTGTGGAACATGTGGGTTTCCTCCCATGTTCTGAAGCTGTAGGTTAATTAGTCATTGTCAATTGTCCGGTGATTAGGCTAGTGTTAAATAGGAGGGCTGCTGGGTGGCGTGGCTCACTGGGCCAGAAGGGCCTATTCTGCACAGTATCTCGAAATAAATACATTCCAAACATTAATTCTTCCTCGTGTTGCCTAATCAGTTATGGATTCTCAGCATTCTCTGTCTTTATTTCAGATCACCCGTGATGCACCATCAATAACTCTCTGAGACGTGAGACGAGATATCGGCTTTTATTGACTGGAAGAAAGAAAAAGCAGTAGTTGACCACCATACTACATCCTGGAGACTGAGGGCCGGGCTCAGGCCTCAATCGCCTTTATACCGGGGTCTGTGGGAGGGGCCACAGGAGCAGTCAGCAGGGGGCGTGTCCAGACAGGTATATGTAGTTCACCACAACCCGCATCTGTGTAATTTGCTTTTCCAGCCCTTGATTTGCCTGTTTGTATTTGCATATGACTCATCCAGTTTGTATTACTTATGTTGAGGCATCACACCTATGGTCATCTGGGGGTTAATGCAGGGTGCAGAGTGAGATACTGTAACTAATCTTCAGCAACAACAGTGTGCACTTTGATAAATTTATCAAAGTACATATATGTCACCATATACTACCTTGAGATTCATTTTCTTGCAGGCATTCACAGTAAATACAAGGAAACACAATAGAATCAATGAAAAACTGTACACAAAGACAGACAAATGACCAATGTGCAAAAGACAACAAATTGTACAAATATGATACAAAAATAATAATAAATAAATAAGACATATAAATAAACAGACACCCACATTAACCCCAGAGTACCTTGATCAATTCCACAGGCCAACAGCCTGGTCTGATGAAAGATTATTCAGCTGAAGTTCCCTCTACTTCTCTCTCCGCGTATATGCCTGGCCTGCTGACTCTCTCCAAATTTTCTGATTTTTATTTCAGATTTCTAGCAGGTGCAATCATGAGCTTTTATGAAAATATTGGTGTTAAGTTTTGTAGCTTCAAAACATTAAATTATTTCAAAGGAAAACACAGCCTCAGCAGGGTTCACAGGCCATTACTTTCTACAAAGCAAAAGCAGTGATTTTTCACTCCCAAATGAATGCAACACCTTTTATGTGTGCTCAGAAAGAGAGAATAAAGCCATCCCTGCAGCATCTGTGATCTCTGTCGCGGAGGCCGACATCGGAACATCTTTCATGAGGGTGAACCTTCAGGTACAGCCCTGATGATGTACCTGCTAGGGCTCTGAAAACCTGTGCCAACCAATTGGTGGGACTGTTCAAGGACATCCTCAATCTCTCACTGCTGCAATCTCTCTGGTCCCCATCTACTTTTAAGGGGCAACAATCATACAAGTGCCTACAAAGAGCGGGGTGAGCTACTTCAATGGCTATTGCCCAGTTGCACTCACATCTACTGTGATGAAGTGCTTTGAGAAGTCAGTCATGGCTATAATCAACCCCTGCAGAAGCAATGACCTGGACCCACTGCAGATGCAATGTCATTGCCTCTATACTCAGCATCAGACTACCTGGACAATACCAATACCTACTGTTTATTGACAGCAGCTCATGTTCAATACAATAATACTCTCAGTTGCAATTAACAAGCTTCAAAACCTGCCCCTGCAACAAGAGAAAATCTGCGGATGCTGGAAGTCCAAGCAACACACACAAAAAGCTGAAGGAATTCAGCAGGCCAGGAAGCATCTAATGAAAAGAGAAAACAGTCAATGTTTCCAGCCATGATCCTTCATCAGGACTGGAGAGAAAAAGATGAGGAGTCAGAGTTAGAGGGTGGGCGGAGGGGAGGAAGAAACACAAGGTGAGAGGTGAAAACGGGAGGATGGGGGGGAGGGGTGAAGTAAACAGTAACTGGAGACTTGTCTTCCTTACTGAGAGATGTCGGTCTGTGTGGTTTGGAAATAATGTCTCCTCCTCGCTGACAATCAACCTCAAGGATGCGTGCTCAGCCCACTGCTCTACTCTCCCTATACTCACAACTGTGTAGCTCAGGTATCCTCTATACACAGCTGCTGTCGGCAGAATTTCTGATGATGACGAGGCGTACAGGAGTGAGACAGATCAACTGGTTGAATGGTGTCACAGCAACAACCTTGCACTCAATGTCAGTAATATAAAGGAATTGATTGTGGACTTCAGAAAAGTTAAGTCGAGGGAACACACACCAATCCTCATTTAGGGACCAGAACGGAAAGGGTGAGCAGTTTCAAGTTTCTGGGTGTCAACGTCTCTGAGGATCTATCCTGGGACCGACATATTGATGCAATTGCAAAGAAGGCATGACAGTGGCTATGTTTCATTAGGAGTTTGAGGAGAATTAGTATGTCTCCAAAGACTCCCGCAAATTTCTACAGATGTACTCTGGTGAGCATTCTAATTGATTGCCTGACCGTCTGGTATTAATGGGTCAACTGCACAGGATCGGAAAATGAAGAAAGGTGTAAATTCAGCCAGCTCCATCATGGGTGTGAGCCTCCCCCACATCTGGGACACACAGGCGATGCTTCAAAAAGCAACATCCATCATTAAGGACCACCGTCACCCAGAATGGGTCCTTTTCTCTTTGTTACCATCAAGGAATCAAGGAGGAAGTACAGGAGCCTAAGGACACACACTCAATGTTTTAGAAACAGCTTGTTTGCCTCAGCCATCAGATTTCTAAATGGACAATGAACCCAGGAACCCTTCCTCAGAATTTTTCTCCCCTCTTTTTATTTAAATTATTTTTATAAATACTTATTGTAATTTATAGATTTTTATTACTAGCAAATTTCACAACATATAGTGGTGATATTAAACCTGATTCTGATTCTGAAACTGCTCATCCTTTCCACTTCTGATCCCTCAATGAGAACTGGCGTGTGTTAGCCGATTTACCCCTCCTAAAATCCACAATCAATTCATCATCACCATCAGAAATTCTGCCAACCTTAGTTGTGTCATCAGCAAATTTATAGATGCTGTTTAAGCTGTGCCTAGTCACACAGTCATGGGTGAAGAGAGAGAAGAGCAGTGTGACATTGCTGATTGTCAGTGAGGAGATGTTATTTTCAATCCACACAGACTATCATCTCCTGATGAGGAAGGCAAGGATGCATTTGCAGAGGGAGGTAAAGAAACTCGTTTTGGAGCTTTTTGATTAGAACTGATGTTATGATTGTGTTGAACGCCAATCTGTAGTCAATAAACATAAATATTACAATTGTCCATGCGATCCAAGGCTGAGTGAAGAGCCAGTGAGACTGCATCCACTGTAGACCTATTGTGTGGTGATAGGAAAATAGCAGTGGGTCCAGGTCCTTGCTTCAGCAGTAGTTGATTCTAACCATGACCGATCTCTCAAAGCACTTGGTCACAGTAGAGGTAAGTGCCACTGATAGTCCTTGAGGCATTTCACCCTGCTCTTTTTGGGTACTGGTATGAAAGTTGCCTTTGTGAAGCAGGTGGAAACCTCCAACTGCAGCAGCGAGAAATTGAACACTTCCACCAGTTGATTGGCACAGGTTTTCAGAACCCTTCCAGGTACAACATCAATGTCTGAAGCCTTGTGAGGGTCTACCCTCTTGAAAGATTTTCTGGAATCGGCCTCTGAGACCGAGACTCAGGGTCACTGGATGCCATATTTTTATTGGGAGATGTAGTTTTATTCTCCCTTCCAATGTGTGCATAAAAGCATTGAGTTCATTTTGGAGTGAAGCACCACAGCAATTCGTGATGTTAGGTTTTGCTGTGTAGCAAGTAATGGCCTGGCCAGAGCCGATATGCATCCGATTCTGTCTCTAACCTCAATCAAAGTTGCTATTTTTGCTCTTAAGATAGGTTGTACCTGGATTTCTTGTATAGTTCTGGATCCCCAGTCTTGAATGCCACAGACAGAACACTGAACCTACGGCACAATACAGGCCCTTCAGCCCACAAAGTTGTGCCGAACATGTCCCTACCTTAGAAATTACTAGGTTTACCTATAGCCCTCTATTTACTAAGTTCCATGTACCTATCTAAGTCTCTTAAAAGACCCTATTGTATCCACCTCTACCACCGTTGCCGGCAGCCCATTCCATGCACTCACCACTCTGTGTAAAAAAAAAACTTACCCCTGACATCTCCTCTGTACCTACTCCCCAGCACCTTAAACCTGTGTCCTCTTTCAGCCCTGGGGAAAAAGCCTCTGACTATCCACACGATTAATGCTTCTCATCATCTTATACACCTCTATCAGTTACCTCTCATCCCCCTTCGCTCCAAGGAGAAAAGGCCAAGTTCACTGAACATATTTTCATAAGGCATGCTCCCCAATCCAGTCAACATCCTTGAAAATCTCCTCTGCACCCTTTCTATGGCTTCTGCAGACTTCCTGTAGTGAGGCGACCAGAACTGTGCACAGTCCTCCAAGTGGGGTCTGACCAGGGTCCTATATAGCTACGACATTACCTCTCGGCTCCTAAGTTCAATTCCACAAATGATGAAGGCCAATACACCATATGCCTTCTTAACAGCAGTCAACCTGCGCAGCTGCTTTGAGTGCCCTATGAACTCAGACCCCAAGATCCCTCTGACCCTCCACACTACCAAGAGTCTTACCATTAACACTATATTCTACCATTATATTTGACCTACCAAAATGAACCACTTCACACTTATCTGGGTTGAACTCCATCTGCCACTTCTCAGCCCAGTTTTGTCATTTTCATTTTTAGAATCTTTTTATTGGTACATAATCTTCTACAGCTATGAAATGATATAAAACTTCAACAAATTGATATATATACAATTAATAAAGCTGAAGAGAAAAAAAGCTGATCGTAATATATGAAAATGAAAAAAAAAGTTTTTTATATAAGGAAAAGGAGGAAAAAAAGAGAACCCCAACTAACTAAAAAAAACCCACTAACTACAAAAAAGGGGAAAAAAGCCCATTAGGAATCAACCCCCAGAGCAATACGTCTTACCATCATCTATATATATAAAGAAAAAGAATCATCAACTGCCAATTCATGTTTATATAGAATAAGATTGGAAGGAAACCATATAAAATAATTCAAATTAAATGATAATATTTGGCAAAAGAGCCCCATCTTCTCTCAAAATCGAATCGAGGATCAAAAGTTCTACTAATTTTTTCCAAACTGAGACATAACATTACTTGAGAAAACCATTCAATTAATGTAGGGACAGAGGTATCTTTCCATTGTAATAAAATAGCCCTTCTTGCCCCAGTTTTGCATCCTATCAATGTCCCACTGTAACCTCTGACAGCCCTCGACTACCCACACCACCTCCAACTTTGTGTCATCAGCAAACTTACTAACCCATCCCTCCACTTCCTCATCCAGGTCATTTATAAAAATCACGAAGAGTAAGGGACCCAGAACAGATCCCTGAGCCACACCACTGGTCACTAACTTCCATGCAGAATTTGACACGTCTACAACCACTCTTCCCCTTTTGTGGGCAAGCCATTTCTGGATCCACAAAGCAATGTCCCCTTGGATCCCATGCCTCCTTACTTTCTCAATAAGCCTTGCATGGGGTACCTTATCAAATGCCTTGCTGAAATCCATATACACTACACCTACTGCTCTTCCTTCATCAATGTGTTTAGTCACATCCTCAAAAAATTCAATCAGACTCGTAAGGCACGACCTGCCTTTGACAAAGTCATGCTGACTATTCCTAATCATATTATACCTCTCCAAATGTTCATAAATCCTGCCTCTCAGGATCTTCTCCATCAACTTAACAACCACTGAGGTAAGGCTCACTGCTCTATAATTTCCTGGGCAATATCTACTCCCTTTTATGAATAAAGGAACAACATGCGCAACCCTCCAATCCTGAGGAACCTCTCCCATCCCCATTGATGATTCAAAGATCATTGCCAGAAGCTCAGCAATCTCCTTCCTCGCTTCCCACAGTAGCCTGGAGTACATTTCATCCAGTCCCGGCAACTTATCCAACTTGATGCTTTCCAAAAGCTCCAGCACATCCTCTTTCTTAATATCCCTCAGCCGTGCATTTATCCTCCACCTCATTCTATTCCTATTCTCACTGTTGCGTGGCACAGACAGTAATGCTGAGATTACTACCTTTGTGGTCCTGCTTCTCAATTCCTGCCTAACTCCCTGTAGTCTTTTTTCAGGACCTCTTCCCTTTTCTTACCTATGTCAGTGGTACCAATATGTACCATGACCTTTGGCTGTTCTCCCTCCCACTGCAGAATATCTTGGATGCGATCTGAAATATCCTGGACCCTGGCACCTGGGAGGCAATCTACCAACTGAGTTTCTTTCCTGTGTCCACAGAATCGCCCGTCTGACCCCCTAACTATAGAGTTCCCCTATCACTACTGCCTTCCTCTTCCCTTCCCTACCCTTCTGAGCCACAGGGTCAGACTCTGTGCCAGAGGCACGGCCACTGCGGCTTCCCCCAGGTAGGCTGTCCCCCCCAACAGTACTCAAACAGGAGTACTTATTGTCAAGGGGTACAGCCACAGGGGTACTCTCTAGTACCTGACTCTTCCCCTACTCCCACTTGTCCATCTCCCATGGCCCCGGTGTGACCACCTGCCTATAACTCCTCTCTATCACCTCCTCGCTCTTCCTGACCAGATGAAGGTCATCGAGCTGCAACTCCAGTTCCCTAACTCCATCCCTCAGGAGCTGCAGCTCAACACACAGGGTGCAGATATGCCGTCCGGGAGGCTGGGAGACTCCAGGACCTCCCACATCTGACACTAAGAACAGAAAACTGCCTCACACACATAGTTCCTTCTTTCCTCAAATAACACAGTTAAACCTACCTCACCTCATCCCGTTACCACCTAAGCCCGTTGAGCCAAAGCCCTACCACTCTGCTGCCGGCTCTGAACACTGCCTGCTAGATAGAGTGGTCTTCTTTTTAAACCCTTCGTGTTCTACTGGCTGATGTCATGCACCTGCGCAGACTCGCCTCTCTTTTACCGAGTGGTAAAACATTTCCTTCACTCCAAAAAATCAGCCGTTCACTCGCAGTCTTCTTGCTCCGAATCTAGCCCTCAACAGACTACAAATTTCCTGACTCATCAATGGGTTTTGATTTGGGTCTGTCTAGTATGTTTTCAAAGGCACACACTCATCCATGTATGTTTTGATGAAGTTGGTGACAACTGTGGCATATTTGTTCAGACTCATAGAGAATCCCTGAATATTTTCAAGTCCATGGACTCAAAGCAGTCTTGTAAGCACTCCTCCGCCTTCCTTGACCATATGTTCTTGGTCTTCCCACAGGTGCTGCATTCTTTAGTCTCTGCCTATATGCTGGGAGTAGAAGTAGACCTTTTGGTCCTTTCCATTGGTGCTGTGGCCTTTAGTTTCTGCACATATGTAAAAGGACAGTTTCAAGTTTCTGGGTATCAACATCTCTGGCGATCTTTCCTGGGCCCAACATATTGATGCAATTACAAAGAAAGCATGACAGCAGCTGTATTTCATTCTGAGTTTCAGGAGAATTGGAACGTCATCAAAGACGCTCTCAAGTTTCTACAGATGTACCGTGGTGAGCATTCTAACTGGTTGCATCACTGTCTGGAGTGGCTGCTGCCCAAGGCCAGAAAAAAGCAGAAAGATCTGAACTTAGCCAGCTTCATCATGGGCAGCAGCCTCTCCTGAATCCAGGAAGCTTCAAAAGGCGATGACTCAAAAAGGCAGTATCCATCATTAAGGACCTATATCACCCTGGATGTGCCCTCTTCTCTTAGCTACAATCAAAGAGGAGGAACGGGAGCCAAAAGACATACCCTTAATATTTCAGAAACAGCTTGTTTCCCTCTGCCACCAGATTTCTGAATGAACAATAAACCCATAAGTACTACCTCAGTATTTTCCTCCCTTTTTGCACAACTTATTATATATATGTGTGTGCGTGTGTATACGTATGTGTGTATGTCTATGTATATTTACACTTCTTATTGTAACCCCTACAGCCCCAATTTAACTCTACCCAGATCATAGAACAATGTTCAATGAGCAATGAATCTGCCCGGTACGTCTTCGGACTGTAGGAGGAAACTGGAGCACCCAGAGAAAACCCACACATTCCAGGGGAGGACATACAGAGACTCTTTACAGAGGATGCTGGAACTGAACTCCAAACTCAAATGCTTTGTGCTGTAATTGTGTTGCATCTACCACTACGCTACTGTGACACCCCACCATTTATTGTTATGTTGTACAATGTACTGCTGCTACAAAACAATAAACTTCATGACATTTGCCAGTGGTATTAAACCTGATTCTGATTCTGAAAAGGGGCTAGCCTAGGAAGATATCTTGATTGGCATGGATGTTTGGTTGAGCGGTCTGTTTTTCTAGAGTATAACTCTATGAGTTCAGACTATTGAGTTTTCAATTCTGACAGAAGATATCAACAATAGATATGGTAATTCTATTGCCCTCTCAACAGAGGGTTTCTGGCAACAATAACAGAAAGTATACATCCTGAACACAAGAGATTCTGCAGATGCTGGAAATCTTCAGCAACACACAAAAAAAGTTTTGTCAGAACTCAGCAGATCAGACAGCATCTGTGGAGGAGAATAAACAGTCATCGCGTTGGGCTGAGACCCATCTTCAGGACTGTTAAGCAAGGGGGAAGAGCCAGGTTCTCATTTTTCTTAACCTTTGTAATGCTCTTTTCATCTATGTTTTTGCTTTCATAACTCAATAAAAAAGTGAAAAAAAAATGCAGATGCTGAAAATTGAGAATAAACAGAATGATGGAAATACTCAGCAGACCAGGTAGCATCTATGCAGAGAAAAAGTTAATGTTTCACGTTAAAGACCTGATAAAAAAAGAAAACAAAATAGGGAATGTAGAGAAGGGTATTTGGTAGAATAAGGAGAATCTTGGTAATAGGATGAAATAACGAAGACATGAAATAGGCAGTAAGTATATAATGCGTTGCTACTGTTGTGAAATCTGGGTAATGCTTTATAGTTTAGCTTGGTCTACTGCAACAAATGACAAATGAAAGAAAGAGGAAAGAGAGAAATGACAGTGAAAATAGTCTGTTCTGATAGAAATGAAAAAAGTGCAAAAAAGCTAAAGTTAGAAAGGTTGATATTAAGTCCTGAAGGCTACAGCATCTCCAGAGAGAAGATGAAGTATTGTTTCCCAAGATTCCTTGGGACTCATTGCAAAAATATAGGCGGTCACAGACAGAGAGGCCAGAGTAGGGATGGGATAGGGAATTAAAGTGGAAGGCAACTGGGAGTCCAGGGTCATTCCTGTAGATTGACAGTAATCCACAAATCAATCACTAATCCAGTACAGAAGAGGCCACACAGCTGCATTATCTGGACTGAAAGTTTTGAACCATGAATAGTAGAAAGGGAAGTAGTGAAAGGACAGGAGTTATACTTCCTGGGGTTGCATGGGAATGTGCTCTGCAATGGAGATTAGTAAATGGTACTGAAAGAGCACAGTAAGGAATGGAATATTTCTGGTAAAGGATGAACTGCTGAGTGCAAAGGCAGTTGGGGTGCCAGAACTCTGCTTTTGCATTCTCTGAGAGGAGAAGGGTGAGTAGAGATGTATGAACAAGATAAGGGTTCTGTCAGAATGATCGTTCTTCAGTTTCCATCCTTTCTCTGACATTTCCCATCTCCATAACTTCTTTAAGTTCCATAATGCTCTTCCATACTCTCTATAATTCCTAATTTGACTTCCACCCACCTTTCTTCTTATTCAATAATTGATTGTATGAAAGATATGGCTCCATCCTCCACAAATCCAACAGCAGTCCCCTCTGTCTCTCTAGGTTTAAGAACCACCTTACAATGTTTCCTTCCTACCTTGGTGAATTGGTATCCACTGGTTTGCTTATAGTTCTAAGAAATTGTCAAAGGCTCTTCTTAAACACTGAAGGGAATTTATGCTACAAACTACTGGACATGCAGGAGGTACTGCTTTGAGTGGAAGAGCAAAGAATACACAAAAAAAAATCAAAGCAAAACCTGAAAATGTTGGAAGTCTGTGAAAAGAAATACAGTGAATCAAAGGGAATCATAGAAATATTGGGATTGCTGGGTAAAAGGATCATGAATCTTCTCTGACCTGAAGCTATAACTATAAATTCAAGTATTGAAGGCTAATCAAAACAAAACAATCATAGCATGATAGCATGAAAATCAACCTTTCATCCCCGTTCGTCACTGGGAACAGAGACTCCCCGTTCGTCACAGGGAACACAGACACCCCGTTCGTCACTGGGAACACACCGACTCCCCGTTCGTCACTGAGAATACCGACTCCCCGTTCGTCACTGGGGACACCGACTCCCCGTTCGTCACTGGGGACACCGACTCCCCGTTCGTCACTGGGGACACCGACTCCCCGTTCGTCACTGGGAACACACAGACTCCCCGTTCGTCACTGGGAACACACAGACTCCCCGTTCGTCACTGGGAACACAGACTCCCCGTTCGTCACTGGGGACACCGACTCCCCGTTCGTCACTGGGGACACCGACTCCCCGTTCGTCACTGGGAACACACAGACTCCCCGTTCGTCACTGGGAACACAGACTCCCCGTTCGTCACTGGGAACACCGACTCCCCGTTCGTCACTGGGAACACCGACTCCCCGTTCGTCACTGGGAACACCGACTCCCCGTTCGTCACTGGGAACACCGACTCCCCGTTCGTCACAGGGAACACCGACTCCCCGTTCGTCACTGGGAACACCGACTCCCCGTTCGTCACTGGGAACACCCCGACTCCCCGTTCGTCACTGGGAACACCCCGACTCCCCGTTCGTCACTGGGAACACCCCGACTCCCCGTTCGTCACTGGGAACACCGACTCCCCGTTCGTCACTGGGAACACCGACTCCCCGTTCGTCACAGGGAACACACCGACTCCCCGTTCGTCACTGGGAACACACAGACTCCCCGTTCGTCACTGGGAACACACAGACTCCCCGTTCGTCACTGGGAACACAGACTCCCCGTTCGTCACTGGGAATACCGACTCACCGTTCGTCACTGGGGACACCGACTCCCCGTTCGTCACTGGGGACACCGACTCCCCGTTCGTCACTGGGAACACACAGACTCCCCGTTCGTCACTGGGAACACACAGACTCCCCGTTCGTCACTGGGAACACAGACTCCCCGTTCGTCACTGGGAACACCGACTCCCCGTTCGTCACTGGGAACACCGACTCCCCGTTCGTCACAGGGAACACCGACTCCCCGTTCGTCACTGGGAACACCGACTCCCCGTTCGTCACTGGGAACACACCGACTCCCCGTTCGTCACTGGGAACACACCGACTCCCCGTTCGTCACTGGGAACACAGACTCCCCGTTCGTCACTGGGAACACAGACTCCCCGTTCGTCACTGGGAACACAGACTCCCCGTTCGTCACAGGGAACACCGACTCCCGTTCGTCACTGGGAACACCGACTCCCCGTTCGTCACTGGGAACACCGACTCCCCGTTCGTCACAGGGAACACACCGACTCCCCGTTCGTCACTGGGAACACCGACTCCCCGTTCGTCACTGGGAACACAGACTCCCCGTTCGTCACAGGGAACACCGACTCCCCGTTCGTCACAGGGAACACCGACTCCCCGTTCGTCACTGGGAACACAGACTCCCCGTTCGTCACTGGGAACACAGACTCCCCGTTCGTCACTGGGAACACCGACTCCCCGTTCGTCACTGGGAACACCGACTCCCCGTTCGTCACAGGGAACACCGACTCCCCGTTCGTCACTGGGAACACCGACTCCCCGTTCGTCACTGGGAACACCGACTCCCCGTTCGTCACTGGGAACACACAGACTCCCCGTTCGTCACTGGGAACACCGACTCCCCGTTCGTCACTGGGAACACAGACTCCCCGTTCGTCACTGGGAACACACAGACTCCCCGTTCGTCACTGGGAACACCGACTCCCCGTTCGTCACTGGGAACACCGACTCCCCGTTCGTCACTGGGAACACCGACTCCCCGTTCGTCACAGGGAACACCGACTCCCCGTTCGTCACTGGGAACACCGACTCCCCGTTCGTCACTGGGAACACCCCGACTCCCCGTTCGTCACTGGGAACACCCCGACTCCCCGTTCGTCACTGGGAACACACCGACTCCCCGTTCGTCACTGGGAACACCGACTCCCCGTTCGTCACTGGGAACACCGACTCCCCGTTCGTCACTGGGAACACCGACTCCCCGTTCGTCACTGGGAACACAGACTCCCCGTTCGTCACTGGGAACACAGACTCCCCGTTCGTCACTGGGAACACAGACTCCCCGTTCGTCACTGGGAACACAGACTCCCCGTTCGTCACTGGGAACACACAGACTCCCCCTTCGTCACAGGGAACACACAGACTCCCCCTTCGTCACAGGGAACACACAGACTCCCCCTTCGTCACAGGGAACACACAGACTCCCCGTTCGTCACTGGGAACACCGACTCCCCGTTCGTCACTGGGAACACCGACTCCCCGTTCGTCACTGGGAACACAGACTCCCCGTTCGTCACTGGGAACACAGACTCCCCGTTCGTCACTGGGAACACAGACTCCCCGTTCGTCACTGGGAACACCGACTCCCCGTTCGTCACTGGGAACACAGACTCCCCGTTCGTCACTGGGAACACAGACTCCCCGTTCGTCACTGGGAACACAGACTCCCCGTTCGTCACTGGGAACACACAGACTCCCCCTTCGTCACAGGGAACACACAGACTCCCCCTTCGTCACTGGGAACACCGACTCCCCGTTCGTCACTGGGAACACAGACTCCCCGTTCGTCACTGGGAACACAGACTCCCCGTTCGTCACTGGGAACACAGACTCCCCGTTCGTCACTGGGAACAGACAGACTCCCCGTTCGTCACTGGGAACACCGACTCCCCGTTCGTCACTGGGAACGCAGACTCCCCGTTCGTCACTGGGAACACAGACTCCCCGTTCGTCACTGGGAACTCAGACTCCCCGTTCGTCACTGGGAACGCAGACTCCCCGTTCGTCACTGGGAACACCGACTCCCTGTTCGTCACAGGGAACACCGACTCCCCGTTCGTCACTGGGAACACCGACTCCCCGTTCGTCACTGGGAACACACCGACTCCCCGTTCGTCACTGGGAACACCGACTCCCCGTTCGTCACTGGGAACACCGACTCCCCGTTCGTCACTGGGAACACAGACTCCCCGTTCGTCACTGGGAACACAGACTCCCCGTTCGTCACTGGGAACACAGACTCCCCGTTCGTCACTGGGAACACAGACTCCCCGTTCGTCACTGGGAACACCGACTCCCCGTTCGTCACTGGGAACACAGACTCCCCGTTCGTCACTGGGAACACAGACTCCCCGTTCGTCACTGGGAACACCGACTCCCCGTTCGTCACTGGGAACACCGACTCCCCGTTCGTCACAGGGAACACCGACTCCCCGTTCGTCACTGGGAACACCGACTCCCCGTTCGTCACTGGGAACACCCCGACTCCCCGGTCGTCACTGGGAACACCCCGACTCCCCGTTCGTCACTGGGAACACCCCGACTCCCCGTTCGTCACTGGGAACACACCGACTCCCCGTTCGTCACTGGGAACACCGACTCCCCGTTCGTCACTGGGAACACCGACTCCCCGTTCGTCACTGGGAACACAGACTCCCCGTTCGTCACAGGGAACACCGACTCCCCGTTCGTCACTGGGAACACCGACTCCCCGTTCGTCACTGGGAACACAGACTCCCCGTTCGTCACTGGGAACACAGACTCCCCGTTCGTCACTGGGAACACCGACTCCCCGTTCGTCACTGGGAACACAGACTCCCCGTTCGTCACTGGGAACACAGACTCCCCGTTCGTCACTGGGAACACAGACTCCCCGTTCGTCACTGGGAACACACAGACTCCCCCTTCGTCACAGGGAACACACAGACTCCCCCTTCGTCACAGGGAACACACAGACTCCCCCTTCGTCACAGGGAACACACAGACTCCCCGTTCGTCACTGGGAACACCGACTCCCCGTTCGTCACTGGGAACACCGACTCCCCGTTCGTCACTGGGAACACAGACTCCCCGTTCGTCACTGGGAACACAGACTCCCCGTTCGTCACTGGGAACACAGACTCCCCGTTCGTCACTGGGAACACCGACTCCCCGTTCGTCACTGGGAACGCAGACTCCCCGTTCGTCACTGGGAACGCAGACTCCCCGTTCGTCACTGGGAACTCAGACTCCCCGTTCGTCACTGGGAACTCAGACTCCCCGTTCGTCACTGGGAACGCAGACTCCCCGTTCGTCACTGGGAACACCGACTCCCCGTTCGTCACAGGGAACACCGACTCCCCGTTCGTCACTGGGAACACCGACTCCCCGTTCGTCACTGGGAACACACCGACTCCCCGTTCGTCACTGGGAACACCGACTCCCCGTTCGTCACTGGGAACACCGACTCCCCGTTCGTCACTGGGAACACCGACTCCCCGTTCGTCACTGGGAACACAGACTCCCCGTTCGTCACTGGGAACACAGACTCCCCGTTCGTCACTGGGAACACAGACTCCCCGTTCGTCACTGGGAACACCGACTCCCCGTTCGTCACTGGGAACACAGACTCCCCGTTCGTCACTGGGAACACCGACTCCCCGTTCGTCACTGGGAACACAGACTCCCCGTTCGTCACTGGGAACACAGACTCCCCGTTCGTCACTGGGAACACAGACTCCCCGTTCGTCACTGGGAACACAGACTCCCCGTTCGTCACTGGGAACACACAGACTCCCCCTTCGTCACAGGGAACACACAGACTCCCCCTTCGTCACAGGGAACACACAGACTCCCCCTTCGTCACAGGGAACACACAGACTCCCCGTTCGTCACTGGGAACACCGACTCCCCGTTCGTCACTGGGAACACCGACTCCCCGTTCGTCACTGGGAACACCGACTCCCCGTTCGTCACTGGGAACACAGACTCCCCGTTCGTCACTGGGAACACAGACTCCCCGTTCGTCACTGGGAACACAGACTCCCCGTTCGTCACTGGGAACACCGACTCCCCGTTCGTCACTGGGAACGCAGACTCCCCGTTCGTCACTGGGAACACAGACTCCCCGTTCGTCACTGGGAACTCAGACTCCCCGTTCGTCACTGGGAACGCAGACTCCCCGTTCGTCACTGGGAACACCGACTCCCCGTTCGTCACAGGGAACACCGACTCCCCGTTCGTCACTGGGAACACCGACTCCCCGTTCGTCACTGGGAACACACCGACTCCCCGTTCGTCACTGGGAACACCGACTCCCCGTTCGTCACTGGGAACACCGACTCCCCGTTCGTCACTGGGAACACCGACTCCCCGTTCGTCACTGGGAACACAGACTCCCCGTTCGTCACTGGGAACACAGACTCCCCGTTCGTCACTGGGAACACAGACTCCCCGTTCGTCACTGGGAACACCGACTCCCCGTTCGTCACTGGGAACACAGACTCCCCGTTCGTCACTGGGAACACCGACTCCCCGTTCGTCACTGGGAACACACCGACTCCCCGTTCGTCACTGGGAACACCGACTCCCCGTTCGTCACTGGGAACACCGACTCCCCGTTCGTCACTGGGAACACCGACTCCCCGTTCGTCACTGGGAACACAGACTCCCCGTTCGTCACTGGGAACACAGACTCCCCGTTCGTCACTGGGAACACAGACTCCCCGTTCGTCACTGGGAACACAGACTCCCCGTTCGTCACTGGGAACACCGACTCCCCGTTCGTCACTGGGAACACAGACTCCCCGTTCGTCACTGGGAACACACAGACTCCCCCTTCGTCACAGGGAACACACAGACTCCCCCTTCGTCACAGGGAACACACAGACTCCCCCTTCGTCACAGGGAACACACAGACTCCCCGTTCGTCACTGGGAACGCAGACTCCCCCTTCGTCACTGGGAACTCAGACTCCCCCTTCGTCACTGGGAACTCAGACTCCCCCTTCGTCACTGGGAACACCGACTCCCCGATCGTCACTGGGAACACCGACTCCCCGTTCGTCACTGGGAACACCGACTCCCCGTTCGTCACTGGGAATACCGAGTCCCCGTTCGTCACTGGGAACACCGACTCCCCGTTCGTCACAGGGAACACCGAATCCCCGTTCGTCACAGGGAACACCGACTCCCCGTTCGTCACTGGGAACACACCGACTCCCCGTTCGTCACTGGGAACACCGACTCCCCGTTCGTCACTGGGAACACACAGACTCCCCGTTCGTCACTGGGAACACCGACTCCCCGTTCGTCACTGGGAACACAGACTCCCCGTTCGTCACTGGGAACACACAGACTCCCCGTTCGTCACTGGGAACACAGACTCCCCGTTCGTCACTGGGAACACCGACTCCCCGTTCGTCACTGGGAACACCGACTCCCCGTTCGTCACTGGGAACACCGACTCCCCGTTCGTCACAGGGAACACCGACTCCCCGTTCGTCACTGGGAACACCGACTCCCCGTTCGTCACTGGGAACACCCCGACTCCCCGTTCGTCACTGGGAACACCCTGACTCCCCGTTCGTCACTGGGAACACACCAACTCCCCGTTCGTCACTGGGAACACCGACTCCCCGTTCGTCACTGGGAACACAGACTCCCCGTTCGTCACAGGGAACACCGACTCCCCGTTCGTCACTGGGAACACCGACTCCCCGTTCGTCACTGGGAACACCGACTCCCCGTTCGTCACAGGGAACACACCGACTCCCCGTTCGTCACTGGGAACACCGACTCCCCGTTCGTCACTGGGAACACAGACTCCCCGTTCGTCACAGGAAACACCGACTCCCCGTTCGTCACAGGGAACACCGACTCCCCGTTCGTCACTGGGAACACAGACTCCCCGTTCGTCACTGGGAACACAGACTCCCCGTTCGTCACTGGGAACACAGACTCCCCGTTCGTCACTGGGAACACCGACTCCCCGTTCGTCACTGGGAACACCGACTCCCCGTTCGTCACAGGGAACACCGACTCCCCGTTCGTCACTGGGAACACCGACTCCCCGTTCGTCACTGGGAACACACAGACTCCCCGTTCGTCACTGGGAACACCGACTCCCCGTTCGTCACTGGGAACACAGACTCCCCGTTCGTCACTGGGAACACAGACTCCCCGTTCGTCACTGGGAACACAGACTCCCCGTTCGTCACTGGGAACACAGACTCCCCGTTCGTCAGTGGGAACACCGACTCCCCGTTCGTCACTGGGAACACAGACTCCCCGTTCGTCACTGGGATCACAGACTCCCCGTTCGTCAGTGGGAACACAGACTCCCCGTTCGTCACTGGGAACACCGACTCCCCGTTCCTCACTGGGAACACCGACTCCCCGTTCGTCACTGGGAACACCGACTTCCCGTTCGTCACTGGGAACACACAGACTCCCCGTTCGTCACAGGGAACACACAGACTCCCCGTTCGTCACTGGTAACACCGACTCCCCGTTCGTCACTGGGAATACCGAGTCCCCCTTCGTCACTGGGAACTCAGACTCCCCCTTCGTCACTGGGAACTCAGACTCCCCCTTCGTCACTGGGAACACCGACTCCCCGATCGTCACTGGGAACACCGACTCCCCGATCGTCACTGGGAACACCGACTCCCCGTTCGTCACTGGGAACACCGACTCCCCGTTCGTCACTGGGAACACCGACTCCCCGTTCGTCACTGGGAATACCGAGTCCCCGTTCGTCACTGGGAACACCGACTCCCCGTTCGTCACAGGGAACACCGACTCCCCGTTCGTCACTGGGAACACCGACTCCCCGTTCGTCACTGGGAACACACCGACTCCCCGTTCGTCACTGGGAACACCGACTCCCCGTTCGTCACTGGGAACACCGACTCCCCGTTCGTCACTGGGAACACCGACTCCCCGTTCGTCACTGGGAACACAGACTCCCCGTTCGTCACTGGGAACACAGACTCCCCGATCGACACTGGGAACACCGACTCCCCGTTCGTCACTGGGAACACAGACTCCCCGTTCGTCACTGGGAACACAGACTCCCCGTTCGTCACTGGGAACACAGACTCCCCGTTCGTCACTGGGAACACACAGACTCCCCCTTCGTCACAGGGAACACACAGACTCCCCCTTCGTCACAGGGAACACACAGACTCCCCCTTCGTCACAGGGAACACACAGACTCCCCGTTCGTCACTGGGAACGCAGACTCCCCCTTCGTCACTGGGAACTCAGACTCCCCCTTCGTCACTGGGAACTCAGACTCCCCCTTCGTCACTGGGAACACCGACTCCCCGATCGTCACTGGGAACACCGACTCCCCGTTCGTCACTGGGAACACCGACTCCCCGTTCGTCACTGGGAATACCGAGTCCCCGTTCGTCACTGGGAACACCGACTCCCCGTTCGTCACAGGGAACACCGAATCCCCGTTCGTCACAGGGAACACCGACTCCCCGTTCGTCACTGGGAACACACCGACTCCCCGTTCGTCACTGGGAACACCGACACCCCGTTCGTCACTGGGAACACCGACTCCCCGTTCGTCACTGGGAACACCGACTCCCCGTTCGTCACTGGGAACACAGACTCCCCGTTCGTCACTGGGAACACAGACTCCCCGTTCGTCACTGGGAACACACCGACTCCCCGTTCGTCACTGGGAACACACCGACTCCCCGTTCGTCACTGGGAACACACCGACTCCCCGTTCGTCACTGGGAACACACCGACTCCCCGTTCGTCACTGGGAACGCAGACTCCCCGTTCGTCACTGGGAACGCAGACTCCCCCTTCGTCACTGGGAACACACAGACTCCCCGTTCTTCACTGTGAACGCAGACTCCCCGTTCGTCACTGGGAACACACAGACTCCCCCTTCGTCACAGGGAACATACAGACTCCCCGTTCGTCACTGGGAACGCAGACTCCCCGTTCGTCACTGGGAACGCAGACTCCCCCTTCGTCACTGGGAACTCAGACTCCCCCTTCGTCACTGGGAACGCAGACTCCCCGTTCGTCACTGGGAACGCCGACTCCCCGTTCGTCACTGGGAACACAGACTCCCCGTTCGTCACTGAGAACACAGACTCCCCGTTCGTCACTGGGAACACAGACACCCCGTTCGTCACTGGGAACACACAGACTCCCCGTTCGTCACTGGGAACACCGACTCCCCGTTCGTCACTGCCAACACCGACTCCCCCTTCGTCACTGGGAACGCAGACTCCCCCTTCGTCACTGGGAACGCAGACTCCCCCTTCGTCACTGGGAACGCAGACTCCCCCTTCGTCACTGGGAACACACAGACTCCCCGTTCTTCACTGTGAACGCAGACTCCCCGTTCTTCACTGCGAACGCAGACTCCCCGTTCGTCACTGGGAACACCGACTCCCCGTTCGTCACTGGGAACACCGACTCCCCGTTCGTCACTGGGAACACCGACTCCCCGTTCGTCACTGGGAACACCGACTTCCCGTTCGTCACTGGGAACACACAGACTCCCCGTTCGTCACAGGGAACACACAGACTCCCCATTCGTCACTGGGAACACCGACTCCCCGTTCGTCACTGGGAACACCGACTTCCCGTTCGTCACTGGGAACACAGACTCCCCGTTCGTCACTGGGAACACAGACTCCCCGTTCGTCACTGGGAACACAGACTCCCCGTTCGTCACTGGGAACAGACAGACTCCCCGTTCGTCACTGGGAACACCGACTCCCCGTTCGTCACTGGGAACGCAGACTCCCCGTTCGTCACTGGGAACACAGACTCCCCGTTCGTCACTGGGAACACACAGACTCCCCCTTCGTCACAGGGAACACACAGACTCCCCCTTCGTCACAGGGAACACACAGACTCCCCGTTCGTCACTGGGAACGCAGACTCCCCCTTCGTCACTGGGAACTCAGACTCCCCCTTCGTCACTGGGAACTCAGACTCCCCCTTCGTCACTGGGAACACCGACTCCCCGATCGTCACTGGGAACACCGACTCCCCGTTCGTCACTGGGAACACCGACTCCCCGTTCGTCACTGGGAATACCGAGTCCCCGTTCGTCACTGGGAACACCGACTCCCCGTTCGTCACAGGGAACACCGAATCCCCGTTCGTCACAGGGAACACCGACTCCCCGTTCGTCACTGGGAACACACCGACTCCCCGTTCGTCACTGGGAACACCGACTCCCCGTTCGTCACTGGGAACACCGACTCCCCGTTCGTCACTGGGAACACAGACTCCCCGTTCGTCACTGGGAACACAGACTCCCCGTTCGTCACTGGGAACACAGACTCCCCGTTCGTCACTGGGAACACAGACTCCCCGTTCGTCACTGGGAACACAGACTCCCCGTTCGTCACTGGGAACACACAGACTCCCCGTTCGTCACTGGGAACACCGACTCCCCGTTCGTCACTGCCAACACCGACTCCCCGTTCGTCACTGGGAACACACCGACTCCCCGTTCGTCACTGGGAACACACCGACTCCCCGTTCGTCACTGGGAACACACCGACTCCCCGTTCGTCACTGGGAACACACCGACTCCCCGTTCGTCACTGGGAACACACCGACTCCCCGTTCGTCACTGGGAACACACCGACTCCCCGTTCGTCACTGGGAACGCAGACTCCCCGTTCGTCACTGGGAACGCAGACTCCCCCTTCGTCACTGGGAACACACAGACTCCCCGTTCTTCACTGTGAACGCAGACTCCCCGTTCGTCACTGGGAACACACAGACTCCCCCTTCGTCACAGGGAACACACAGACTCCCCCTTCGTCACAGGGAACACACAGACTCCCCCTTCGTCACAGGGAACACCGACTCCCCGTTCGTCACTGGGAACACCGACTCCCCGTTCGTCACTGGGAACACAGACTCCCCGTTCGTCACTGGGAACACAGACTCCCCGTTCGTCACTGGGAACACAGACTCCCCGTTCGTCACTGGGAACACACAGACTCCCCGTTCGTCACTGGGAACACCGACTCCCCGTTCGTCACTGCCAACACCGACTCCCCCTTCGTCACTGGGAACGCAGACTCCCCCTTCGTCACTGGGAACGCAGACTCCCCCTTCGTCACTGGGAACGCAGACTCCCCCTTCGTCACTGGGAACACACAGACTCCCCGTTCTTCACTGTGAACGCAGACTCCCCGTTCGTCACTGGGAACGCAGACTCCCCGTTCGTCACTGGGAACGCAGACTCCCCGTTCGTCACTGGGAACACACAGACTCCCCGTTCGTCACTGGGAACACCGACTCCCCGTTCGTCACTGGGAACACAGACTCCCCGTTCGTCAGTGGGAACACAGACTCCCCGTTCGTCACTGGGAACACAGACTCCCCGTTCGTCACTGGGAACACAGACTCCCCGTTCGTCACTGGGAACACAGACTCCCCGTTCGTCACTGGGAACACACAGACTCCCCGTTCGTCACTGGGAAAACCGACTCCCCGTTCGTCACTGCCAACACCGACTCCCCGTTCGTCACTGGGAACACACCGACTCCCCGTTCGTCACTGGGAACACACCGACTCCCCGTTCGTCACTGGGAACACACCGACTCCCCGTTCGTCACTGGGAACACACCGACTCCCCGTTCGTCACTGGGAACACACCGACTCCCCGTTCGTCACTGGGAACGCAGACTCCCCGTTCGTCACTGGGAACGCAGACTCCCCGTTCGTCACTGGGAACGCAGACTCCCCCTTCGTCACAGGGAACACACAGACTCCCCGTTCTTCACTGTGAACGCAGACTCCCCGTTCGTCACTGGGAACACACAGACTCCCCCTTCGTCACAGGGAACACACAGACTCCCCCTTCGTCACAGGGAACACACAGACTCCCCCTTCGTCACAGGGAACACACCGACTCCCCGTTCGTCACTGGGAACACCGACTCCCCGTTCGTCACTGGGAACGCAGACTCCCCGTTCGTCACTGGGAACGCAGACTCCCCCTTCGTCACTGGGAACACACAGACTCCCCGTTCTTCACTGTGAACGCAGACTCCCCGTTCGTCACTGGGAACACACAGACTCCCCCTTCGTCACAGGGAACACACAGACTCCCCCTTCGTCACAGGGAACACACAGACTCCCCCTTCGTCACAGGGAACACACCGACTCCCCATTCGTCACTGGGAACACCGACTCCCCGTTCGTCACTGGGAACACAGACTCCCCGTTCGTCACTGGGAACACAGACTCCCCGTTCGTCACTGGGAACACCGACTCCCCGTTCGTCACTGGGAACACCGACTCCCCGTTCGTCACAGGGAACACCGACTCCCCGTTCGTCACTGGGAACACCGACTCCCCGTTCGTCACTGGGAACACACAGACTCCCCGTTCGTCACTGGGAACACCGACTCCCCGTTCGTCACTGGGAACACAGACTCCCCGTTCGTCACTGGGAACACAGACTCCCCGTTCGTCACTGGGAACACAGACTCCCCGTTCGTCACTGGGAACACAGACTCCCCGTTCGTCAGTGGGAACACCGACTCCCCGTTCGTCACTGGGAACACCGACTCCCCGTTCGTCACTGGGAACACAGACTCCCCGTTCGTCACTGGGAACACAGACTCCCCGTTCGTCACTGGGAACACAGACTCCCCGTTCGTCACTGGGAACACACAGACTCCCCGTTCGTCACTGGGAAAACCGACTCCCCGTTCGTCACTGCCAACACCGACTCCCCGTTCGTCACTGGGAACACACCGACTCCCCGTTCGTCACTGGGAACACACCGACTCCCCGTTCGTCACTGGGAACACACCGACTCCCCGTTCGTCACTGGGAACACACCGACTCCCCGTTCGTCACTGGGAACACACCGACTCCCCGTTCGTCACTGGGAACGCAGACTCCCCGTTCGTCACTGGGAACGCAGACTCCCCGTTCGTCACTGGGAACGCAGACTCCCCCTTCGTCACAGGGAACACACAGACTCCCCGTTCTTCACTGTGAACGCAGACTCCCCGTTCGTCACTGGGAACACACAGACTCCCCCTTCGTCACAGGGAACACACAGACTCCCCCTTCGTCACAGGGAACACACAGACTCCCCCTTCGTCACAGGGAACACACCGACTCCCCGTTCGTCACTGGGAACACCGACTCCCCGTTCGTCACTGGGAACGCAGACTCCCCGTTCGTCACTGGGAACGCAGACTCCCCCTTCGTCACTGGGAACACACAGACTCCCCGTTCTTCACTGTGAACGCAGACTCCCCGTTCGTCACTGGGAACACACAGACTCCCCCTTCGTCACAGGGAACACACAGACTCCCCCTTCGTCACAGGGAACACACAGACTCCCCCTTCGTCACAGGGAACACACCGACTCCCCATTCGTCACTGGGAACACCGACTCCCCGTTCGTCACTGGGAACACAGACTCCCCGTTCGTCACTGGGAACACAGACTCCCCGTTCGTCACTGGGAACACCGACTCCCCGTTCGTCACTGGGAACACCGACTCCCCGTTCGTCACAGGGAACACCGACTCCCCGTTCGTCACTGGGAACACCGACTCCCCGTTCGTCACTGGGAACACACAGACTCCCCGTTCGTCACTGGGAACACCGACTCCCCGTTCGTCACTGGGAACACAGACTCCCCGTTCGTCACTGGGAACACAGACTCCCCGTTCGTCACTGGGAACACAGACTCCCCGTTCGTCACTGGGAACACAGACTCCCCGTTCGTCAGTGGGAACACCGACTCCCCGTTCGTCACTGGGAACACCGACTCCCCGTTCGTCACTGGGAACACCGACTCCCCGTTCGGCACTGGGAACACAGACTCCCCGTTCGTCACTGGGAACACACAGACTCCCCGTTCGTCACTGGGAACACCGACTCCCCGTTCGTCACTGCCAACACCGACTCCCCGTTCGTCACTGGGAACACACCGACTCCCCGTTCGTCACTGGGAACACACCGACTCCCCGTTCGTCACTGGGAACACACCGACTCCCCGTTCGTCACTGGGAACACACCGACTCCCCGTTCGTCACTGGGAACGCAGACTCCCCGTTCGTCACTGGGAACGCAGACTCCCCGTTCGTCACTGGGAACGCAGACTCCCCCTTCGTCACTGGGAACACACAGACTCCCCGTTCTTCACTGTGAACGCAGACTCCCCGTTCGTCACTGGGAACACACAGACTCCCCCTTCGTCACAGGGAACACACAGACTCCCCCTTCGTCACAGGGAACACACAGACTCCCCCTTCGTCACAGGGAACACACAGACTCCCCGTTCGTCACTGGGAACGCAGACTCCCCGTTCGTCACTGGGAACGCAGACTCCCCCTTCGTCACTGGAAACTCAGACTCCCCCTTCGTCACTGGGAACGCAGACTCCCCGTTCGTCACTGGGAATGCCGACTCCCCGTTCGTCACTGGGAACGCCGACTGCCCGTTCGTCACAGGGAACACCGACTCCCCGTTCGTCACTGGGAACACCGACTCCCCGTTCGTCACTGGGAACACACAGACTCCCCGTTCGTCACTGGGAACACCGACTCCCCGTTCGTCACTGGGAACACAGACTCCCCGTTCGTCACTGGGAACACAGACTCCCCGTTCGTCACTGGGAACACAGACTCCCCGTTCGTCACTGGGAACACAGACTCCCCGTTCGTCACTGGGAACACCGACTCCCCGTTCGTCACTGGGAACACCGACTCCCCGTTCCTCACTGGGAACACCGACTCCCCGTTCGTCACTGGGAACACAGACTCCCCGTTCGTCACTGGGAACACCGACTCCCCGTTCGTCACTGGGAACACCGACTCCCCGTTCGTCACTGGGAACACCGACTCCCCGTTCGTCACTGGGAACACAGACTCCCCGTTCGTCACTGGGAACACAGACTCCCCGTTCGTCACTGGGAACACAGACTCCCCGTTCGTCACTGGGAACACCGACTCCCCGTTCGTCACTGGGAACACCGACTCCCCGTTCGTCACTGGGAACACACAGACTCCCCGTTCGTCACAGGGAACACACAGACTCCCCGTTCGTCACTGGGAACACCGACTCCCCGTTCGTCACTGGGAACTCAGACTCCCCCTTCGTCACTGGGAACTCAGACTCCCCCTTCGTCACTGGGAACACCGACTCCCCGATCGTCACTGGGAACACCGACTCCCCGTTCGTCACTGGGAACACCGACTCCCCGTTCGTCACTGGGAATACCGAGTCCCCGTTCGTCACTGGGAACACCGACTCCCCGTTCGTCACAGGGAACACCGAATCCCCGTTCGTCACAGGGAACACCGACTCCCCGTTCGTCACTGGGAACACACCGACTCCCCGTTCGTCACTGGGAACACCGACTCCCCGTTCGTCACTGGGAACACCGACTCCCCGTTCGTCACTGGGAACACAGACTCCCCGTTCGTCACTGGGAACACAGACTCCCCGTTCGTCACTGGGAACACAGACTCCCCGTTCGTCACTGGGAACACAGACTCCCCGTTCGTCACTGGGAACACAGACTCCCCGTTCGTCACTGGGAACACACAGACTCCCCGTTCGTCACTGGGAACACCGACTCCCCGTTCGTCACTGCCAACACGGACTCCCCGTTCGTCACTGGGAACACACCGACTCCCCGTTCGTCACTGGGAACACACCGACTCCCCGTTCGTCACTGGGAACACACCGACTCCCCGTTCGTCACTGGGAACACACCGACTCCCCGTTCGTCACTGGGAACACACCGACTCCCCGTTCGTCACTGGGAACACACCGACTCCCCGTTCGTCACTGGGAACGCAGACTCCCCCTTCGTCACTGGGAACACACAGACTCCCCGTTCTTCACTGTGAACGCAGACTCCCCGTTCGTCACTGGGAACACACAGACTCCCCCTTCGTCACAGGGAACACACAGACTCCCCCTTCGTCACAGGGAACACACAGACTCCCCCTTCGTCACAGGGAACATACAGACTCCCCGTTCGTCACTGGGAACGCAGACTCCCCGTTCGTCACTGGGAACGCAGACTCCCCGTTCGTCACTGGGAACGCAGACTCCCCCTTCGTCACTGGGAACTCAGACTCCCCCTTCGTCACTGGGAACGCAGACTCCCCATTCGTCACTGGGAACGCCGACTCCCCGTTCGTCACTGGGAACACCGACGGCCCGTTCGTCACAGGGAACACTGACTCCCCGTTCGTCACAGGGAACACCGACTCCCCGTTCGTCACTGGGAACACAGACTCCCCGTTCGTCACTGGGAACACAGACTCCCCGTTCGTCACTGGGAACACAGACTCCCCGTTCGTCACTGGGAACACACAGACTCCCCGTTCGTCACTGGGAACACCGACTCCCCGTTCGTCACTGCCAACACCGACTCCCCCTTCGTCACTGGGAACGCAGACTCCCCCTTCGTCACTGGGAACGCAGACTCCCCCTTCGTCACTGGGAACGCAGACTCCCCCTTCGTCACTGGGAACACACAGACTCCCCGTTCTTCACTGTGAACGCAGACTCCCCGTTCGTCACTGGGAACGCAGACTCCCCGTTCGTCACTGGGAACGCAGACTCCCCGTTCGTCACTGGGAACACACAGACTCCCCCTTCGTCACAGGGAACACACAGACTCCCCCTTCGTCACAGGGAACACACAGACTCCCCCTTCGTCACAGGGAACACACAGACTCCCCCTTCGTCACAGGGAACACACAGACTCCCCCTTCGTCACAGGGAACACACAGACTCCCCCTTCGTCACAGGGAACACACAGACTCCCCCTTCGTCACAGGGAACACACAGACTCCCCCTTCGTCACAGGGAACACACAGACTCCCCGTTCGTCACTGGGAACGCAGACACCCCCCTTCGTCACTGGGAACTCAGACTCCCCCTTCGTCACTGGGAACGCAGACTCCCCGATCGTCACTGGGAACACCGACTCCCCGTTCGTCACTGGGAACACCGACTCCCCGTTCGTCACTGGGAACACCGAGTCCCCGTTCGTCACTGGGAACACCGACTCCCCGTTCGTCACAGGGAACACCGAATCCCCGTTCGTCACAGGGAACACCGACTCCCCGTTCGTCACTGGGAACACACCGACTCCCCGTTCGTCACTGGGAACACCGACTCCCCGTTCGTCACTGGGAACACAGACTCCCCGTTCGTCAGTGGGAACACAGACTCCCCGTTCGTCACTGGGAACACAGACTCCCCGTTCGTCACTGGGAACACAGACTCCCCGTTCGTCACTGGGAACACAGACTCCCCGTTCGTCACTGGGAAAACCGACTCCCCGTTCGTCACTGCCAACACCGACTCCCCGTTCGTCACTGGGAACACACCGACTCCCCGTTCGTCACTGGGAACACACCGACTCCCCGTTCGTCACTGGGAACACACCGACTCCCCGTTCGTCACTGGGAACACACCGACTCCCCGTTCGTCACTGGGAACGCAGACTCCCCGTTCGTCACTGGGAACGCAGACTCCCCGTTCGTCACTGGGAACGCAGACTCCCCCTTCGTCACTGGGAACACACAGACTCCCCGTTCTTCACTGTGAACGCAGACTCCCCGTTCGTCACTGGGAACACACAGACTCCCCCTTCGTCACAGGGAACACACAGACTCCCCCTTCGTCACAGGGAACACACAGACTCCCCCTTCGTCACAGGGAACACACCGACTCCCCGTTCGTCACTGGGAACACCGACTCCCCGTTCGTCACTGGGAACGCAGACTCCCCGTTCGTCACTGGGAACGCAAACTCCCCCTTCGTCACTGGGAACACACAGACTCCCCGTTCTTCACTGTGAACGCAGACTCCCCGTTCGTCACTGGGAACACACAGACTCCCCCTTCGTCACAGGGAACACACAGACTCCCCCTTCGTCACAGGGAACACACAGACTCCCCCTTCGTCACAGGGAACACACCGACTCCCCGTTCGTCACTGGGAACACCGACTCCCCGTTCGTCACAGGGAACACCGACTCCCCGTTCGTCACTGGGAACACAGACTCCCCGTTCGTCACTGGGAACACCGACTCCCCGTTCGTCACTGGGAACACCGACTCCCCGTTCGTCACTGGGAACACCGACTCCCCGTTCGTCACTGGGAACACCGACTCCCCGTTCGTCACTGGGAACACACAGACTCCCCGTTCGTCACTGGGAACACCGACTCCCCGTGCGTCACTGGGAACACCGACTCCCCGTTCGTCACTGGGAACACAGACTCCCCGTTCGTCACTGGGAACACAGACTCCCCGTTCGTCACTGGGAACACAGACTCCCCGTTCGTCACTGGGAACACAGACTCCCCGTTCGTCACTGGGAACACAGACTCCCCGTTCGTCAGTGGGAACACCGACTCCCCGTTCGTCACTGGGAACACCGACTCCCCGTTCGTCACTGGGAACACCGACTCCCCGTTCGGCACTGGGAACACAGACTCCCCGTTCGTCACTGGGAACACAGACTCCCCGTTCGTCACTGGGAACACAGACTCCCCGTTCGTCACTGGGAACACAGACTCCCCGTTCGTCACTGGGAACACACAGACTCCCCGTTCGTCACTGGGAACACCGACTCCCCGTTCGTCACTGCCAACACCGACTCCCCGTTCGTCACTGGGAACACACCGACTCCCCGTTCGTCACTGGGAACACACCGACTCCCCGTTCGTCACTGGGAACACCGACTCCCCGTTCGTCACTGGGAACACAGACTCCCCGTTCGTCACTGGGAACACAGACTCCCCGTTCGTCACTGGGAACACAGACTCCCCGTTCGTCACTGGGAACACCGACTCCCCGTTCGTCACTGGGAACACACCGACTCCCCGTTCGTCACTGGGAACACACCGACTCCCCGTTCGTCACTGGGAACGCAGACTCCCCGTTCGTCACTGGGAACGCAGACTCCCCCTTCGTCACTGGGAACACACAGACTCCCCCTTCGTCACAGGGAACACACAGACTCCCCCTTCGTCACAGGGAACACACAGACTCCCCCTTCGTCACAGGGAACACACAGACTCCCCCTTCGTCACAGGGAACACACAGACTCCCCCTTCGTCACAGGGAACACACAGACTCCCCCTTCGTCACAGGGAACACACAGACTCCCCCTTCGTCACAGGGAACACACAGACTCCCCCTTCGTCACAGGGAACACACAGACTCCCCGTTCGTCACTGGGAACGCAGACACCCCCTTCGTCACTGGGAACTCAGACTCCCTCTTCGTCACTGGGAACGCAGACTCCCCGATCGTCACTGGGAACACCGACTCCCCGTTCGTCACTGGGAACACCGACTCCCCGTTCGTCACTGGGAACACCGAGTCCCCGTTCGTCACTGGGAACACCGACTCCCCGTTCGTCACAGGGAACACCGAATCCCCGTTCGTCACAGGGAACACCGACTCCCCGTTCGTCACTGGGAACACACCGACTCCCCGTTCGTCACTGGGAACACCGACTCCCCGTTCGTCACTGGGAACACAGACTCCCCGTTCGTCAGTGGGAACACAGACTCCCCGTTCGTCACTGGGAACACAGACTCCCCGTTCGTCACTGGGAACACACAGACTCCCCGTTCGTCACTGGGAAAACCGACTCCCCGTTCGTCACTGCCAACACCGACTCCCCGTTCGTCACTGGGAAAACCGACTCCCCGTTCGTCACTGCCAACACCGACTCCCCGTTCGTCACTGGGAACACACCGACTCCCCGTTCGTCACTGGGAACACACCGACTCCCCGTTCGTCACTGGGAACACACCGACTCCCCGTTCGTCACTGGGAACACACCGACTCCCCGTTCGTCACTGGGAACGCAGACTCCCCGTTCGTCACTGGGAACGCAGACTCCCCGTTCGTCACTGGGAACGCAGACTCCCCCTTCGTCACAGGGAACACACAGACTCCCCGTTCTTCACTGTGAACGCAGACTCCCCGTTCGTCACTGGGAACACACAGACTCCCCCTTCGTCACAGGGAACACACAGACTCCCCCTTCGTCACAGGGAACACACAGACTCCCCCTTCGTCACAGGGAACACACCGACTCCCCGTTCGTCACTGGGAACACCGACTCCCCGTTCGTCACTGGGAACGCAGACTCCCCGTTCGTCACTGGGAACGCAGACTCCCCCTTCGTCACTGGGAACACACAGACTCCCCGTTCTTCACTGTGAACGCAGACTCCCCGTTCGTCACTGGGAACACACAGACTCCCCCTTCGTCACAGGGAACACACAGACTCCCCCTTCGTCACAGGGAACACACAGACTCCCCCTTCGTCACAGGGAACACACCGACTCCCCATTCGTCACTGGGAACACCGACTCCCCGTTCGTCACTGGGAACACAGACTCCCCGTTCGTCACTGGGAACACAGACTCCCCGTTCGTCACTGGGAACACCGACTCCCCGTTCGTCACTGGGAACACCGACTCCCCGTTCGTCACAGGGAACACCGACTCCCCGTTCGTCACTGGGAACACCGACTCCCCGTTCGTCACTGGGAACACACAGACTCCCCGTTCGTCACTGGGAACACCGACTCCCCGTTCGTCACTGGGAACACAGACTCCCCGTTCGTCACTGGGAACACAGACTCCCCGTTCGTCACTGGGAACACAGACTCCCCGTTCGTCACTGGGAACACAGACTCCCCGTTCGTCAGTGGGAACACCGACTCCCCGTTCGTCACTGGGAACACCGACTCCCCGTTCGTCACTGGGAACACCGACTCCCCGTTCGGCACTGGGAACACAGACTCCCCGTTCGTCACTGGGAACACAGACTCCCCGTTCGTCACTGGGAACACAGACTCCCCGTTCGTCACTGGGAACACAGACTCCCCGTTCGTCACTGGGAACACACAGACTCCCCGTTCGTCACTGGGAACACCGACTCCCCGTTCGTCACTGCCAACACCGACTCCCCGTTCGTCACTGGGAACACACCGACTCCCCGTTCGTCACTGGGAACACACCGACTCCCCGTTCGTCACTGGGAACGCAGACTCCCCGTTCGTCACTGGGAACGCAGACTCCCCCTTCGTCACTGGGAACACACAGACTCCCCCTTCGTCACAGGGAACACACAGACTCCCCCTTCGTCACAGGGAACACACAGACTCCCCCTTCGTCACAGGGAACACACAGACTCCCCCTTCGTCACAGGGAACACACAGACTCCCCCTTCGTCACAGGGAACACACAGACTCCCCCTTCGTCACAGGGAACACACAGACTCCCCCTTCGTCACAGGGAACACACAGACTCCCCCTTCGTCACAGGGAACACACAGACTCCCCGTTCGTCACTGGGAACGCAGACACCCCCTTCGTCACTGGGAACTCAGACTCCCTCTTCGTCACTGGGAACGCAGACTCCCCGATCGTCACTGGGAACACCGACTCCCCGTTCGTCACTGGGAACACCGACTCCCCGTTCGTCACTGGGAACACCGAGTCCCCGTTCGTCACTGGGAACACCGACTCCCCGTTCGTCACAGGGAACACCGAATCCCCGTTCGTCACAGGGAACACCGACTCCCCGTTCGTCACTGGGAACACACCGACTCCCCGTTCGTCACTGGGAACACCGACTCCCCGTTCGTCACTGGGAACACAGACTCCCCGTTCGTCAGTGGGAACACAGACTCCCCGTTCGTCACTGGGAACACAGACTCCCCGTTCGTCACTGGGAACACACAGACTCCCCGTTCGTCACTGGGAAAACCGACTCCCCGTTCGTCACTGCCAACACCGACTCCCCGTTCGTCACTGGGAAAACCGACTCCCCGTTCGTCACTGCCAACACCGACTCCCCGTTCGTCACTGAGAACACACCGACTCCCCGTTCGTCACTGGGAACACACCGACTCCCCGTTCGTCACTGGGAACACACCGACTCCCCGTTCGTCACTGGGAACACACCGACTCCCCGTTCGTCACTGGGAACGCAGACTCCCCGTTCGTCACTGGGAACGCAGACTCCCCGTTCGTCACTGGGAACGCAGACTCCCCCTTCGTCACAGGGAACACACAGACTCCCCGTTCTTCACTGTGAACGCAGACTCCCCGTTCGTCACTGGGAACACACAGACTCCCCCTTCGTCACAGGGAACACACAGACTCCCCCTTCGTCACAGGGAACACACAGACTCCCCCTTCGTCACAGGGAACACACCGACTCCCCGTTCGTCACTGGGAACACCGACTCCCCGTTCGTCACTGGGAACGCAGACTCCCCGTTCGTCACTGGGAACGCAGACTCCCCCTTCGTCACTGGGAACACACAGACTCCCCGTTCTTCACTGTGAACGCAGACTCCCCGTTCGTCACTGGGAACACACAGACTCCCCCTTCGTCACAGGGAACACACAGACTCCCCCTTCGTCACAGGGAACACACAGACTCCCCCTTCGTCACAGGGAACACACCGACTCCCCGTTCGTCACTGGGAACACAGACTCCCCGTTCGTCACTGGGAACACCGACTCCCCGTTCGTCACTGGGAACACCGACTCCCCGTTCGTCACTGGGAACACCGACTCCCCGTTCGTCACTGGGAACACCGACTACCCGTTCGTCACTGGGAACACAGACTCCCCGTTCGTCACTGGGAACACAGACTCCCCGTTCGTCACTGGGAACACCGACTCCCCGTTCGTCACTGGGAACACCGACTCCCCGTTCGTCACTGGGAACACACAGACTCCCCGTTCGTCACAGGGAACACACAGACTCCCCGTTCGTCACTGGGAACACCGACTCCCCGTTCGTCACTGGGAACTCAGACTCCCCCTTCGTCACTGGGAACTCAGACTCCCCCTTCGTCACTGGGAACACCGACTCCCCGATCGTCACTGGGAACACCGACTCCCCGTTCGTCACTGGGAACACCGACTCCCCGTTCGTCACTGGGAATACCGAGTCCCCGTTCGTCACTGGGAACACCGACTCCCCGTTCGTCACAGGGAACACCGAATCCCCGTTCGTCACAGGGAACACCGACTCCCCGTTCGTCACTGGGAACACACCGACTCCCCGTTCGTCACTGGGAACACCGACTCCCCGTTCGTCACTGGGAACACCGACTCCCCGTTCGTCACTGGGAACACAGACTCCCCGTTCGTCACTGGGAACACAGACTCCCCGTTCGTCACTGGGAACACAGACTCCCCGTTCGTCACTGGGAACACAGACTCCCCGTTCGTCACTGGGAACACAGACTCCCCGTTCGTCACTGGGAACACACAGACTCCCCGTTCGTCACTGGGAACACCGACTCCCCGTTCGTCACTGCCAACACGGACTCCCCGTTCGTCACTGGGAACACACCGACTCCCCGTTCGTCACTGGGAACACACCGACTCCCCGTTCGTCACTGGGAACACACCGACTCCCCGTTCGTCACTGGGAACACACCGACTCCCCGTTCGTCACTGGGAACACACCGACTCCCCGTTCGTCACTGGGAACACACCGACGCCCCGTTCGTCACTGGGAACGCAGACTCCCCCTTCGTCACTGGGAACACACAGACTCCCCGTTCTTCACTGTGAACGCAGACTCCCCGTTCGTCACTGGGAACACACAGACTCCCCCTTCGTCACAGGGAACACACAGACTCCCCCTTCGTCACAGGGAACACACAGACTCCCCCTTCGTCACAGGGAACACACCGACTCCCCGTTCGTCACTGGGAACACCGACTCCCCGTTCGTCACTGGGAACACACCGACTCCCCGTTCGTCACTGGGAACACACCGACTCCCCGTTCGTCACTGGGAACGCAGACTCCCCGTTCGTCACTGGGAACGCAGACTCCCCGTTCGTCACTGGGAACGCAGACTCCCCCTTCGTCACAGGGAACACACAGACTCCCCGTTCTTCACTGTGAACGCAGACTCCCCGTTCGTCACTGGGAACACACAGACTCCCCCTTCGTCACAGGGAACACACAGACTCCCCCTTCGTCACAGGGAACACACAGACTCCCCCTTCGTCACAGGGAACACACCGACTCCCCGTTCGTCACTGGGAACACCGACTCCCCGTTCGTCACTGGGAACGCAGACTCCCCGTTCGTCACTGGGAACGCAGACTCCCCCTTCGTCACTGGGAACACACAGACTCCCCGTTCTTCACTGTGAACGCAGACTCCCCGTTCGTCACTGGGAACACACAGACTCCCCCTTCGTCACAGGGAACACACAGACTCCCCCTTCGTCACAGGGAACACACAGACTCCCCCTTCGTCACAGGGAACACACCGACTCCCCATTCGTCACTGGGAACACCGACTCCCCGTTCGTCACTGGGAACACAGACTCCCCGTTCGTCACTGGGAACACAGACTCCCCGTTCGTCACTGGGAACACCGACTCCCCGTTCGTCACTGGGAACACCGACTCCCCGTTCGTCACAGGGAACACCGACTCCCCGTTCGTCACTGGGAACACCGACTCCCCGTTCGTCACTGGGAACACACAGACTCCCCGTTCGTCACTGGGAACACCGACTCCCCGTTCGTCACTGGGAACACAGACTCCCCGTTCGTCACTGGGAACACAGACTCCCCGTTCGTCACTGGGAACACAGACTCCCCGTTCGTCACTGGGAACACAGACTCCCCGTTCGTCAGTGGGAACACCGACTCCCCGTTCGTCACTGGGAACACCGACTCCCCGTTCGTCACTGGGAACACAGACTCCCCGTTCGTCACTGGGAACACAGACTCCCCGTTCGTCACTGGGAACACAGACTCCCCGTTCGTCACTGGGAACACACAGACTCCCCGTTCGTCACTGGGAAAACCGACTCCCCGTTCGTCACTGCCAACACCGACTCCCCGTTCGTCACTGGGAACACACCGACTCCCCGTTCGTCACTGGGAACACACCGACTCCCCGTTCGTCACTGGGAACACACCGACTCCCCGTTCGTCACTGGGAACACACCGACTCCCCGTTCGTCACTGGGAACACACCGACTCCCCGTTCGTCACTGGGAACGCAGACTCCCCGTTCGTCACTGGGAACGCAGACTCCCCGTTCGTCACTGGGAACGCAGACTCCCCCTTCGTCACAGGGAACACACAGACTCCCCGTTCTTCACTGTGAACGCAGACTCCCCGTTCGTCACTGGGAACACACAGACTCCCCCTTCGTCACAGGGAACACACAGACTCCCCCTTCGTCACAGGGAACACACAGACTCCCCCTTCGTCACAGGGAACACACCGACTCCCCGTTCGTCACTGGGAACACCGACTCCCCGTTCGTCACTGGGAACGCAGACTCCCCGTTCGTCACTGGGAACGCAGACTCCCCCTTCGTCACTGGGAACACACAGACTCCCCGTTCTTCACTGTGAACGCAGACTCCCCGTTCGTCACTGGGAACACACAGACTCCCCCTTCGTCACAGGGAACACACAGACTCCCCCTTCGTCACAGGGAACACACAGACTCCCCCTTCGTCACAGGGAACACACCGACTCCCCATTCGTCACTGGGAACACCGACTCCCCGTTCGTCACTGGGAACACAGACTCCCCGTTCGTCACTGGGAACACAGACTCCCCGTTCGTCACTGGGAACACCGACTCCCCGTTCGTCACTGGGAACACCGACTCCCCGTTCGTCACAGGGAACACCGACTCCCCGTTCGTCACTGGGAACACCGACTCCCCGTTCGTCACTGGGAACACACAGACTCCCCGTTCGTCACTGGGAACACCGACTCCCCGTTCGTCACTGGGAACACAGACTCCCCGTTCGTCACTGGGAACACAGACTCCCCGTTCGTCACTGGGAACACAGACTCCCCGTTCGTCACTGGGAACACAGACTCCCCGTTCGTCAGTGGGAACACCGACTCCCCGTTCGTCACTGGGAACACCGACTCCCCGTTCGTCACTGGGAACACCGACTCCCCGTTCGGCACTGGGAACACAGACTCCCCGTTCGTCACTGGGAACACAGACTCCCCGTTCGTCACTGGGAACACAGACTCCCCGTTCGTCACTGGGAACACACAGACTCCCCGTTCGTCACTGGGAACACCGACTCCCCGTTCGTCACTGCCAACACCGACTCCCCGTTCGTCACTGGGAACACACCGACTCCCCGTTCGTCACTGGGAACACACCGACTCCCCGTTCGTCACTGGGAACACACCGACTCCCCGTTCGTCACTGGGAACACACCGACTCCCCGTTCGTCACTGGGAACGCAGACTCCCCGTTCGTCACTGGGAACGCAGACTCCCCCTTCGTCACTGGGAACACACAGACTCCCCGTTCTTCACTGTGAACGCAGACTCCCCGTTCGTCACTGGGAACACACAGACTCCCCCTTCGTCACAGGGAACACACAGACTCCCCCTTCGTCACAGGGAACACACAGACTCCCCCTTCGTCACAGGGAACACACAGACTCCCCGTTCGTCACTGGGAACGCAGACTCCCCGTTCGTCACTGGGAACGCAGACTCCCCCTTCGTCACTGGAAACTCAGACTCCCCCTTCGTCACTGGGAACGCAGACTCCCCGTTCGTCACTGGGAATGCCGACTCCCCGTTCGTCACTGGGAACGCCGACTGCCCGTTCGTCACAGGGAACACCGACTCCCCGTTCGTCACTGGGAACACCGACTCCCCGTTCGTCACTGGGAACACACAGACTCCCCGTTCGTCACTGGGAACACCGACTCCCCGTTCGTCACTGGGAACACAGACTCCCCGTTCGTCACTGGGAACACAGACTCCCCGTTCGTCACTGGGAACACAGACTCCCCGTTCGTCACTGGGAACACAGACTCCCCGTTCGTCACTGGGAACACCGACTCCCCGTTCGTCACTGGGAACACCGACTCCCCGTTCGTCACTGGGAACACCGACTCCCCGTTCGTCACTGGGAACACAGACTCCCCGTTCGTCACTGGGAACACCGACTCCCCGTTCGTCACTGGGAACACCGACTCCCCGTTCGTCACTGGGAACACCGACTCCCCGTTCGTCACTGGGAACACAGACTCCCCGTTCGTCACTGGGAACACAGACTCCCCGTTCGTCACTGGGAACACAGACTCCCCGTTCGTCACTGGGAACACCGACTCCCCGTTCGTCACTGGGAACACCGACTCCCCGTTCGTCACTGGGAACACACAGACTCCCCGTTCGTCACAGGGAACACACAGACTCCCCGTTCGTCACTGGGAACACCGACTCCCCGTTCGTCACTGGGAACTCAGACTCCCCCTTCGTCACTGGGAACTCAGACTCCCCCTTCGTCACTGGGAACACCGACTCCCCGATCGTCACTGGGAACACCGACTCCCCGTTCGTCACTGGGAACACCGACTCCCCGTTCGTCACTGGGAATACCGAGTCCCCGTTCGTCACTGGGAACACCGACTCCCCGTTCGTCACAGGGAACACCGAATCCCCGTTCGTCACAGGGAACACCGACTCCCCGTTCGTCACTGGGAACACACCGACTCCCCGTTCGTCACTGGGAACACCGACTCCCCGTTCGTCACTGGGAACACCGACTCCCCGTTCGTCACTGGGAACACAGACTCCCCGTTCGTCACTGGGAACACAGACTCCCCGTTCGTCACTGGGAACACAGACTCCCCGTTCGTCACTGGGAACACAGACTCCCCGTTCGTCACTGGGAACACAGACTCCCCGTTCGTCACTGGGAACACACAGACTCCCCGTTCGTCACTGGGAACACCGACTCCCCGTTCGTCACTGCCAACACGGACTCCCCGTTCGTCACTGGGAACACACCGACTCCCCGTTCGTCACTGGGAACACACCGACTCCCCGTTCGTCACTGGGAACACACCGACTCCCCGTTCGTCACTGGGAACACACCGACTCCCCGTTCGTCACTGGGAACACACCGACTCCCCGTTCGTCACTGGGAACACACCGACTCCCCGTTCGTCACTGGGAACGCAGACTCCCCCTTCGTCACTGGGAACACACAGACTCCCCGTTCTTCACTGTGAACGCAGACTCCCCGTTCGTCACTGGGAACACACAGACTCCCCCTTCGTCACAGGGAACACACAGACTCCCCCTTCGTCACAGGGAACACACAGACTCCCCCTTCGTCACAGGGAACATACAGACTCCCCGTTCGTCACTGGGAACGCAGACTCCCCGTTCGTCACTGGGAACGCAGACTCCCCGTTCGTCACTGGGAACGCAGACTCCCCCTTCGTCACTGGGAACTCAGACTCCCCCTTCGTCACTGGGAACGCAGACTCCCCATTCGTCACTGGGAACGCCGACTCCCCGTTCGTCACTGGGAACACCGACGGCCCGTTCGTCACAGGGAACACTGACTCCCCGTTCGTCACAGGGAACACCGACTCCCCGTTCGTCACTGGGAACACAGACTCCCCGTTCGTCACTGGGAACACAGACTCCCCGTTCGTCACTGGGAACACAGACTCCCCGTTCGTCACTGGGAACACAGACTCCCCGTTCGTCACTGGGAACACACAGACTCCCCGTTCGTCACTGGGAACACCGACTCCCCGTTCGTCACTGCCAACACCGACTCCCCCTTCGTCACTGGGAACGCAGACTCCCCCTTCGTCACTGGGAACGCAGACTCCCCCTTCGTCACTGGGAACGCAGACTCCCCCTTCGTCACTGGGAACACACAGACTCCCCGTTCTTCACTGTGAACGCAGACTCCCCGTTCGTCACTGGGAACGCAGACTCCCCGTTCGTCACTGGGAACGCAGACTCCCCGTTCGTCACTGGGAACACACAGACTCCCCCTTCGTCACAGGGAACACACAGACTCCCCCTTCGTCACAGGGAACACACAGACTCCCCCTTCGTCACAGGGAACACACAGACTCCCCCTTCGTCACAGGGAACACACAGACTCCCCCTTCGTCACAGGGAACACACAGACTCCCCCTTCGTCACAGGGAACACACAGACTCCCCCTTCGTCACAGGGAACACACAGACTCCCCCTTCGTCACAGGGAACACACAGACTCCCCGTTCGTCACTGGGAACGCAGACACCCCCTTCGTCACTGGGAACTCAGACTCCCCCTTCGTCACTGGGAACGCAGACTCCCCGATCGTCACTGGGAACACCGACTCCCCGTTCGTCACTGGGAACACCGACTCCCCGTTCGTCACTGGGAACACCGAGTCCCCGTTCGTCACTGGGAACACCGACTCCCCGTTCGTCACAGGGAACACCGAATCCCCGTTCGTCACAGGGAACACCGACTCCCCGTTCGTCACTGGGAACACACCGACTCCCCGTTCGTCACTGGGAACACCGACTCCCCGTTCGTCACTGGGAACACAGACTCCCCGTTCGTCAGTGGGAACACAGACTCCCCGTTCGTCACTGGGAACACAGACTCCCCGTTCGTCACTGGGAACACAGACTCCCCGTTCGTCACTGGGAACACAGACTCCCCGTTCGTCACTGGGAAAACCGACTCCCCGTTCGTCACTGCCAACACCGACTCCCCGTTCGTCACTGGGAACACACCGACTCCCCGTTCGTCACTGGGAACACACCGACTCCCCGTTCGTCACTGGGAACACACCGACTCCCCGTTCGTCACTGGGAACACACCGACTCCCCGTTCGTCACTGGGAACGCAGACTCCCCGTTCGTCACTGGGAACGCAGACTCCCCGTTCGTCACTGGGAACGCAGACTCCCCCTTCGTCACTGGGAACACACAGACTCCCCGTTCTTCACTGTGAACGCAGACTCCCCGTTCGTCACTGGGAACACACAGACTCCCCCTTCGTCACAGGGAACACACAGACTCCCCCTTCGTCACAGGGAACACACAGACTCCCCCTTCGTCACAGGGAACACACCGACTCCCCGTTCGTCACTGGGAACACCGACTCCCCGTTCGTCACTGGGAACGCAGACTCCCCGTTCGTCACTGGGAACGCAAACTCCCCCTTCGTCACTGGGAACACACAGACTCCCCGTTCTTCACTGTGAACGCAGACTCCCCGTTCGTCACTGGGAACACACAGACTCCCCCTTCGTCACAGGGAACACACAGACTCCCCCTTCGTCACAGGGAACACACAGACTCCCCCTTCGTCACAGGGAACACACCGACTCCCCGTTCGTCACTGGGAACACCGACTCCCCGTTCGTCACAGGGAACACCGACTCCCCGTTCGTCACTGGGAACACAGACTCCCCGTTCGTCACTGGGAACACCGACTCCCCGTTCGTCACTGGGAACACCGACTCCCCGTTCGTCACTGGGAACACCGACTCCCCGTTCGTCACTGGGAACACCGACTCCCCGTTCGTCACTGGGAACACACAGACTCCCCGTTCGTCACTGGGAACACCGACTCCCCGTGCGTCACTGGGAACACCGACTCCCCGTTCGTCACTGGGAACACAGACTCCCCGTTCGTCACTGGGAACACAGACTCCCCGTTCGTCACTGGGAACACAGACTCCCCGTTCGTCACTGGGAACACAGACTCCCCGTTCGTCACTGGGAACACAGACTCCCCGTTCGTCAGTGGGAACACCGACTCCCCCGTTCGTCACTGGGAACACCGACTCCCCGTTCGTCACTGGGAACACCGACTCCCCGTTCGGCACTGGGAACACAGACTCCCCGTTCGTCACTGGGAACACAGACTCCCCGTTCGTCACTGGGAACACAGACTCCCCGTTCGTCACTGGGAACACAGACTCCCCGTTCGTCACTGGGAACACACAGACTCCCCGTTCGTCACTGGGAACACCGACTCCCCGTTCGTCACTGCCAACACCGACTCCCCGTTCGTCACTGGGAACACACCGACTCCCCGTTCGTCACTGGGAACACACCGACTCCCCGTTCGTCACTGGGAACACCGACTCCCCGTTCGTCACTGGGAACACAGACTCCCCGTTCGTCACTGGGAACACAGACTCCCCGTTCGTCACTGGGAACACAGACTCCCCGTTCGTCACTGGGAACACAGACTCCCCGTTCGTCACTGGGAACACCGACTCCCCGTTCGTCACTGGGAACACACCGACTCCCCGTTCGTCACTGGGAACACACCGACTCCCCGTTCGTCACTGGGAACGCAGACTCCCCGTTCGTCACTGGGAACGCAGACTCCCCCTTCGTCACTGGGAACACACAGACTCCCCCTTCGTCACAGGGAACACACAGACTCCCCCTTCGTCACAGGGAACACACAGACTCCCCCTTCGTCACAGGGAACACACAGACTCCCCCTTCGTCACAGGGAACACACAGACTCCCCCTTCGTCACAGGGAACACACAGACTCCCCCTTCGTCACAGGGAACACACAGACTCCCCCTTCGTCACAGGGAACACACAGACTCCCCGTTCGTCACTGGGAACGCAGACACCCCCTTCGTCACTGGGAACTCAGACTCCCTCTTCGTCACTGGGAACGCAGACTCCCCGATCGTCACTGGGAACACCGACTCCCCGTTCGTCACTGGGAACACCGACTCCCCGTTCGTCACTGGGAACACCGAGTCCCCGTTCGTCACTGGGAACACCGACTCCCCGTTCGTCACAGGGAACACCGAATCCCCGTTCGTCACAGGGAACACCGACTCCCCGTTCGTCACTGGGAACACACCGACTCCCCGTTCGTCACTGGGAACACCGACTCCCCGTTCGTCACTGGGAACACAGACTCCCCGTTCGTCAGTGGGAACACAGACTCCCCGTTCGTCACTGGGAACACAGACTCCCCGTTCGTCACTGGGAACACACAGACTCCCCGTTCGTCACTGGGAAAACCGACTCCCCGTTCGTCACTGCCAACACCGACTCCCCGTTCGTCACTGGGAAAACCGACTCCCCGTTCGTCACTGCCAACACCGACTCCCCGTTCGTCACTGGGAACACACCGACTCCCCGTTCGTCACTGGGAACACACCGACTCCCCGTTCGTCACTGGGAACACACCGACTCCCCGTTCGTCACTGGGAACACACCGACTCCCCGTTCGTCACTGGGAACGCAGACTCCCCGTTCGTCACTGGGAACGCAGACTCCCCGTTCGTCACTGGGAACGCAGACTCCCCCTTCGTCACAGGGAACACCACAGACCTCCCCGTTCTTCACTGTGAACGCAGACTCCCCGTTCGTCACTGGGAACACACAGACTCCCCCTTCGTCACAGGGAACACACAGACTCCCCCTTCGTCACAGGGAACACACAGACTCCCCTTCGTCACAGGGAACACACCGACTCCCGTTCGTCACTGGGAACACCGACTCCCCCGTTCGTCACTGGGAACGCAGACTCCCCGTTCGTCACTGGGAACGCAGACTCCCCCTTCGTCACTGGGAACACACAGACTCCCCGTTCTTCACTGTGAACGCAGACTCCCCGTTCGTCACTGGGAACACACAGACTCCCCCTTCGTCACAGGGAACACACAGACTCCCCCTTCGTCACAGGGAACACACAGACTCCCCCTTCGTCACAGGGAACACACCGACTCCCCATTCGTCACTGGGAACACCGACTCCCCGTTCGTCACTGGGAACACAGACTCCCGTTCGTCACTGGGAACACAGACTCCCCGTTCGTCACTGGGAACACCGACTCCCCGTTCGTCACTGGGAACACCGACTCCCCGTTCGTCACAGGGAACACCGACTCCCCGTTCGTCACTGGGAACACCGACTCCCCGTTCGTCACTGGGAACACACAGACTCCCCGTTCGTCACTGGGAAACACCGACTCCCCGTTCGTCACTGGGAACACAGACTCCCCGTTCGTCACTGGGAACACAGACTCCCCGTTCGTCACTGGGAACACAGACTCCCCGTTCGTCACTGGGAACACAGACTCCCCGTTCGTCAGTGGGAACACCGACTCCCCGTTCGTCACTGGGAACACCGACTCCCCGTTCGTCACTGGGAACACCGACTCCCCGTTCGGCACTGGGAACACAGACTCCCCGTTCGTCACTGGGAACACAGACTCCCCGTTCGTCACTGGGAACACAGACTCCCCGTTCGTCACTGGGAACACAGACTCCCCGTTCGTCACTGGGAACACACAGACTCCCCGTTCGTCACTGGGAACACCGACTCCCCCGTTCGTCACTGCCAACACCGACTCCCCGTTCGTCACTGGGAACACACCGACTCCCCGTTCGTCACTGGGAACACACCGACTCCCCGTTCGTCACTGGGAACACACCGACTCCCCGTTCGTCACTGGGAACACACCGACTCCCCGTTCGTCACTGGAACACACCGACTCCCCGTTCGTCACTGGGAACGCAGACTCCCCGTTCGTCACTGGGAACGCAGACTCCCCCTTCGTCACTGGGAACACACAGACTCCCCGTTCTTCACTGTGAACGCAGACTCCCCGTTCGTCACTGGGAACACACAGACTCCCCCCTTCGTCACAGGGAACACACAGACTCCCCCTTCGTCACAGGGAACCACACAGACCTCCCCCTTCGTCACAGGGAACACACAGACTCCCCGTTCGTCACTGGGAACGCAGACTCCCCGTTCGTCACTGGGAACGCAGACTCCCCTTCGTCACTGGAAACTCAGACTCCCCCTTCGTCACTGGGAACGCAGACTCCCCGTTCGTCACTGGGAACGCCGACTCCCCGTTCGTCATGGGAACGCCGACTGCCCGTTCGTCACAGGGAACACCGACTCCCCGTTCGTCACTGGGAACACCGACTCCCGTTCGTCACTGGGAACACACAGACTCCCCGTTCGTCACTGGGAACACCGACTCCCCGTTCGTCACTGGGAACACAGACTCCCGTTCGTCACTGGGAACACAGACTCCCCGTTCGTCACTGGGAACACAGACTCCCCGTTCGTCACTGGGAACACCGACTCCCCGTTCGTCACTGGGAACACCGACTCCCCGTTCGTCACTGGGAACACCGACTCCCCGTTCGTCACTGGGAACACAGACTCCCCGTTCGTCACTGGGAACACCGACTCCCCGTTCGTCACTGGGAACACCGACTCCCCGTTCGTCACTGGGAACACCGACTCCCCGTTCGTCACTGGGAACACCGACTACCCGTTCGTCACTGGGAACACAGACTCCCCGTTCGTCACTGGGAACACAGACTCCCCGTTCGTCACTGGGAACACCGACTCCCCGTTCGTCACTGGGAACACCGACTCCCCGTTCGTCACTGGGAACACACAGACTCCCCGTTCGTCACAGGGAACACACAGACTCCCCGTTCGTCACTGGGAACACCGACTCCCCGTTCGTCACTGGGAACTCAGACTCCCCCTTCGTCACTGGGAACTCAGACTCCCCCTTCGTCACTGGGAACACCGACTCCCCGATCGTCACTGGGAACACCGACTCCCCGTTCGTCACTGGGAACACCGACTCCCCGTTCGTCACTGGGAATACCGAGTCCCCGTTCGTCACTGGGAACACCGACTCCCCGTTCGTCACAGGGAACACCGAATCCCCGTTCGTCACAGGGAACACCGACTCCCCGTTCGTCACTGGGAACACACCGACTCCCCGTTCGTCACTGGGAACACCGACTCCCCGTTCGTCACTGGGAACACCGACTCCCCGTTCGTCACTGGGAACACAGACTCCCCGTTCGTCACTGGGAACACAGACTCCCCGTTCGTCACTGGGAACACAGACTCCCCGTTCGTCACTGGGAACACAGACTCCCCGTTCGTCACTGGGAACACAGACTCCCCGTTCGTCACTGGGAACACACAGACTCCCCGTTCGTCACTGGGAACACCGACTCCCCGTTCGTCACTGCCAACACGGACTCCCCGTTCGTCACTGGGAACACACCGACTCCCCGTTCGTCACTGGGAACACACCGACTCCCCGTTCGTCACTGGGAACACACCGACTCCCCGTTCGTCACTGGGAACACACCGACTCCCCGTTCGTCACTGGGAACACACCGACTCCCCGTTCGTCACTGGGAACACACCGACGCCCCGTTCGTCACTGGGAACGCAGACTCCCCCTTCGTCACTGGGAACACACAGACTCCCCGTTCTTCACTGTGAACGCAGACTCCCCGTTCGTCACTGGGAACACACAGACTCCCCCTTCGTCACAGGGAACACACAGACTCCCCCTTCGTCACAGGGAACACACAGACTCCCCCTTCGTCACAGGGAACATACAGACTCCCCGTTCGTCACTGGGAACGCAGACTCCCCGTTCGTCACTGGGAACGCAGACTCCCCGTTCGTCACTGGGAACGCAGACTCCCCCTTCGTCACTGGGAACTCAGACTCCCCCTTCGTCACTGGGAACGCAGACTCCCCGTTCGTCACTGGGAACGCCGACTCCCCGTTCGTCACTGGGAACACCGACTGCCCGTTCGTCACAGGGAACACCGACTCCCCGTTCGTCACAGGGAACACCGACTCCCCGTTCGTCACTGGGAACACCGACTCCCCGTTCGTCACTGGGAACACAGACTCCCCGTTCGTCACTGGGAACACAGACTCCCCGTTCGTCACTGGGAACACAGACTCCCCGTTCGTCACTGGGAACACACAGACTCCCCGTTCGTCACTGGGAACACCGACTCCCCGTTCGTCACTGCCAACACCGACTCCCCCTTCGTCACTGGGAACGCAGACTCCCCCTTCGTCACTGGGAACGCAGACTCCCCCTTCGTCACTGGGAACGCAGACTCCCCCTTCGTCACTGGGAACACACAGACTCCCCGTTCTTCACTGTGAACGCAGACTCCCCGTTCGTCACTGGGAACGCAGACTCCCCGTTCGTCACTGGGAACGCAGACTCCCCGTTCGTCACTGGGAACACACAGACTCCCCCTTCGTCACAGGGAACACACAGACTCCCCCTTCGTCACAGGGAACACACAGACTCCCCCTTCGTCACAGGGAACACACAGACTCCCCCTTCGTCACAGGGAACACACAGACTCCCCCTTCGTCACAGGGAACACACAGACTCCCCCTTCGTCACAGGGAACACACAGACTCCCCCTTCGTCACAGGGAACACACAGACTCCCCCTTCGTCACAGGGAACACACAGACTCCCCGTTCGTCACTGGGAACGCAGACACCCCCTTCGTCACTGGGAACTCAGACTCCCCCTTCGTCACTGGGAACGCAGACTCCCCGATCGTCACTGGGAACACCGACTCCCCGTTCGTCACTGGGAACACCGACTCCCCGTTCGTCACTGGGAACACCGAGTCCCCGTTCGTCACTGGGAACACCGACTCCCCGTTCGTCACAGGGAACACCGAATCCCCGTTCGTCACAGGGAACACCGACTCCCTGTTCGTCACTGGGAACACACCGACTCCCCGTTCGTCACTGGGAACACCGACTCCCCGTTCATCACTGGGAACACAGACTCCCCGTTCGTCAGTGGGAACACAGACTCCCCGTTCGTCACTGGGAACACAGACTCCCCGTTCGTCACTGGGAACACAGACTCCCCGTTCGTCACTGGGAACACAGACTCCCCGTTCGTCACTGGGAACACACAGACTCCCCGTTCGTCACTGGGAAAACCGACTCCCCGTTCGTCACTGCCAACACCGACTCCCCGTTCGTCACTGGGAACACACCGACTCCCCGTTCGTCACTGGGAACACACCGACTCCCCGTTCGTCACTGGGAACACACCGACTCCCCGTTCGTCACTGGGAACACACCGACTCCCCGTTCGTCACTGGGAACACACCGACTCCCCGTTCGTCACTGGGAACGCAGACTCCCCGTTCGTCACTGGGAACGCAGACTCCCCGTTCGTCACTGGGAACGCAGACTCCCCCTTCGTCACTGGGAACACACAGACTCCCCGTTCTTCACTGTGAACGCAGACTCCCCGTTCGTCACTGGGAACACACAGACTCCCCCTTCGTCACAGGGAACACACAGACTCCCCCTTCGTCACAGGGAACACACAGACTCCCCCTTCGTCACAGGGAACACACCGACTCCCCGTTCGTCACTGGGAACACCGACTCCCCGTTCGTCACTGGGAACGCAGACTCCCCGTTCGTCACTGGGAACGCAAACTCCCCCTTCGTCACTGGGAACACACAGACTCCCCGTTCTTCACTGTGAACGCAGACTCCCCGTTCGTCACTGGGAACACACAGACTCCCCCTTCGTCACAGGGAACACACAGACTCCCCCTTCGTCACAGGGAACACACAGACTCCCCCTTCGTCACAGGGAACACACCGACTCCCCGTTCGTCACTGGGAACACCGACTCCCCGTTCGTCACAGGGAACACCGACTCCCCGTTCGTCACTGGGAACACAGACTCCCCGTTCGTCACTGGGAACACCGACTCCCCGTTCGTCACTGGGAACACCGACTCCCCGTTCGTCACTGGGAACACCGACTCCCCGTTCGTCACTGGGAACACCGACTCCCCGTTCGTCACTGGGAACACACAGACTCCCCGTTCGTCACTGGGAACACCGACTCCCCGTTCGTCACTGGGAACACCGACTCCCCGTTCGTCACTGGGAACACAGACTCCCCGTTCGTCACTGGGAACACAGACTCCCCGTTCGTCACTGGGAACACAGACTCCCCGTTCGTCACTGGGAACACAGACTCCCCGTTCGTCACTGGGAACACAGACTCCCCGTTCGTCAGTGGGAACACCGACTCCCCGTTCGTCACTGGGAACACCGACTCCCCGTTCGTCACTGGGAACACCGACTCCCCGTTCGGCACTGGGAACACAGACTCCCCGTTCGTCACTGGGAACACAGACTCCCCGTTCGTCACTGGGAACACAGACTCCCCGTTCGTCACTGGGAACACAGACTCCCCGTTCGTCACTGGGAACACACAGACTCCCCGTTCGTCACTGGGAACACCGACTCCCCGTTCGTCACTGCCAACACCGACTCCCCGTTCGTCACTGGGAACGCAGACACCCCCTTCGTCACTGGGAACTCAGACTCCCCCTTCGTCACTGGGAACGCAGACTCCCCGATCGTCACTGGGAACACCGACTCCCCGTTCGTCACTGGGAACACCGACTCCCCGTTCGTCACTGGGAACACCGAGTCCCCGTTCGTCACTGGGAACACCGACTCCCCGTTCGTCACAGGGAACACCGAATCCCCGTTCGTCACAGGGAACACCGACTCCCCGTTCGTCACTGGGAACACACCGACTCCCCGTTCGTCACTGGGAACACCGACTCCCCGTTCATCACTGGGAACACAGACTCCCCGTTCGTCAGTGGGAACACAGACTCCCCGTTCGTCAGTGGGAACACAGACTCCCCGTTCGTCACTGGGAACACAGACTCCCCGTTCGTCACTGGGAACACAGACTCCCCGTTCGTCACTGGGAACACACAGACTCCCCGTTCGTCACTGGGAAAACCGACTCCCCGTTCGTCACTGCCAACACCGACTCCCCGTTCGTCACTGGGAACACACCGACTCCCCGTTCGTCACTGGGAACACACCGACTCCCCGTTCGTCACTGGGAACACACCGACTCCCCGTTCGTCACTGGGAACACACCGACTCCCCGTTCGTCACTGGGAACACACCGACTCCCCGTTCGTCACTGGGAACGCAGACTCCCCGTTCGTCACTGGGAACGCAGACTCCCCGTTCGTCACTGGGAACGCAGACTCCCCCTTCGTCACTGGGAACACACAGACTCCCCGTTCTTCACTGTGAACGCAGACTCCCCGTTCGTCACTGGGAACACACAGACTCCCCCTTCGTCACAGGGAACACACAGACTCCCCCTTCGTCACAGGGAACACACAGACTCCCCCTTCGTCACAGGGAACACACCGACTCCCCGTTCGTCACTGGGAACACCGACTCCCCGTTCGTCACTGGGAACGCAGACTCCCCGTTCGTCACTGGGAACGCAAACTCCCCCTTCGTCACTGGGAACACACAGACTCCCCGTTCTTCACTGTGAACGCAGACTCCCCGTTCGTCACTGGGAACACACAGACTCCCCCTTCGTCACAGGGAACACACAGACTCCCCCTTCGTCACAGGGAACACACAGACTCCCCCTTCGTCACAGGGAACACACCGACTCCCCGTTCGTCACTGGGAACACCGACTCCCCGTTCGTCACAGGGAACACCGACTCCCCGTTCGTCACTGGGAACACAGACTCCCCGTTCGTCACTGGGAACACCGACTCCCCGTTCGTCACTGGGAACACCGACTCCCCGTTCGTCACTGGGAACACCGACTCCCCGTTCGTCACTGGGAACACCGACTCCCCGTTCGTCACTGGGAACACACAGACTCCCCGTTCGTCACTGGGAACACCGACTCCCCGTTCGTCACTGGGAACACCGACTCCCCGTTCGTCACTGGGAACACAGACTCCCCGTTCGTCACTGGGAACACAGACTCCCCGTTCGTCACTGGGAACACAGACTCCCCGTTCGTCACTGGGAACACAGACTCCCCGTTCGTCACTGGGAACACAGACTCCCCGTTCGTCAGTGGGAACACCGACTCCCCGTTCGTCACTGGGAACACCGACTCCCCGTTCGTCACTGGGAACACCGACTCCCCGTTCGGCACTGGGAACACAGACTCCCCGTTCGTCACTGGGAACACAGACTCCCCGTTCGTCACTGGGAACACAGACTCCCCGTTCGTCACTGGGAACACAGACTCCCCGTTCGTCACTGGGAACACACAGACTCCCCGTTCGTCACTGGGAACACCGACTCCCCGTTCGTCACTGCCAACACCGACTCCCCGTTCGTCACTGGGAACACACCGACTCCCCGTTCGTCACTGGGAACACACCGACTCCCCGTTCGTCACTGGGAACACCGACTCCCCGTTCGTCACTGGGAACACAGACTCCCCGTTCGTCACTGGGAACACAGACTCCCCGTTCGTCACTGGGAACACAGACTCCCCGTTCGTCACTGGGAACACCGACTCCCCGTTCGTCACTGGGAACACACCGACTCCCCGTTCGTCACTGGGAACGCACCGACTCCCCGTTCGTCACTGGGAACGCAGACTCCCCGTTCGTCACTGGGAACGCAGACTCCCCCTTCGTCACTGGGAACACACAGACTCCCCCTTCGTCACAGGGAACACACAGACTCCCCCTTCGTCACAGGGAACACACAGACTCCCCGTTCGTCACTGGGAACGCAGACTCCCCGTTCGTCACTGGGAACGCAGACTCCCCCTTCGTCACTGGAAACTCAGACTCCCCCTTCGTCACTGGGAACGCAGACTCCCCGTTCGTCACTGGGAACGCCGACTCCCCGTTCGTCATTGGGAACGCCGACTGCCCGTTCGTCACAGGGAACACCGACTCCCCGTTCGTCACTGGGAACACTGACTCCCCGTTCGTCACTGGGAACACACAGACTCCTCGTTCGTCACTGGGAACACCGACTCCCCATTCGTCACTGGGAACACAGACTCCCCGTTCGTCACTGGGAACACAGACTCCCCGTTCGTCACTGGGAACACAGACTCCCCGTTCGTCACTGGGAACACCGACTCCCCGTTCGTCACTGGGAACACCGACTCCCCGTTCGTCACTGGGAACACCGACTCCCCGTTCGTCACTGGGAACACCGACTCCCCGTTCGTCACTGGGAACACAGACTCCCCGTTCGTCACTGGGAACACAGACTCCCCGTTCGTCACTGGGAACACCGACTCCCCGTTCGTCACTGGGAACACCGACTACCCGTTCGTCACTGGGAACACCGACTACCCGTTCGTCACTGGGAACACAGACTCCCCGTTCGTCACTGGGAACACAGACTCCCCGTTCGTCACTGGGAACACAGACTCCCCGTTCGTCAATGGGAACACCGACTCCCCGTTCGTCACTGGGAACACCGACTCCCCGTTCGTCACTGGGAACACACAGACTCCCCGTTCGTCACAGGGAACACACAGACTCCCCGTTCGTCACTGGGAACACCGACTCCCCGTTCGTCACTGGGAACACAGACTCCCGCTTCGTCACTGGGAACACACAGACTCCCCGTTCGTCACTGGGAACACACAGACTCCCCGTTCGTCACTGGGAACACAGACTCCCCGTTCGTCACAGGGAACACCGACTCCCCGTTCGTCACAGGGAACACCGACTCCCCGTTCGTCACTGGGAACACAGACTCCCCGTTCGTCACTGGGAACACAGACTCCCCATTCGTCACTGGGAACACCGACTCCCCGTTCGTCACTGGGAACACCGACTCCCCGTTCGTCACAGGGAACACCGACTCCCCGTTCGTCACTGGGAACACCGACTCCCCGTTCGTCACTGGGAACACACAGACTCCCCGTTCGTCACTGGGAACATCGACTCCCCGTTCGTCACTGGGAACACCGACTCCCCGTTCGTCACTGGGAACACAGACTCCCCGTTCGTCACTGGGAACACAGACTCCCCGTTCGTCACTGGGAACACAGACTCCCCGTTCGTCACTGGGAACACAGACTCCCCGTTCGTCAGTGGGAACACAGACTCCCCGTTCGTCAGTGGGAACACCGACTCCCCGTTCGTCACTGGGAACACAGACTCCCCGTTCGTCACTGGGATCACAGACTCCCCGTTCGTCAGTGGGAACACAGACTCCCCGTTCGTCACTGGGAACACCGACTCCCCGTTCGTCACTGGGAACACCGACTCCCCGTTCCTCACTGGGAACACCGACTCCCCGTTCGTCACTGGGAACACAGACTCCCCGTTCGTCACTGGGAACACCGACTCCCCGTTCGTCACTGGGAACACCGACTCCCCGTTCGTCACTGGGAACACCGACTCCCCGTTCGTCACTGGGAACACAGACTCCCCGTTCGTCACTGGGAACACCGACTCCCCGTTCGTCACTGGGAACACACAGACTCCCCGTTCGTCACAGGGAACACACAGACTCCCCGTTCGCCACTGGGAACACCGACTCCCCGTTCGTCACTGGGAACACCGACTCCCCGTTCGTCACTGGGAACACAGACTCCCGCTTCGTCACTGGGAACACACAGACTCCCCGTTCGTCACAGGGAACACACAGACTCCCCGTTCGTCACTGGGAACACCGACTCCCCGTTCGTCACTGGGAACACAGACTCCCCGTTCGTCACTGGGAACACAGACTCCCCGTTCGTCACTGGGAACACAGACTCCCCGTTCGTCACTGGGAACAGACAGACTCCCCGTTCGTCACTGGGAACACCGACTCCCCGTTCGTCACTGGGAACGCAGACTCCCCGTTCGTCACTGGGAACTCAGACTCCCCGTTCGTCACTGGGAACGCAGACTCCCCGTTCGTCACTGGGAACACAGACTCCCCGTTCGTCACTGGGAACACAGACTCCCCGTTCGTCACTGGGAACACAGACTCCCCGTTCGTCACTGGGAACACAGACTCCCCGTTCGTCACTGGGAACACCGACTCCCCGTTCGTCACTGGGAACACCGACTCCCCGTTCGTCACTGGGAACACCGACTCCCCGTTCGTCACAGGGAACACCGAATCCCCGTTCGTCACAGGGAACACCGACTCCCTGTTCGTCACTGGGAACACACCGACTCCCCGTTCGTCACTGGGAACACCGACTCCCCGTTCGTCACTGGGAACACAGACTCCCCGTTCGTCAGTGGGAACACAGACTCCCCGTTCGTCACTGGGAACACAGACTCCCCGTTCGTCACTGGGAACACAGACTCCCCGTTCGTCACTGGGAACACACAGACTCCCCGTTCGTCACTGGGAAAACCGACTCCCCGTTCGTCACTGCCAACACCGACTCCCCGTTCGTCACTGGGAACACACCGACTCCCCGTTCGTCACTGGGAACACACCGACTCCCCGTTCGTCACTGGGAACACACCGACTCTCCGTTCGTCACTGGGAACACACCGACTCCCCGTTCGTCACTGGGAACGCAGACTCCCCGTTCGTCACTGGGAACGCAGACTCCCCGTTCGTCACTGGGAACGCAGACTCCCCCCTTCGTCACTGGGAACACACAGACTCCCCGTTCTTCACTGTGAACGCAGACTCCCCGTTCGTCACTGGGAACACACAGACTCCCCCTTCGTCACAGGGAACACACAGACTCCCCCTTCGTCACAGGGAACACACAGACTCCCCCTTCGTCACAGGGAACACACCGACTCCCCGTTCGTCACTGGGAACACCGACTCCCCGTTCGTCACTGGGAACGCAGACTCCCCGTTCGTCACTGGGAACGCAAACTCCCCCTTCGTCACTGGGAACACACAGACTCCCCGTTCTTCACTGTGAACGCAGACTCCCCGTTCGTCACTGGGAACACACAGACTCCCCCTTCGTCACAGGGAACACACAGACTCCCCCTTCGTCACAGGGAACACACCGACTCCCCGTTCGTCACTGGGAACACCGACTCCCCGTTCGTCACAGGGAACACCGACTCCCCGTTCGTCACTGGGAACACAGACTCCCCGTTCGTCACTGGGAACACAGACTCCCCGTTCGTCACTGGGAACACCGACTCCCCGTTCGTCACTGGGAACACCGACTCCCCGTTCGTCACAGGGAACACCGACTCCCCGTTCGTCACTGGGAACACCGACTCCCCGTTCGTCACTGGGAACACACAGACTCCCCGTTCGTCACTGGGAACACCGACTCCCCGTTCGTCACTGGGAACACAGACTCCCCGTTCGTCACTGGGAACACAGACTCCCCGTTCGTCACTGGGAACACAGACTCCCCGTTCGTCACTGGGAACACAGACTCCCCGTTCGTCAGTGGGAACACCGACTCCCCGTTCGTCACTGGGAACACAGACTCCCCGTTCGTCACTGGGATCACAGACTCCCCGTTCGTCAGTGGGAACACAGACTCCCCGTTCGTCACTGGGAACACCGACTCCCCGTTCGTCACTGGGAACACCGACTCCCCGTTCCTCACTGGGAACGCAGACTCCCCGTTCGTCACTGGGAACACAGACTCCCCGTTCGTCACTGGGAACACAGACTCCCCGTTCGTCACTGGGAACACAGACTCCCCGTTCGTCACTGGGAACACAGACTCCCCGTTCGTCACTGGGAACACCGACTCCCCGTTCGTCACTGGGAACACCGACTCCCCGTTCGTCACTGGGAACACCGACTCCCCGTTCGTCACTGGGAACACCGACTCCCCGTTCGTCACTGGGAACACAGACTCCCCGTTCGTCACTGGGAACACAGACTCCCCGTTCGTCACTGGGAACACAGACTCCCCGTTCGTCCCTGGGAACACAGACTCCCCGTTCGTCACTGGGAACACAGACTCCCCGTTCGTCACTGGGAACACACAGACTCCCCGTTCGTCACTGGGAACACCGACTCCCGTTCGTCACTGCCAACACCGACTCCCCGTTCGTCACTGGGAACACACCGACCTCCCCCGTTCGTCACTGGGAACACCGACTCCCCCGTTCGTCACTGGGAACACCGACTCCCCGTTCGTCACTGGGAACACCGACTCCCCGTTCGTCACTGGGAACACAGACTCCCCGTTCGTCACTGGGAACACAGACTCCCCGTTCGTCACTGGGAACACAGACTCCCCGTTCGTCACTGGGAACACAGACTCCCCATTCGTCACTGGGAACACCGACTCCCCGTTCGTCACTGGGAACACCGACTCCCCGTTCGTCACTGGGAACACCGACTCCCCGTTCGTCACTGGGAACACCGACTCCCCGTTCGTCACTGGGAACACCGACTTCCCGTTCGTCACAGGGAACACACAGACTCCCGTTCGTCACAGGGAACACACAGACTCCCCGTTCGTCACTGGGAACACCGACTCCCCGTTCGTCACTGGGAACACCGACTCCCCGTTCGTCACTGGGAACACCGACTCCCGCTTCGTCCACTGGGAACACACAGACTCCCCGTTCGTCACAGGGAACACACAGACTCCCCGTTCGTCACTGGGAACACCGACTCCCCGTTCGTCACTGGGAACACAGACTCCCCGTTCGTCACTGGGAACACAGACTCCCCGTTCGTCACTGGGAACACAGACTCCCCGTTCGTCACTGGGAACAGACAGACTCCCCGTTCGTCACTGGGAACACCGACTCCCCGTTCGTCACTGGAACGCAGACTCCCCGTTCGTCACTGGGAACACAGACTCCCCGTTCGTCACTGGGAACTCAGACTCCCCGTTCGTCACTGGGAACTCAGACTCCCCGTTCGTCACTGGGAACGCAGACTCCCCGTTCGTCACTGGGAACGCAGACCTCCCCGTTCGTCACTGGGAACACAGACTCCCCGTTCGTCACTGGGAACACAGACTCCCCGTTCGTCACTGGGAACACCGACTCCCCGTTCGTCACTGGGAACGCAGACTCCCCGTTCGTCACTGGGAACACAGACTCCCCGTTCGTCACTGGGAACTCAGACTCCCCGTTCGTCACTGGGAACGCAGACTCCCCGTTCGTCACTGGGACGCAGACTCCCCGTTCGTCACTGGAACGCAGACTCCCCGTTCGTCACTGGGAACGCAGACTCCCGTTCGTCACTGGGAACACAGACTCCCCGTTCGTCACTGGGAACACAGACTCCCCGTTCGTCACTGGGAACACACAGACTCCCCCTTCGTCACAGGGAACACACAGACTCCCCCTTCGTCACAGGGAACGCACAGACTCCCCGTTCGTCACTGGGAACGCAGACTCCCCCTTCGTCACTGGGAACTCAGACTCCCCCTTCGTCACTGGGAACGCAGACTCCCCGATCGTCACTGGAACACCGACTCCCCGTTCGTCACAGGGAACACCGACTCCCCGTTCGTCACTGGGAACACCGACTCCCCGTTCGTCACTGGGAACACCGACTCCCCGTTCGTCACTGGGAATACCGAGTCCCCGTTCGTCACTGGGAACACCGACTCCCCGTTCGTCACAGGGAACACAGACTCCCCGTTCGTCACTGGGAACACCGACTCCCCGTTCGTCACTGGGAACGCTAGACTCCCCGTTCGTCACTGGGAACGCAGACTCCCCGTTCGTCACTGGGAACTCAGACTCCCCGTTCGTCACTGGGAACGCAGACTCCCCGTTCGTCACTGGGAACGCAGACTCCCCGTTCGTCACTGGGAACACAGACTCCCCGTTCGTCACTGGGAACACAGACTCCCCGTTCGTCACTGGGAACACAGACTCCCCGTTCGTCACTGGGAACACACAGACTCCCCCTTCGTCACAGGGAACACACAGACTCCCCCTTCGTCACAGGGAACACACAGACTCCCCCTTCGTCACAGGGAACACACAGACTCCCGTTCGTCACTGGGAACGCAGACTCCCCCTTCGTCACTGGGAACGCAGACTCCCCCTTCGTCACTGGGAACTCAGACTCCCCCTTCGTCACTGGGAACGCAGACTCCCCGATCGTCACAGGGAACACCGACTCCCCGTTCGTCACTGGGAACACCGACTCCCCGTTCGTCACTGGAACACCGAGTCCCCGTTCGTCACTGGGAACACCGACTCCCCGTTCGTCACAGGGAACACCGACTCCCCGTTCGTCACAGGGAACACACCGACTCCCCGTTCGTCACTGGAACACCGACTCCCCGTTCGTCACTGGGAACACCGACTCCCCGTTCGTCACTGGGAACACCGACTCCCCGTTCGTCACTGGGAACACAGACTCCCCGTTCGTCACTGGGAACACAGACTCCCCGTTCGTCACTGGGAACACAGACTCCCCCGTTCGTCACTGGGAACACACAGACTCCCCGTTCGTCACTGGGAACACCGACTCCCCGTTCGTCACTGCCAACACCGACTCCCCGTTCGTCACTGGGAACACACCGACTCCCCGTTCGTCACTGGGAACACACCGACTCCCCGTTCGTCACTGGGAACACACCGACTCCCCGTTCGTCACTGGGAACACACCGACTCCCCGTTCGTCCTGGGAACGCAGACTCCCCGTTCGTCACTGGGAACGCAGACTCCCCCTTCGTCACTGGGAACACACAGACTCCCCGTTCTTCACTGTGAACGCAGACTCCCCGTTCGTCACTGGGAACACACAGACTCCGCGTTCGTCACAGGGAACACACAGACTCCCCCCTCGTCACAGGGAACACACAGACTCCCCGTTCGTCACTGGGAACGCAGACTCCCCGTTCGTCACTGGGAACGCAGACTCCCCCTTCGTCACTGGGAACTCAGGACTCCCCCTTCGTCACTGGGAACGCCGACTCCCCGTTCGTCACTGGGAACACCGACTGCCCGTTCGTCACAGGGAACACCGACTCCCCGTTCGTCACAGGGAACACCGACTCCCCGTTCGTCACTGGGAACACCGACTCCCCGTTCGTCCACTGGGAACACAGACTCCCCGTCGTCACTGAGAACACAGACTCCCCGTTCGTCACTGGGAACACAGACTCCCCGTTCGTCACTGGGAACACACAGACTCCCCGTTCGTCACTGGGAACACCGACTCCCCGTTCGTCACTGGGAACACCGACTCCCCGTTCGTCACTGGGAACACCGACTCCCCGTTCGTCACTGGGAACACAGACTCCCGTTCGTCACTGGGAACACCGACTCCCCGTTCGTCACTGGGAACACCGACTCCCCGTTCGTCACTGGGAACGCAGACTCCCCGTTCGTCACTGGGAACACCGACTCCCCGTTCGTCACTGGGAACACCGACTCCCCGTTCGTCACAGGGAACACCGACTCCCCGTTCGTCACTGGGAACACCGACTCCCCGTTCGTCACTGGGAACACACAGACTCCCCGTTCGTCACTGGGAAACACCGACTCCCCGTTCGTCACTGGGAACACAGACTCCCCGTTCGTCACTGGGAACACAGACTCCCGTTCGTCACTGGGAAACACAGACTCCCCGTTCGTCACTGGGAACACAGACTCCCCGTTCGTCAGTGGGAACACCGACTCCCCGTTCGTCACTGGGAACACAGACTCCCCGTTCGTCACTGGGATCACAGACTCCCCGTTCGTCAGTGGGAACACAGACTCCCCGTTCGTCACTGGGAACACCGACTCCCCGTTCGTCACTGGGAACACCGACTCCCCGTTCCTCACTGGGAACGCAGACTCCCCGTTCGTCACTGGGAACACAGACTCCCCGTTCGTCACTGGGAACACAGACTCCCCGTTCGTCACTGGGAACACAGACTCCCCGTTCGTCACTGGGAACACAGACTCCCCGTTCGTCACTGGGAACACAGACTCCCCGTTCGTCACTGGGAACACCGACTCCCCGTTCGTCACTGGGAACACCGACTCCCCGTTCGTCACTGGGAACACCGACTCCCCGTTCGTCACTGGGAACACCGACTCCCCGTTCGTCACTGGGAACACAGACTCCCCGTTCGTCACTGGGAACACAGACTCCCCGTTCGTCACTGGGAACACAGACTCCCCGTTCGTCCCTGGGAACACAGACTCCCCGTTCGTCACTGGGAACACAGACTCCCCGTTCGTCACTGGGAACACACAGACTCCCCGTTCGTCACTGGGAACACCGACTCCCCGTTCGTCACTGCCAACACCGACTCCCCGTTCGTCACTGGAACACACCCGACTCCCCGTTCGTCACTGGGAACACCGACTCCCCGTTCGTCACTGGGAACACCGACTCCCCGTTCGTCACTGGGAACACCGACTCCCCGTTCGTCACTGGGAACACAGACTCCCCGTTCGTCACTGGGAACACAGACTCCCCGTTCGTCACTGGGAACACAGACTCCCCGTTCGTCACTGGAACACAGACTCCCCATTCGTCACTGGGAACACCGACTCCCCGTTCGTCACTGGGAACACCGACTCCCGTTCGTCACTGGGAACACCGACTCCCCGTTCGTCACTGGGAACACCGACTCCCCGTTCGTCACTGGGAACACCGACTTCCCGTTCGTCACAGGAACACACAGACTCCCCGTTCGTCACAGGGAACACACAGACTCCCCGTTCGTCACTGGGAACACCGACTCCCCGTTCGTCACTGGGAACACCGACTCCCCGTTCGTCACTGGGAACACCGACTCCCGCTTCGTCACTGGGAACACACAGACTCCCCGTTCGACTCCCCGTTCGTCACAGGGAACACACAGACTCCCCGTTCGTCACTGGGAACACCGACTCCCCGTTCGTCACTGGGAACACAGACTCCCCGTTCGTCACTGGGAACACAGACTCCCCGTTCGTCACTGGGAACACAGACTCCCCGTTCGTCACTGGGAACAGACAGACTCCCCGTTCGTCACTGGGAACACCGACTCCCCGTTCGTCACTGGAACGCAGACTCCCCGTTCGTCACTGGGAACACAGACTCCCCGTTCGTCACTGGGAACTCAGACTCCCCGTTCGTCACTGGGAACTCAGACTCCCCGTTCGTCACTGGGAACGCAGACTCCCCGTTCGTCACTGGGAAACGCAGACTCCCCGTTCGTCACTGGGAACACAGACTCCCGTTCGTCACTGGGAACACAGACTCCCGTTCGTCACTGGGAACACCGACTCCCCGTTCGTCACTGGGAACGCAGACTCCCCGTTCGTCACTGGGAACACAGACTCCCCGTTCGTCACTGGGAACTCAGACTCCCCGTTCGTCACTGGGAACGCAGACTCCCCGTTCGTCACTGGAACGCAGACTCCCCGTTCGTCACTGGGAACGCAGACTCCCCGTTCGTCACTGGGAACGCAGACTCCCCGTTCGTCACTGGGAACACAGACTCCCCGTTCGTCACTGGGAACACAGACTCCCCGTTCGTCACTGGGAACACACAGACTCCCCCTTCGTCACAGGGAACACACAGACTCCCCCTTCGTCACAGGGAACGCACAGACTCCCCGTTCGTCACTGGGAACGCAGACTCCCCCTTCGTCACTGGGAACTCAGACTCCCCCTTCGTCACTGGGAACGCAGACTCCCCGATCGTCACTGGAACACCGACTCCCCGTTCGTCACAGGGAACACCGACTCCCCGTTCGTCACTGGGAACACCGACTCCCCGTTCGTCACTGGGAACACCGACTCCCCGTTCGTCACTGGGAATACCGAGTCCCCGTTCGTCACTGGGACACACCGACTCCCCGTTCGTCACAGGGAACACAGACTCCCCGTTCGTCACTGGGAACACCGACTCCCCGTTCGTCACTGGGAACGCAGACTCCCCGTTCGTCACTGGGAACGCAGACTCCCCGTTCGTCACTGGGAACTCAGACTCCCCGTTCGTCACTGGGAACGCAGACTCCCCGTTCGTCACTGGGAACGCAGACTCCCCGTTCGTCACTGGGAACACAGACTCCCCGTTCGTCACTGGGAACACAGACTCCCCGTTCGTCACTGGGAACACAGACTCCCCCGTTCGTCACTGGGAACACACAGACTCCCCCTTCGTCACTGGGAACACACAGACTCCCCCTTCGTCACAGGGAACACACAGACTCCCCCTTCGTCACAGGGAACACACAGACTCCCCGTTCGTCACTGGGAACGCAGACTCCCCCTTCGTCACTGGGAACGCAGACTCCCCCTTCGTCACTGGGAACTCAGACTCACCCCTTCGTCACTGGGAACGCAGACTCCCCCGATCGTCACAGGGAACACCGACTCCCCGTTCGTCACTGGGAACACCGACTCCCCGTTCGTCACTGGGAACACCGAGTCCCCGTTCGTCACTGGGGAACACCGACTCCCCGTTCGTCACAGGGAACACCGACTCCCCGTTCGTCACAGGGAACACACCGACTCCCCGTTCGTCACTGGGAAACACCGACTCCCCGTTCGTCACTGGGAAACACCGACTCCCCGTTCGTCACTGGGAAACACCGACTCCCCGTTCGTCACTGGGAACACAGACTCCCCGTTCGTCACTGGGAACACAGACTCCCCGTTCGTCACTGGGAACACAGACTCCCCGTTCGTCACTGGGAACACACAGACTCCCCGTTCGTCACTGGGAACACCGACTCCCCGTTCGTCACTGCCAACACCGACTCCCCGTTCGTCACTGGGAACACACCGACTCCCCGTTCGTCACTGGGGAACACACCGACTCCCCGTTCGTCACTGGGAAACACACCGACTCCCCGTTCGTCACTGGGAACACACGACCGACTCCCCGTTCGTCACTGGGAACACACCGACTCCCCGTTCGTCACTGGGAACGCAGACTCCCCGTTCGTCACTGGGAACGCAGACTCCCCCTTCGTCACTGGGAACACACAGACTCCCCGTTCTTCACTGTGAACGCAGACTCCCCGTTCGTCACTGGGAACACACAGACTCCGCGTTCGTCACAGGGAACACACAGACTCCCCCTTCGTCACAGGGAACACACAGACTCCCCGTTCGTCACTGGGAACGCAGACTCCCCGTTCGTCACTGGGAACGCAGACTCCCCCTTCGTCACTGGGAACTCAGACTCCCCCTTCGTCACTGGGAACGCCGACTCCCCGTTCGTCACTGGAACACCGACTGCCCGTTCGTCACAGGGAACACCGACTCCCCGTTCGTCACAGGGAACACCGACTCCCCGTTCGTCACTGGGAACACCGACTCCCCGTTCGTCACTGGGAACACAGACTCCCCGTTCGTCACTGAGAACACAGACTCCCCGTTCGTCACTGGGAACACAGACTCCCCGTTCGTCACTGGGAACACACAGACTCCCCGTTCGTCACTGGGAACACCGACTCCCCGTTCGTCACTGGGAACACCGACTCCCCGTTCGTCACTGGGAACACCGACTCCCCGTTTCGTCACTGGGAACACAGACTCCCCGTTCGTCACTGGGAACACCGACTCCCCGTTCGTCACTGGGAACACCGACTCCCCGTTCGTCACTGGGAACACCGACTTCCCGTTCGTCACAGGGAACACACAGACTCCCCGTTCGTCACAGGGAACACACAGACTCCCCGTTCGTCACTGGGAACACCGACTCCCCGTTCGTCACTGGGAACACCGACTCCCCGTTCGTCACTGGGAACACAGACTCCCGCTTCGTCACTGGGAACACACAGACTCCCCCGTTCGTCACAGGGAACACACAGACTCCCCGTTCGTCACTGGGAACACCGACTCCCCGTTCGTCACTGGGAACACAGACTCCCCGTTCGTCACTGGGAACACAGACTCCCCGTTCGTCACTGGGAACACAGACTCCCCGTTCGTCACTGGGAACAGACAGACTCCCCGTTCGTCACTGGGAACGCAGACTCCCCGTTCGTCACTGGGAACACAGACTCCCCGTTCGTCACTGGGAACTCAGACTCCCCGTTCGTCACTGGGAACTCAGACTCCCCGTTCGTCACTGGGAACGCAGACTCCCCGTTCGTCACTGGGAACGCAGACTCCCCGTTCGTCACTGGGAACGCAGACTCCCCGTTCGTCACTGGGAACACAGACTCCCCGTTCGTCACTGGGAACACAGACTCCCCGTTCGTCACTGGGAACACAGACTCCCCGTTCGTCACTGGGAACACCGACTCCCCGTTCGTCACTGGGAACGCAGACTCCCCGTTCGTCACTGGGAACACAGACTCCCCGTTCGTCACTGGGAACTCAGACTCCCCGTTCGTCACTGGGAACGCAGACTCCCCGTTCGTCACTGGGAACGCAGACTCCCCGTTCGTCACTGGGAACGCAGACTCCCCGTTCGTCACTGGGAACGCAGACTCCCCGTTCGTCACTGGGAACACAGACTCCCCGTTCGTCACTGGGAACACACAGACTCCCCCTTCGTCACAGGGAACACACAGACTCCCCCTTCGTCACAGGGAACACACAGACTCCCCCTTCGTCACAGGGAACACACAGACTCCCCGTTCGTCACTGGGAACGCAGACTCCCCCTTCGTCACTGGGAACTCAGACTCCCCCTTCGTCACTGGGAACGCAGACTCCCCGATCGTCACTGGGAACACCGACTCCCCGTTCGTCACTGGGAACACCGACTCCCCGTTCGTCACTGGGAACACCGAGTCCCCGTTCGTCACTGGGAACACCGACTCCCCGTTCGTCACAGGGAACACCGACTCCCCGTTCGTCACAGGGAACACCGACTCCCCGTTCGTCACTGGGAACACACCGACTCCCCGTTCGTCACTGGGAACACCGACTCCCCGTTCGTCCCTGGGAACACAGACTCCCCGTTCGTCACTGGGAACACAGACTCCCCGTTCGTCACTGGGAACACACAGACTCCCCGTTCGTCACTGGGAACACCGACTCCCCGTTCGTCACTGCCAACACCGACTCCCCGTTCGTCACTGGGAACACACCGACTCCCCGTTCGTCACTGGGAACACCGACTCCCCGTTCGTCACTGGGAACACCGACTCCCCGTTCGTCACTGGGAACACCGACTCCCCGTTCGTCACTGGGAACACAGACTCCCCGTTCGTCACTGGGAACACAGACTCCCCGTTCGTCACTGGGAACACAGACTCCCCGTTCGTCACTGGGAACACAGACTCCCCATTCGTCACTGGGAACACCGACTCCCCGTTCGTCACTGGGAACACCGACTCCCCGTTCGTCACTGGGAACACCGACTCCCCGTTCGTCACTGGGAACACCGACTCCCCGTTCGTCACTGGGAACACCGACTTCCCGTTCGTCACAGGGAACACACAGACTCCCCGTTCGTCACAGGGAACACACAGACTCCCCGTTCGTCACTGGGAACACCGACTCCCCGTTCGTCACTGGGAACACCGACTCCCCGTTCGTCACTGGGAACACCGACTCCCGCTTCGTCACTGGGAACACACAGACTCCCCGTTCGTCACAGGGAACACACAGACTCCCCGTTCGTCACTGGGAACACCGACTCCCCGTTCGTCACTGGGAACACAGACTCCCCGTTCGTCACTGGGAACACAGACTCCCCGTTCGTCACTGGGAACACAGACTCCCCGTTCGTCACTGGGAACAGACAGACTCCCCGTTCGTCACTGGGAACACCGACTCCCCGTTCGTCACTGGGAACGCAGACTCCCCGTTCGTCACTGGGAACACAGACTCCCCGTTCGTCACTGGGAACTCAGACTCCCCGTTCGTCACTGGGAACTCAGACTCCCCGTTCGTCACTGGGAACGCAGACTCCCCGTTCGTCACTGGGAACGCAGACTCCCCGTTCGTCACTGGGAACACAGACTCCCCGTTCGTCACTGGGAACACCGACTCCCCGTTCGTCACTGGGAACGCAGACTCCCCGTTCGTCACTGGGAACACAGACTCCCCGTTCGTCACTGGGAACTCAGACTCCCCGTTCGTCACTGGGAACGCAGACTCCCCGTTCGTCACTGGGAACGCAGACTCCCCGTTCGTCACTGGGAACGCAGACTCCCCGTTCGTCACTGGGAACGCAGACTCCCCGTTCGTCACTGGGAACACAGACTCCCCGTTCGTCACTGGGAACACAGACTCCCCGTTCGTCACTGGGAACACACAGACTCCCCCTTCGTCACAGGGAACACACAGACTCCCCCTTCGTCACAGGGAACGCACAGACTCCCCGTTCGTCACTGGGAACGCAGACTCCCCCTTCGTCACTGGGAACTCAGACTCCCCCTTCGTCACTGGGAACGCAGACTCCCCGATCGTCACTGGGAACACCGACTCCCCGTTCGTCACAGGGAACACCGACTCCCCGTTCGTCACTGGGAACACCGACTCCCCGTTCGTCACTGGGAACACCGACTCCCCGTTCGTCACTGGGAATACCGAGTCCCCGTTCGTCACTGGGAACACCGACTCCCCGTTCGTCACAGGGAACACAGACTCCCCGTTCGTCACTGGGAACACCGACTCCCCGTTCGTCACTGGGAACGCAGACTCCCCGTTCGTCACTGGGAACGCAGACTCCCCGTTCGTCACTGGGAACTCAGACTCCCCGTTCGTCACTGGGAACGCAGACTCCCCGTTCGTCACTGGGAACGCAGACTCCCCGTTCGTCACTGGGAACACAGACTCCCCGTTCGTCACTGGGAACACAGACTCCCCGTTCGTCACTGGGAACACAGACTCCCCGTTCGTCACTGGGAACACACAGACTCCCCCTTCGTCACAGGGAACACACAGACTCCCCCTTCGTCACAGGGAACACACAGACTCCCCCTTCGTCACAGGGAACACACAGACTCCCCGTTCGTCACTGGGAACGCAGACTCCCCCTTCGTCACTGGGAACGCAGACTCCCCCTTCGTCACTGGGAACTCAGACTCCCCCTTCGTCACTGGGAACGCAGACTCCCCGATCGTCACAGGGAACACCGACTCCCCGTTCGTCACTGGGAACACCGACTCCCCGTTCGTCACTGGGAACACCGAGTCCCCGTTCGTCACTGGGAACACCGACTCCCCGTTCGTCACAGGGAACACCGACTCCCCGTTCGTCACAGGGAACACACCGACTCCCCGTTCGTCACTGGGAACACCGACTCCCCGTTCGTCACTGGGAACACCGACTCCCCGTTCGTCACTGGGAACACCGACTCCCCGTTCGTCACTGGGAACACAGACTCCCCGTTCGTCACTGGGAACACAGACTCCCCGTTCGTCACTGGGAACACAGACTCCCCGTTCGTCACTGGGAACACACAGACTCCCCGTTCGTCACTGGGAACACCGACTCCCCGTTCGTCACTGCCAACACCGACTCCCCGTTCGTCACTGGGAACACACCGACTCCCCGTTCGTCACTGGGAACACACCGACTCCCCGTTCGTCACTGGGAACACACCGACTCCCCGTTCGTCACTGGGAACACACCGACTCCCCGTTCGTCACTGGGAACACACCGACTCCCCGTTCGTCACTGGGAACGCAGACTCCCCGTTCGTCACTGGGAACGCAGACTCCCCCTTCGTCACTGGGAACACACAGACTCCCCGTTCTTCACTGTGAACGCAGACTCCCCGTTCGTCACTGGGAACACACAGACTCCGCGTTCGTCACAGGGAACACACAGACTCCCCCTTCGTCACAGGGAACACACAGACTCCCCGTTCGTCACTGGGAACGCAGACTCCCCGTTCGTCACTGGGAACGCAGACTCCCCCTTCGTCACTGGGAACTCAGACTCCCCCTTCGTCACTGGGAACGCCGACTCCCCGTTCGTCACTGGGAACACCGACTGCCCGTTCGTCACAGGGAACACCGACTCCCCGTTCGTCACAGGGAACACCGACTCCCCGTTCGTCACTGGGAACACCGACTCCCCGTTCGTCACTGGGAACACAGACTCCCCGTTCGTCACTGAGAACACAGACTCCCCGTTCGTCACTGGGAACACAGACTCCCCGTTCGTCACTGGGAACACACAGACTCCCCGTTCGTCACTGGGAACACCGACTCCCCGTTCGTCACTGGGAACACCGACTCCCCGTTCGTCACTGGGAACACCGACTCCCCGTTCGTCACTGGGAACACAGACTCCCCGTTCGTCACTGGGAACACCGACTCCCCGTTCGTCACTGGGAACACCGACTCCCCGTTCGTCACTGGGAACACCGACTTCCCGTTCGTCACAGGGAACACACAGACTCCCCGTTCGTCACAGGGAACACACAGACTCCCCGTTCGTCACTGGGAACACCGACTCCCCGTTCGTCACTGGGAACACCGACTCCCCGTTCGTCACTGGGAACACAGACTCCCGCTTCGTCACTGGGAACACACAGACTCCCCGTTCGTCACAGGGAACACACAGACTCCCCGTTCGTCACTGGGAACACCGACTCCCCGTTCGTCACTGGGAACACAGACTCCCCGTTCGTCACTGGGAACACAGACTCCCCGTTCGTCACTGGGAACACAGACTCCCCGTTCGTCACTGGGAACAGACAGACTCCCCGTTCGTCACTGGGAACGCAGACTCCCCGTTCGTCACTGGGAACACAGACTCCCCGTTCGTCACTGGGAACTCAGACTCCCCGTTCGTCACTGGGAACTCAGACTCCCCGTTCGTCACTGGGAACGCAGACTCCCCGTTCGTCACTGGGAACGCAGACTCCCCGTTCGTCACTGGGAACGCAGACTCCCCGTTCGTCACTGGGAACACAGACTCCCCGTTCGTCACTGGGAACACAGACTCCCCGTTCGTCACTGGGAACACAGACTCCCCGTTCGTCACTGGGAACACCGACTCCCCGTTCGTCACTGGGAACGCAGACTCCCCGTTCGTCACTGGGAACACAGACTCCCCGTTCGTCACTGGGAACTCAGACTCCCCGTTCGTCACTGGGAACGCAGACTCCCCGTTCGTCACTGGGAACGCAGACTCCCCGTTCGTCACTGGGAACGCAGACTCCCCGTTCGTCACTGGGAACGCAGACTCCCCGTTCGTCACTGGGAACACAGACTCCCCGTTCGTCACTGGGAACACACAGACTCCCCCTTCGTCACAGGGAACACACAGACTCCCCCTTCGTCACAGGGAACACACAGACTCCCCCTTCGTCACAGGGAACACACAGACTCCCCGTTCGTCACTGGGAACGCAGACTCCCCCTTCGTCACTGGGAACTCAGACTCCCCCTTCGTCACTGGGAACGCAGACTCCCCGATCGTCACTGGGAACACCGACTCCCCGTTCGTCACTGGGAACACCGACTCCCCGTTCGTCACTGGGAACACCGAGTCCCCGTTCGTCACTGGGAACACCGACTCCCCGTTCGTCACAGGGAACACCGACTCCCCGTTCGTCACAGGGAACACCGACTCCCCGTTCGTCACTGGGAACACACCGACTCCCCGTTCGTCACTGGGAACACCGACTCCCCGTTCGTCACTGGGAACACCGACTCCCCGTTCGTCACTGGGAACGCAGACTCCCCGTTCGTCACTGGGAACGCAGACTCCCCGTTCGTCACTGGGAACTCAGACTCCCCGTTCGTCACTGGGAACGCAGACTCCCCGTTCGTCACTGGGAACGCAGACTCCCCGTTCGTCACTGGGAACGCAGACTCCCCGTTCGTCACTGGGAACGCAGACTCCCCGTTCGTCACTGGGAACACAGACTCCCCGTTCGTCACTGGGAACACCGACTCCCCGTTCGTCACTGGGAACGCAGACTCCCCGTTCGTCATTGGGAACACAGACTCCCCGTTCGTCACTGGGAACTCAGACTCTCCGTTCGTCACTGGGAACGCAGACTCCCCGTTCGTCACTGGGAACACAGACTCCCCGTTCGTCACTGGGAACACAGACTCCCCGTTCGTCACTGGGAACACAGACTCCCCGTTCGTCACTGGGAACACACAGACTCCCCCTTCGTCACAGGGAACACACAGACTCCCCCTTCGTCACAGGGAACACACAGACTCCCCCTTCGTCACAGGGAACACACAGACTCCCCGTTCGTCACTGGGAACGCAGACTCCCCCTTCGTCACTGGGAACGCAGACTCCCCCTTCGTCACTGGGAACTCAGACTCCCCCTTCGTCACTGGGAACGCAGACTCCCCGATCGTCACTGGGAACACCGACTCCCCGTTCGTCACTGGGAACACCGACTCCCCGTTCGTCACTGGGAATACCGAGTCCCCGTTCGTCACTGGGAACACCGACTCCCCGTTCGTCACAGGGAACACCGAATCCCCGTTCGTCACAGGGAACACCGACTCCCCGTTCGTCACTGGGAACACACCGACTCCCCGTTCGTCACTGGGAACACCGACTCCCCGTTCGTCACTGGGAACACCGACTCCCCGTTCGTCACTGGGAACACCGACTCCCCGTTCGTCACTGGGAACACAGACTCCCCGTTCGTCACTGGGAACACAGACTCCCCGTTCGTCACTGGGAACACAGACTCCCCGTTCGTCACTGGGAACACAGACTCCCCGTTCGTCACTAGGAACACACAGACTCCCCGTTCGTCACTGGGAACACCGACTCCCCGTTCGTCACTGCCAACACCGACTCCCCGTTCGTCACTGGGAACACACCGACTCCCCGTTCGTCACTGGGAACACACCGACTCCCCGTTCGTCACTGGGAACACACCGACTCCCCGTTCGTCACTGGGAACACACCGACTCCCCGTTCGTCACTGGGAACACACCGACTCCCCGTTCGTCACTGGGAACACACCGACTCCCCGTTCGTCACTGGGAACGCAGACTCCCCGTTCGTCACTGGGAACGCAGACTCCCCCTTCGTCACTGGGAACACACAGACTCCCCGTTCTTCACTGTGAACGCAGACTCCCCGTTCGTCACTGGGAACACACAGACTCCGCGTTCGTCACAGGGAACACACAGACTCCCCCTTCGTCACAGGGAACACACAGACTCCCCGTTCGTCACTGGGAACGCAGACTCCCCGTTCGTCACTGGGAACGCAGACTCCCCCTTCGTCACTGGGAACTCAGACTCCCCCTTCGTCACTGGGAACGCCGACTCCCCGTTCGTCACTGGGAACACCGACTGCCCGTTCGTCACAGGGAACACCGACTCCCCGTTCGTCACAGGGAACACCGACTCCCCGTTCGTCACTGGGAACACCGACTCCCCGTTCGTCACTGGGAACACAGACTCCCCGTTCGTCACTGAGAACACAGACTCCCCGTTCGTCACTGGGAACACAGACTCCCCGTTCGTCACTGGGAACACACAGACTCCCCGTTCGTCACTGGGAACACCGACTCCCCGTTCGTCACTGGGAACACCGACTCCCCGTTCGTCACTGGGAACACCGACTCCCCGTTCGTCACTGGGAACACCGACTCCCCGTTCGTCACTGGGAACACAGACTCCCCGTTCGTCACTGGGAACACAGACTCCCCGTTCGTCACTGGGAACACCGACTCCCCGTTCGTCACTGGGAACACCGACTCCCCGTTCGTCACTGGGAACACCGACTCCCCGTTCGTCACTGGGAACACCGACTTCCCGTTCGTCACAGGGAACACACAGACTCCCCGTTCGTCACAGGGAACACACAGACTCCCCGTTCGTCACTGGGAACACCGACTCCCCGTTCGTCACTGGGAACACCGACTCCCCGTTCGTCACTGGGAACACCGACTCCCCGTTCGTCACTGGGAACACAGACTCCCCGTTCGTCACTGGGAACACAGACTCCCCGTTCGTCACTGGGAACACAGACTCCCCGTTCGTCACTGGGAACACACAGACTCCCCCTTCGTCACAGGGAACACACAGACTCCCCCTTCGTCACAGGGAACACACAGACTCCCCCTTCGTCACAGGGAACACACAGACTCCCCGTTCGTCACTGGGAACGCAGACTCCCCCTTCGTCACTGGGAACGCAGACTCCCCCTTCGTCACTGGGAACTCAGACTCCCCCTTCGTCACTGGGAACGCAGACTCCCCGATCGTCACTGGGAACACCGACTCCCCGTTCGTCACAGGGAACACCGACTCCCCGTTCGTCACTGGGAACACACCGACTCCCCGTTCGTCACTGGGAACACCGACTCCCCGTTCGTCACTGGGAACACCGACTCCCCGTTCGTCACTGGGAACACCGACTCCCCGTTCGTCACTGGGAACACAGACTCCCCGTTCGTCACTGGGAACGCAGACTCCCCGTTCGTCACTGGGAACGCAGACTCCCCGTTCGTCACTGGGAACGCAGACTCCCCGTTCGTCACTGGGAACACAGACTCCCCGTTCGTCACTGGGAACTCAGACTCCCCGTTCGTCACTGGGAACGCAGACTCCCCGTTCGTCACTGGGAACGCAGACTCCCCGTTCGTCACTGGGAACACAGACTCCCCGTTCGTCACTGGGAACACAGACTCCCCGTTCGTCACTGGGAACACAGACTCCCCGTTCGTCACTGGGAACACCGACTCCCCGTTCGTCACTGGGAACGCAGACTCCCCGTTCGTCACTGGGAACACAGACTCCCCGTTCGTCACTGGGAACTCAGACTCCCCGTTCGTCACTGGGAACGCAGACTCCCCGTTCGTCACTGGGAACACAGACTCCCCGTTCGTCACTGGGAACACAGACTCCCCGTTCGTCACTGGGAACGCAGACTCCCCCTTCGTCACTGGGAACTCAGACTCCCCCTTCGTCACTGGGAACGCAGACTCCCCGATAGTCACTGGGAACACCGACTCCCCGTTCGTCACTGGGAACACCGACTCCCCGTTCGTCACTGGGAATACCGAGTCCCCGTTCGTCACTGGGAACACCGACTCCCCGTTCGTCACAGGGAACACCGAATCCCCGTTCGTCACAGGGAACACCGACTCCCCGTTCGTCACTGGGAACACACCGACTCCCCGTTCGTCACTGGGAACACCGACTCCCCGTTCGTCACTGGGAACACCGACTCCCCGTTCGTCACTGGGAACACAGACTCCCCGTTCGTCACTGGGAACACAGACTCCCCGTTCGTCACTGGGAACACAGACTCCCCGTTCGTCACTGGGAACACACAGACTCCCCGTTCGTCACTGGGAACACCGACTCCCCGTTCGTCACTGCCAACACCGACTCCCCGTTCGTCACTGGGAACACACCGACTCCCCGTTCGTCACTGGGAACACACCGACTCCCCGTTCGTCACTGGGAACACACCGACTCCCCGTTCGTCACTGGGAACACACCGACTCCCCGTTCGTCACTGGGAACACACCGACTCCCCGTTCGTCACTGGGAACGCAGACTCCCCGTTCGTCACTGGGAACGCAGACTCCCCCTTCGTCACTGGGAACACACAGACTCCCCGTTCTTCACTGTGAACGCAGACTCCCCGTTCGTCACTGGGAACACACAGACTCCGCGTTCGTCACAGGGAACACACAGACTCCCCCTTCGTCACAGGGAACACACAGACTCCCTGTTCGTCACTGGGAACGCAGACTCCCCGTTCGTCACTGGGAACGCAGACTCCCCCTTCGTCACTGGGAACTCAGACTCCCCCTTCGTCACTGGGAACGCCGACTCCCCGTTCGTCACTGGGAACACCGACTGCCCGTTCGTCACAGGGAACACCGACTCCCCGTTCGTCACAGGGAACACCGACTCCCCGTTCGTCACTGGGAACACCGACTCCCCGTTCGTCACTGGGAACACAGACTCCCCGTTCGTCACTGAGAACACAGACTCCCCGTTCGTCACTGGGAACACAGACTCCCCGTTCGTCACTGGGAACACACAGACTCCCCGTTCGTCACTGGGAACACCGACTCCCCGTTCGTCACTGCCAACACCGACTCCCCCTTCGTCACTGGGAACGCAGACTCCCCCTTCGTCACTGGGAACGCAGACTCCCCCTTCGTCACTGGGAACGCAGACTCCCCCTTCGTCACTGGGAACACACAGACTCCCCGTTCTTCACTGTGAACGCAGACTCCCCGTTCGTCACTGGGAACGCAGACTCCCCGTTCGTCACTGGGAACGCAGACTCCCCGTTCGTCACTGGGAACGCAGACTCCCCGTTCGTCACTGGGAACACACAGACTCCCCCTTCGTCACTGGGAACACACAGACTCCCCCTTCGTCACAGGGAACACACAGACTCCCCCTTCGTCACAGGGAACACACAGACTCCCCCTTCGTCACAGGGAACACACAGACTCCCCCTTCGTCACAGGGAACACACAGACTCCCCCTTCGTCACAGGGAACACACAGACTCCCCCTTCGTCACAGGGAACACACAGACTCCCCCTTCGTCACAGGGAACACACAGACTCCCCGTTCGTCACTGGGAACGCAGACACCCCCTTCGTCACTGGGAACTCAGACTCCCCTTCGTCACTGGGAACGCAGACTCCCCGATCGTCACTGGGAACACCGACTCCCCGTTCGTCACTGGGAACACCGACTCCCCGTTCGTCACTGGGAACACCGAGTCCCCGTTCGTCACTGGGAACACCGAGTCCCCGTTCGTCACAGGGAACACCGAATCCCCGTTCGTCACAGGGAACACCGACTCCCCGTTCGTCACTGGGAACACACCGACTCCCCGTTCGTCACTGGGAACACCGACTCCCCGTTCGTCACTGGGAACACCGACTCCCCGTTCGTCACTGGGAACACCGACTCCCCGTTCGTCACTGGGAACACAGACTCCCCGTTCGTCACTGGGAACACAGACTCCCCGTTCGTCACTGGGAACACAGACTCCCCGTTCGTCACTGGGAACACACAGACTCCCCGTTCGTCACTGGGAACACCGACTCCCCGTTCGTCACTGCCAACACCGACTCCCCGTTCGTCACTGGGAACGCAGACTCCCCGTTCGTCACTGGGAACACAGACTCCCCGTTCGTCACTGGGAACTCAGACTCCCCGTTCGTCACTGGGAACGCAGACTCCCCGTTCGTCACTGGGAACGCAGACTCCCCGTTCGTCACTGGGAACGCAGACTCCCCGTTCGTCACTGGGAACGCAGACTCCCCGTTCGTCACTGGGAACACAGACTCCCCGTTCGTCACTGGGAACACACAGACTCCCCCTTCGTCACAGGGAACACACAGACTCCCCCTTCGTCACAGGGAACACACAGACTCCCCCTTCGTCACAGGGAACACACAGACTCCCCGTTCGTCACTGGGAACGCAGACTCCCCCTTCGTCACTGGGAACTCAGACTCCCCCTTCGTCACTGGGAACGCAGACTCCCCGATCGTCACTGGGAACACCGACTCCCCGTTCGTCACTGGGAACACCGACTCCCCGTTCGTCACTGGGAACACCGAGTCCCCGTTCGTCACTGGGAACACCGACTCCCCGTTCGTCACAGGGAACACCGACTCCCCGTTCGTCACAGGGAACACCGACTCCCCGTTCGTCACTGGGAACACACCGACTCCCCGTTCGTCACTGGGAACACCGACTCCCCGTTCGTCACTGGGAACACCGACTCCCCGTTCGTCACTGGGAACGCAGACTCCCCGTTCGTCACTGGGAACGCAGACTCCCCGTTCGTCACTGGGAACTCAGACTCCCCGTTCGTCACTGGGAACGCAGACTCCCCGTTCGTCACTGGGAACGCAGACTCCCCGTTCGTCACTGGGAACGCAGACTCCCCGTTCGTCACTGGGAACGCAGACTCCCCGTTCGTCACTGGGAACACAGACTCCCCGTTCGTCACTGGGAACACCGACTCCCCGTTCGTCACTGGGAACGCAGACTCCCCGTTCGTCATTGGGAACACAGACTCCCCGTTCGTCACTGGGAACTCAGACTCTCCGTTCGTCACTGGGAACGCAGACTCCCCGTTCGTCACTGGGAACACAGACTCCCCGTTCGTCACTGGGAACACAGACTCCCCGTTCGTCACTGGGAACACAGACTCCCCGTTCGTCACTGGGAACACACAGACTCCCCCTTCGTCACAGGGAACACACAGACTCCCCCTTCGTCACAGGGAACACACAGACTCCCCCTTCGTCACAGGGAACACACAGACTCCCCGTTCGTCACTGGGAACGCAGACTCCCCCTTCGTCACTGGGAACGCAGACTCCCCCTTCGTCACTGGGAACTCAGACTCCCCCTTCGTCACTGGGAACGCAGACTCCCCGATCGTCACTGGGAACACCGACTCCCCGTTCGTCACTGGGAACACCGACTCCCCGTTCGTCACTGGGAATACCGAGTCCCCGTTCGTCACTGGGAACACCGACTCCCCGTTCGTCACAGGGAACACCGAATCCCCGTTCGTCACAGGGAACACCGACTCCCCGTTCGTCACTGGGAACACACCGACTCCCCGTTCGTCACTGGGAACACCGACTCCCCGTTCGTCACTGGGAACACCGACTCCCCGTTCGTCACTGGGAACACCGACTCCCCGTTCGTCACTGGGAACACAGACTCCCCGTTCGTCACTGGGAACACAGACTCCCCGTTCGTCACTGGGAACACAGACTCCCCGTTCGTCACTGGGAACACAGACTCCCCGTTCGTCACTAGGAACACACAGACTCCCCGTTCGTCACTGGGAACACCGACTCCCCGTTCGTCACTGCCAACACCGACTCCCCGTTCGTCACTGGGAACACACCGACTCCCCGTTCGTCACTGGGAACACACCGACTCCCCGTTCGTCACTGGGAACACACCGACTCCCCGTTCGTCACTGGGAACACACCGACTCCCCGTTCGTCACTGGGAACACACCGACTCCCCGTTCGTCACTGGGAACACACCGACTCCCCGTTCGTCACTGGGAACGCAGACTCCCCGTTCGTCACTGGGAACGCAGACTCCCCCTTCGTCACTGGGAACACACAGACTCCCCGTTCTTCACTGTGAACGCAGACTCCCCGTTCGTCACTGGGAACACACAGACTCCGCGTTCGTCACAGGGAACACACAGACTCCCCCTTCGTCACAGGGAACACACAGACTCCCCGTTCGTCACTGGGAACGCAGACTCCCCGTTCGTCACTGGGAACGCAGACTCCCCCTTCGTCACTGGGAACTCAGACTCCCCCTTCGTCACTGGGAACGCCGACTCCCCGTTCGTCACTGGGAACACCGACTGCCCGTTCGTCACAGGGAACACCGACTCCCCGTTCGTCACAGGGAACACCGACTCCCCGTTCGTCACTGGGAACACCGACTCCCCGTTCGTCACTGGGAACACAGACTCCCCGTTCGTCACTGAGAACACAGACTCCCCGTTCGTCACTGGGAACACAGACTCCCCGTTCGTCACTGGGAACACACAGACTCCCCGTTCGTCACTGGGAACACCGACTCCCCGTTCGTCACTGGGAACACCGACTCCCCGTTCGTCACTGGGAACACCGACTCCCCGTTCGTCACTGGGAACACCGACTCCCCGTTCGTCACTGGGAACACAGACTCCCCGTTCGTCACTGGGAACACAGACTCCCCGTTCGTCACTGGGAACACCGACTCCCCGTTCGTCACTGGGAACACCGACTCCCCGTTCGTCACTGGGAACACCGACTCCCCGTTCGTCACTGGGAACACCGACTTCCCGTTCGTCACAGGGAACACACAGACTCCCCGTTCGTCACAGGGAACACACAGACTCCCCGTTCGTCACTGGGAACACCGACTCCCCGTTCGTCACTGGGAACACCGACTCCCCGTTCGTCACTGGGAACACCGACTCCCCGTTCGTCACTGGGAACACAGACTCCCCGTTCGTCACTGGGAACACAGACTCCCCGTTCGTCACTGGGAACACAGACTCCCCGTTCGTCACTGGGAACACACAGACTCCCCCTTCGTCACAGGGAACACACAGACTCCCCCTTCGTCACAGGGAACACACAGACTCCCCCTTCGTCACAGGGAACACACAGACTCCCCGTTCGTCACTGGGAACGCAGACTCCCCCTTCGTCACTGGGAACGCAGACTCCCCCTTCGTCACTGGGAACTCAGACTCCCCCTTCGTCACTGGGAACGCCGACTCCCCGTTCGTCACTGGGAACACCGACTGCCCGTTCGTCACAGGGAACACCGACTCCCCGTTCGTCACAGGGAACACCGACTCCCCGTTCGTCACTGGGAACACCGACTCCCCGTTCGTCACTGGGAACACAGACTCCCCGTTCGTCACTGAGAACACAGACTCCCCGTTCGTCACTGGGAACACAGACTCCCCGTTCGTCACTGGGAACACACAGACTCCCCGTTCGTCACTGGGAACACCGACTCCCCGTTCGTCACTGGGAACACCGACTCCCCGTTCGTCACTGGGAACACCGACTCCCCGTTCGTCACTGGGAACACCGACTCCCCGTTCGTCACTGGGAACACAGACTCCCCGTTCGTCACTGGGAACACAGACTCCCCGTTCGTCACTGGGAACACCGACTCCCCGTTCGTCACTGGGAACACCGACTCCCCGTTCGTCACTGGGAACACCGACTCCCCGTTCGTCACTGGGAACACCGACTTCCCGTTCGTCACAGGGAACACACAGACTCCCCGTTCGTCACAGGGAACACACAGACTCCCCGTTCGTCACTGGGAACACCGACTCCCCGTTCGTCACTGGGAACACCGACTCCCCGTTCGTCACTGGGAACACCGACTCCCCGTTCGTCACTGGGAACACAGACTCCCCGTTCGTCACTGGGAACACAGACTCCCCGTTCGTCACTGGGAACACAGACTCCCCGTTCGTCACTGGGAACACACAGACTCCCCCTTCGTCACAGGGAACACACAGACTCCCCCTTCGTCACAGGGAACACACAGACTCCCCCTTCGTCACAGGGAACACACAGACTCCCCGTTCGTCACTGGGAACGCAGACTCCCCCTTCGTCACTGGGAACGCAGACTCCCCCTTCGTCACTGGGAACTCAGACTCCCCCTTCGTCACTGGGAACGCAGACTCCCCGATCGTCACTGGGAACACCGACTCCCCGTTCGTCACAGGGAACACCGACTCCCCGTTCGTCACTGGGAACACACCGACTCCCCGTTCGTCACTGGGAACACCGACTCCCCGTTCGTCACTGGGAACACCGACTCCCCGTTCGTCACTGGGAACACCGACTCCCCGTTCGTCACTGGGAACACAGACTCCCCGTTCGTCACTGGGAACGCAGACTCCCCGTTCGTCACTGGGAACGCAGACTCCCCGTTCGTCACTGGGAACGCAGACTCCCCGTTCGTCACTGGGAACACAGACTCCCCGTTCGTCACTGGGAACTCAGACTCCCCGTTCGTCACTGGGAACGCAGACTCCCCGTTCGTCACTGGGAACGCAGACTCCCCGTTCGTCACTGGGAACACAGACTCCCCGTTCGTCACTGGGAACACAGACTCCCCGTTCGTCACTGGGAACACAGACTCCCCGTTCGTCACTGGGAACACCGACTCCCCGTTCGTCACTGGGAACGCAGACTCCCCGTTCGTCACTGGGAACACAGACTCCCCGTTCGTCACTGGGAACTCAGACTCCCCGTTCGTCACTGGGAACGCAGACTCCCCGTTCGTCACTGGGAACACAGACTCCCCGTTCGTCACTGGGAACACAGACTCCCCGTTCGTCACTGGGAACGCAGACTCCCCCTTCGTCACTGGGAACTCAGACTCCCCCTTCGTCACTGGGAACGCAGACTCCCCGATAGTCACTGGGAACACCGACTCCCCGTTCGTCACTGGGAACACCGACTCCCCGTTCGTCACTGGGAATACCGAGTCCCCGTTCGTCACTGGGAACACCGACTCCCCGTTCGTCACAGGGAACACCGAATCCCCGTTCGTCACAGGGAACACCGACTCCCCGTTCGTCACTGGGAACACACCGACTCCCCGTTCGTCACTGGGAACACCGACTCCCCGTTCGTCACTGGGAACACCGACTCCCCGTTCGTCACTGGGAACACAGACTCCCCGTTCGTCACTGGGAACACAGACTCCCCGTTCGTCACTGGGAACACAGACTCCCCGTTCGTCACTGGGAACACACAGACTCCCCGTTCGTCACTGGGAACACCGACTCCCCGTTCGTCACTGCCAACACCGACTCCCCGTTCGTCACTGGGAACACACCGACTCCCCGTTCGTCACTGGGAACACACCGACTCCCCGTTCGTCACTGGGAACACACCGACTCCCCGTTCGTCACTGGGAACACACCGACTCCCCGTTCGTCACTGGGAACACACCGACTCCCCGTTCGTCACTGGGAACGCAGACTCCCCGTTCGTCACTGGGAACGCAGACTCCCCCTTCGTCACTGGGAACACACAGACTCCCCGTTCTTCACTGTGAACGCAGACTCCCCGTTCGTCACTGGGAACACACAGACTCCGCGTTCGTCACAGGGAACACACAGACTCCCCCTTCGTCACAGGGAACACACAGACTCCCTGTTCGTCACTGGGAACGCAGACTCCCCGTTCGTCACTGGGAACGCAGACTCCCCCTTCGTCACTGGGAACTCAGACTCCCCCTTCGTCACTGGGAACGCCGACTCCCCGTTCGTCACTGGGAACACCGACTGCCCGTTCGTCACAGGGAACACCGACTCCCCGTTCGTCACAGGGAACACCGACTCCCCGTTCGTCACTGGGAACACCGACTCCCCGTTCGTCACTGGGAACACAGACTCCCCGTTCGTCACTGAGAACACAGACTCCCCGTTCGTCACTGGGAACACAGACTCCCCGTTCGTCACTGGGAACACACAGACTCCCCGTTCGTCACTGGGAACACCGACTCCCCGTTCGTCACTGCCAACACCGACTCCCCCTTCGTCACTGGGAACGCAGACTCCCCCTTCGTCACTGGGAACGCAGACTCCCCCTTCGTCACTGGGAACGCAGACTCCCCCTTCGTCACTGGGAACACACAGACTCCCCGTTCTTCACTGTGAACGCAGACTCCCCGTTCGTCACTGGGAACGCAGACTCCCCGTTCGTCACTGGGAACGCAGACTCCCCGTTCGTCACTGGGAACGCAGACTCCCCGTTCGTCACTGGGAACACACAGACTCCCCCTTCGTCACTGGGAACACACAGACTCCCCCTTCGTCACAGGGAACACACAGACTCCCCCTTCGTCACAGGGAACACACAGACTCCCCCTTCGTCACAGGGAACACACAGACTCCCCCTTCGTCACAGGGAACACACAGACTCCCCCTTCGTCACAGGGAACACACAGACTCCCCCTTCGTCACAGGGAACACACAGACTCCCCCTTCGTCACAGGGAACACACAGACTCCCCGTTCGTCACTGGGAACGCAGACACCCCCTTCGTCACTGGGAACTCAGACTCCCCTTCGTCACTGGGAACGCAGACTCCCCGATCGTCACTGGGAACACCGACTCCCCGTTCGTCACTGGGAACACCGACTCCCCGTTCGTCACTGGGAACACCGAGTCCCCGTTCGTCACTGGGAACACCGAGTCCCCGTTCGTCACAGGGAACACCGAATCCCCGTTCGTCACAGGGAACACCGACTCCCCGTTCGTCACTGGGAACACACCGACTCCCCGTTCGTCACTGGGAACACCGACTCCCCGTTCGTCACTGGGAACACCGACTCCCCGTTCGTCACTGGGAACACCGACTCCCCGTTCGTCACTGGGAACACAGACTCCCCGTTCGTCACTGGGAACACAGACTCCCCGTTCGTCACTGGGAACACAGACTCCCCGTTCGTCACTGGGAACACACAGACTCCCCGTTCGTCACTGGGAACACCGACTCCCCGTTCGTCACTGCCAACACCGACTCCCCGTTCGTCACTGGGAACACACCGACTCCCCGTTCGTCACTGGGAACACCGACTCCCCGTTCGTCACTGGGAACACAGACTCCCGCTTCGTCACTGGGAACACACAGACTCCCCGTTCGTCACAGGGAACACCCAGACTCCCCGTTCGTCACTGGGAACACCGACTCCCCGTTCGTCACTGGGAACACAGACTCCCCGTTCGTCACTGGGAACACAGACTCCCCGTTCGTCACTGGGAACACAGACTCCCCGTTCGTCACTGGGAACAGACAGACTCCCCGTTCGTCACTGGGAACACCGACTCCCCGTTCGTCACTGGGAACGCAGACTCCCCGTTCGTCACTGGGAACGCAGACTCCCCGTTCGTCACTGGGAACACAGACTCCCCGTTCGTCACTGGGAACTCAGACTCCCCGTTCGTCACTGGGAACGCAGACTCCCCGTTCGTCACAGGGAACAGACAGACTCCCCGTTCGTCACTGGGAACACCGACTCCCCGTTCGTCACTGGGAACACAGACTCCCCGTTCGTCACTGGGAACACCGACTCCCCGTTCGTCACTGGGAACACCGACTCCCCGTTCGTCACTGGGAACAGACAGACTCCCCGTTCGTCACTGGGAACACCGACTCCCCGTTCGTCACTGGGAACGCAGACTCCCCGTTCGTCACTGGGAACGCCGACTCCCCGTTCGTCACTGGGAACTCAGACTCCCCGTTCGTCACTGGGAACTCAGACTCCCCGTTCGTCACTGGGAACGCAGACTCCCCGTTCGTCACTGGGAACACAGACTCCCCGTTCGTCACTGGGAACACAGACTCCCCGTTCGTCACTGGGAACACAGACTCCCCGTTCGTCACTGGGAACACACAGACTCCCCGTTCGTCACTGGGAACACAGACTCCCCGTTCGTCACTGGGAACACAGACTCCCCGTTCGTCACTGGGAACACCGACTCCCCGTTCGTCACTGGGAACGCAGACTCCCCGTTCGTCACTGGGAACACAGACTCCCCGTTCGTCACTGGGAACTCAGACTCCCCGTTCGTCACTGGGAACGCAGACTCCCCGTTCGTCACTGGGAACGCAGACTCCCCGTTCGTCACTGGGAACGCAGACTCCCCGTTCGTCACTGGGAACGCAGACTCCCCGTTCGTCACTGGGAACACAGACTCCCCGTTCGTCACTGGGAACACAGACTCCCCGTTCGTCACTGGGAACACACAGACTCCCCCTTCGTCACAGGGAACACACAGACTCCCCCTTCGTCACTGGGAACGCAGACTCCCCGATCGTCACTGGGAACACCGAGTCCCCGTTCGTCACTGGGAACACCGACTCCCCGTTCGTCACAGGGAACACCGACTCCCCGTTCGTCACAGGGAACACCGACTCCCCGTTCGTCACTGGGAAGACACCGACTCCCCGTTCGTCACTGGGAACACCGACTCCCCGTTCGTCACTGGGAACACCGACTCCCCGTTCGTCACTGGGAACACCGACTCCCCGTTCGTCACTGGGAACGCAGACTCCCCGTTCGTCACTGGGAACGCAGACTCCCCGTTCGTCACTGGGAACGCAGACTCCCCGTTCGTCACTGGGAACGCAGACTCCCCGTTCGTCACTGGGAACACCCCGACTCCCCGTTCGTCACTGGGAACACACCGACTCCCCGTTCGTCACTGGGAACACACAGACTCCCCCTTCGTCACAGGGAACACACAGACTCCCCCTTCGTCACAGGGAACACACAGACTCCCCCTTCGTCACAGGGAACACACAGACTCCCCCTTCGTCACAGGGAACACACAGACTCCCCCTTCGTCACAGGGAACACACAGACTCCCCCTTCGTCACAGGGAACACACAGACTCCCCCTTCGTCACAGGGAACACACAGACTCCCCCTTCGTCACAGGGAACACACAGACTCCCCCTTCGTCACAGGGAACACACAGACTCACCCTTCGTCACAGGGAACACACAGACTCCCCGTTCGTCACTGGGAACGCAGACACCCCCTTCGTCACTGGGAACTCAGACTCCCCTTCGTCACTGGGAACGCAGACTCCCCGATCGTCACTGGGAACACCGACTCCCCGTTCGTCACTGGGAACACCGACTCCCCGTTCGTCACTGGGAACACCGAGTCCCCGTTCGTCACTGGGAACACCGAGTCCCCGTTCGTCACAGGGAACACCGAATCCCCGTTCGTCACAGGGAACACCGACTCCCCGTTCGTCACTGGGAACACACCGACTCCCCGTTCGTCACTGGGAACACCGACTCCCCGTTCGTCACTGGGAACACCGACTCCCCGTTCGTCACTGGGAACACCGACTCCCCGTTCGTCACTGGGAACACAGACTCCCCGTTCGTCACTGGGAACACAGACTCCCCGTTCGTCACTGGGAACACACAGACTCCCCGTTCGTCACTGGGAACACCGACTCCCCGTTCGTCACTGCCAACACCGACTCCCCGTTCGTCACTGGGAACACACCGACTCCCCGTTCGTCACTGGGAACACACCGACTCCCCGTTCGTCACTGGGAACACACCGACTCCCCGTTCGTCACTGGGAACACACCGACTCCCCGTTCGTCACTGGGAACACACCGACTCCCCGTTCGTCACTGGGAACGCAGACTCCCCGTTCGTCACTGGGAACGCAGACTCCCCCTTCGTCACTGGGAACACACAGACTCCCCGTTCTTCACTGTGAACGCAGACTCCCCGTTCGTCACTGGGAACACACAGACTCCGCGTTCGTCACAGGGAACACACAGACTCCCCCTTCGTCACAGGGAACACACAGACTCCCCGTTCGTCACTGGGAACGCAGACTCCCCGTTCGTCACTGGGAACGCAGACTCCCCCTTCGTCACTGGGAACTCAGACTCCCCCTTCGTCACTGGGAACGCCGACTCCCCGTTCGTCACTGGGAACACCGACTGCCCGTTCGTCACAGGGAACACCGACTCCCCGTTCGTCACAGGGAACACCGACTCCCCGTTCGTCACTGGGAACACCGACTCCCCGTTCGTCACTGGGAACACAGACTCCCCGTTCGTCACTGAGAACACAGACTCCCCGTTCGTCACTGGGAACACAGACTCCCCGTTCGTCACTGGGAACACACAGACTCCCCGTTCGTCACTGGGAACACCGACTCCCCGTTCGTCACTGCCAACACCGACTCCCCCTTCGTCACTGGGAACGCAGACTCCCCCTTCGTCACTGGGAACGCAGACTCCCCCTTCGTCACTGGGAACGCAGACTCCCCCTTCGTCACTGGGAACACACAGACTCCCCGTTCTTCACTGTGAACGCAGACTCCCCGTTCGTCACTGGGAACGCAGACTCCCCGTTCGTCACTGGGAACGCAGACTCCCCCTTCGTCACAGGGAACACACAGACTCCCCCTTCGTCACAGGGAACACACAGACTCCCCCTTCGTCACAGGGAACACACAGACTCCCCCTTCGTCACAGGGAACACACAGACTCCCCCTTCGTCACAGGGAACACACAGACTCCCCCTTCGTCACAGGGAACACACAGACTCCCCGTTCGTCACTGGGAACGCAGACACCCCCTTCGTCACTGGGAACTCAGACTCCCCTTCGTCACTGGGAACGCAGACTCCCCGATCGTCACTGGGAACACCGACTCCCCGTTCGTCACTGGGAACACCGACTCCCCGTTCGTCACTGGGAACACCGAGTCCCCGTTCGTCACTGGGAACACCGAGTCCCCGTTCGTCACAGGGAACACCGAATCCCCGTTCGTCACAGGGAACACCGACTCCCCGTTCGTCACTGGGAACACACCGACTCCCCGTTCGTCACTGGGAACACCGACTCCCCGTTCGTCACTGGGAACACCGACTCCCCGTTCGTCACTGGGAACACCGACTCCCCGTTCGTCACTGGGAACACAGACTCCCCGTTCGTCACTGGGAAAACAGACTCCCCGTTCGTCACTGGGAACACAGACTCCCCGTTCGTCACTGGGAACACACAGACTCCCCGTTCGTCACTGGGAACACCGACTCCCCGTTCGTCACTGCCAACACCGACTCCCCGTTCGTCACTGGGAACACACCGACTCCCCGTTCGTCACTGGGAACACCGACTCCCCGTTCGTCACTGGGAACACAGACTCCCGCTTCGTCACTGGGAACACACAGACTCCCCGTTCGTCACAGGGAACACCCAGACTCCCCGTTCGTCACTGGGAACACGACTCCCCGTTCGTCACTGGGAACACAGACTCCCCGTTCGTCACTGGGAACACAGACTCCCCGTTCGTCACTGGGAACACAGACTCCCCGTTCGTCACTGGGAACAGACAGACTCCCCGTTCGTCACTGGGAACACCGACTCCCCGTTCGTCACTGGGAACGCAGACTCCCCGTTCGTCACTGGGAACACAGACTCCCCGTTCGTCACTGGGAACTCAGACTCCCCGTTCGTCACTGGGAACGCAGACTCCCCGTTCGTCACAGGGAACAGACAGACTCCCCGTTCGTCACTGGGAACACCGACTCCCCGTTCGTCACTGGGAACACAGACTCCCCGTTCGTCACTGGGAACACCGACTCCCCGTTCGTCACTGGGAACACCGACTCCCCGTTCGTCACTGGGAACAGACAGACTCCCCGTTCGTCTCTGGGAACACCGACTCCCCGTTCGTCACTGGGAACGCAGACTCCCCGTTCGTCACTGGGAACGCCGACTCCCCGTTCGTCACTGGGAACTCAGACTCCCCGTTCGTCACTGGGAACTCAGACTCCCCGTTCGTCACTGGGAACGCAGACTCCCCGTTCGTCACTGGGAACACAGACTCCCCGTTCGTCACTGGGAACACAGACTCCCCGTTCGTCACTGGGAACACACAGACTCCCCGTTCGTCACTGGGAACACAGACTCCCCGTTCGTCACTGGGAACACAGACTCCCCGTTCGTCACTGGGAACACCGACTCCCCGTTCGTCACTGGGAACGCAGACTCCCCGTTCGTCACTGGGAACACAGACTCCCCGTTCGTCACTGGGAACTCAGACTCCCCGTTCGTCACTGGGAACGCAGACTCCCCGTTCGTCACTGGGAACGCAGACTCCCCGTTCGTCACTGGGAACGCAGACTCCCCGTTCGTCACTGGGAACGCAGACTCCCCGTTCGTCACTGGGAACACAGACTCCCCGTTCGTCACTGGGAACACAGACTCCCCGTTCGTCACTGGGAACACACAGACTCCCCCTTCGTCACAGGGAACACACAGACTCCCCCTTCGTCACTGGGAACGCAGACTCCCCGATCGTCACTGGGAACACCGAGTCCCCGTTCGTCACTGGGAACACCGACTCCCCGTTCGTCACAGGGAACACCGACTCCCCGTTCGTCACAGGGAACACCGACTCCCCGTTCGTCACTGGGAACACACCGACTCCCCGTTCGTCACTGGGAACACCGACTCCCCGTTCGTCACTGGGAACACCGACTCCCCGTTCGTCACTGGGAACACCGACTCCCCGTTCGTCACTGGGAACGCAGACTCCCCGTTCGTCACTGGGAACGCAGACTCCCCGTTCGTCACTGGGAACGCAGACTCCCCGTTCGTCACTGGGAACGCAGACTCCCCGTTCGTCACTGGGAACACCCCGACTCCCCGTTCGTCACTGGGAACACACCGACTCCCCGTTCGTCACTGGGAACACACAGACTCCCCCTTCGTCACAGGGAACACACAGACTCCCCCTTCGTCACAGGGAACACACAGACTCCCCCTTCGTCACAGGGAACACACAGACTCCCCCTTCGTCACAGGGAACACACAGACTCCCCCTTCGTCACAGGGAACACACAGACTCCCCCTTCGTCACAGGGAACACACAGACTCCCCCTTCGTCACAGGGAACACACAGACTCCCCCTTCGTCACAGGGAACACACAGACTCCCCCTTCGTCACAGGGAACACACAGACTCCCCCTTCGTCACAGGGAACACACAGACTCCCCGTTCGTCACTGGGAACGCAGACACCCCCTTCGTCACTGGGAACTCAGACTCCCCTTCGTCACTGGGAACGCAGACTCCCCGATCGTCACTGGGAACACCGACTCCCCGTTCGTCACTGGGAACACCGACTCCCCGTTCGTCACTGGGAACACCGAGTCCCCGTTCGTCACTGGGAACACCGAGTCCCCGTTCGTCACAGGGAACACCGAATCCCCGTTCGTCACAGGGAACACCGACTCCCCGTTCGTCACTGGGAACACACCGACTCCCCGTTCGTCACTGGGAACACCGACTCCCCGTTCGTCACTGGGAACACCGACTCCCCGTTCGTCACTGGGAACACCGACTCCCCGTTCGTCACTGGGAACACAGACTCCCCGTTCGTCACTGGGAACACAGACTCCCCGTTCGTCACTGGGAACACACAGACTCCCCGTTCGTCACTGGGAACACCGACTCCCCGTTCGTCACTGCCAACACCGACTCCCCGTTCGTCACTGGGAACACACCGACTCCCCGTTCGTCACTGGGAACACCGACTCCCCGTTCGTCACTGGGAACACAGACTCCCGCTTCGTCACTGGGAACACACAGACTCCCCGTTCGTCACAGGGAACACACAGACTCCCCGTTCGTCACTGGGAACACCGACTCCCCGTTCGTCACTGGGAACACAGACTCCCCGTTCGTCACTGGGAACACAGACTCCCCGTTCGTCACTGGGAACACAGACTCCCCGTTCGTCACTGGGAACACCGACTCCCCGTTCGTCACTGGGAACAGACAGACTCCCCGTTCGTCACTGGGAACACCGACTCCCCGTTCGTCACTGGGAACGCAGACTCCCCGTTCGTCACTGGGAACTCAGACTCCCCGTTCGTCACTGGGAACGCAGACTCCCCGTTCGTCACAGGGAACACACAGACTCCCCGTTCGTCACTGGGAACACCGACTCCCCGTTCGTCACTGGGAACACAGACTCCCCGTTCGTCACTGGGAACACAGACTCCCCGTTCGTCACTGGGAACACAGACTCCCCGTTCGTCACTGGGAACACAGACTCCCCGTTCGTCACTGGGAACAGACAGACTCCCCGTTCGTCACTGGGAACACCGACTCCCCGTTCGTCACTTGGAACGCAGACTCCCCGTTCGTCACTGGGAACGCCGACTCCCCGTTCGTCACTGGGAACTCAGACTCCCCGTTCGTCACTGGGAACGCAGACTCCCCGTTCGTCACTGGGAACGCAGACTCCCCGTTCGTCACTGGGAACACAGACTCCCCGTTCGTCACTGGGAACTCAGACTCCCCGTTCGTCACTGGGAACGCAGACTCCCCGTTCGTCACTGGGAACGCAGACTCCCCGTTCGTCACTGGGAACGCAGACTCCCCGTTCGTCACTGGGAACACAGACTCCCCGTTCGTCACTGGGAACACAGACTCCCCGTTCGTCACTGGGAACACACAGACTCCCCCTTCGTCACAGGGAACACACAGACTCCCCCTTCGTCACAGGGAACACACAGACTCCCCGTTCGTCACTGGGAACGCAGACTCCCCCTTCGTCACTGGGAACTCAGACTCCCCCTTCGTCACTGGGAACGCAGACTCCCCGATCGTCACTGGGAACACCGACTCCCCGTTCGTCACTGGGAACACCGACTCCCCGTTCGTCACTGGGAATACCGAGTCCCCGTTCGTCACTGGGAACACCGACTCCCCGTTCGTCACAGGGAACACCGACTCCCCGTTCGTCACAGGGAACACCGACTCCCCGTTCGTCACTGGGAACACACCGACTCCCCGTTCGTCACTGGGAACACCGACTCCCCGTTCGTCACTGGGAACACCGACTCCCCGTTCGTCACTGGGAACACCGACTCCCCGTTCGTCACTGGGAACACAGACTCCCCGTTCGTCACTGGGAACGCAGACTCCCCGTTCGTCACTGGGAACGCAGACTCCCCGTTCGTCACTGGGAACACAGACTCCCCGTTCGTCACTGGGAACTCAGACTCCCCGTTCGTCACTGGGAACGCAGACTCCCCGTTCGTCACTGGGAACGCAGACTCCCCGTTCGTCACTGGGAACACAGACTCCCCGTTCGTCACTGGGAACACAGACTCCCCGTTCGTCACTGGGAACACAGACTCCCCGTTCGTCACTGGGAACACACAGACTCCCCCTTCGTCACAGGGAACACACAGACTCCCCCTTCGTCACAGGGAACGCACAGACTCCCCGTTCGTCACTGGGAACGCAGACTCCCCCTTCGTCACTGGGAACTCAGACTCCCCCTTCGTCACTGGGAACGCAGACTCCCCGATCGTCACTGGGAACACCGACTCCCCGTTCGTCACTGGGAACACCGACTCCCCGTTCGTCACTGGGAATACCGAGTCCCCGTTCGTCACTGGGAACACCGACTCCCCGTTCGTCACAGGGAACACCGACTCCCCGTTCGTCACAGGGAACACCGACTCCCCGTTCGTCACTGGGAACACACCGACTCCCCGTTCGTCACTGGGAACACCGACTCCCCGTTCGTCACTGGGAACACCGACTCCCCGTTCGTCACTGGGAACACCGACTCCCCGTTCGTCACTGGGAACGCAGACTCCCCGTTCGTCACTGGGAACGCAGACTCCCCGTTCGTCACTGGGAACGCAGACTCCCCGTTCGTCACTGGGAACACAGACTCCCCGTTCGTCACTGGGAACTCAGACTCCCCGTTCGTCACTGGGAACGCAGACTCCCCGTTCGTCACTGGGAACGCAGACTCCCCGTTCGTCACTGGGAACACAGACTCCCCGTTCGTCACTGGGAACACAGACTCCCCGTTCGTCACTGGGAACACAGACTCCCCGTTCGTCACTGGGAACACAGACTCCCCGTTCGTCACTGGGAACACCGACTCCCCGTTCGTCACTGGGAACGCAGACTCCCCGTTCGTCACTGGGAACACAGACTCCCCGTTCGTCACTGGGAACTCAGACTCCCCGTTCGTCACTGGGAACGCAGACTCCCCGTTCGTCACTGGGAACACAGACTCCCCGTTCGTCACTGGGAACACAGACTCCCCGTTCGTCACTGGGAACACAGACTCCCCGTTCGTCACTGGGAACACAGACTCCCCGTTCGTCACTGGGAACACACAGACTCCCCCTTCGTCACAGGGAACACACAGACTCCCCCTTCGTCACAGGGAACACACAGACTCCCCCTTCGTCACAGGGAACACACAGACTCCCCGTTCGTCACTGGGAACGCAGACTCCCCCTTCGTCACTGGGAACGCAGACTCCCCCTTCGTCACTGGGAACTCAGACTCCCCCTTCGTCACTGGGAACGCAGACTCCCCGATCGTCACTGGGAACACCGACTCCCCGTTCGTCATTGGGAACACCGACTCCCCGTTCGTCACTGGGAATACCGAGTCCCCGTTCGTCACTGGGAACACCGACTCCCCGTTCGTCACAGGGATCACCGAATCCCCGTTCGTCACAGGGAACACCGACTCCCCGTTCGTCACTGGGAACACACCGACTCCCCGTTCGTCACTGGGAACACCGACTCCCCGTTCGTCACTGGGAACACCGACTCCCCGTTCGTCACTGGGAACACAGACTCCCCGTTCGTCACTGGGAACACAGACTCCCCGTTCGTCACTGGGAACACAGACTCCCCGTTCGTCACTGGGAACACAGACTCCCCGTTCGTCACTGGGAACACACAGACTCCCCGTTCGTCACTGGGAACACCGACTCCCCGTTCGTCACTGCCAACACCGACTCCCCGTTCGTCACTGGGAACACACCGACTCCCCGTTCGTCACTGGGAACACACCGACTCCCCGTTCGTCACTGGGAACACACCGACTCCCCGTTCGTCACTGGGAACACACCGACTCCCCGTTCGTCACTGGGAACGCAGACTCCCCGTTCGTCACTGGGAACGCAGACTCCCCCTTCGTCACTGGGAACACACAGACTCCCCGTTCTTCACTGTGAACGCAGACTCCCCGTTCGTCACTGGGAACACACAGACTCCGCGTTCGTCACAGGAAACACACAGACTCCCCCTTCGTCACAGGGAACACACAGACTCCCCGTTCGTCACTGGGAACGCAGACTCCCCGTTCGTCACTGGGAACGCAGACTCCCCCTTCGTCACTGGGAACTCAGACTCCCCCTTCGTCACTGGGAACGCCGACTCCCCGTTCGTCACTGGGAACACCGACTGCCCGTTCGTCACAGGGAACACCGACTCCCCGTTCGTCACAGGGAACACCGACTCCCCGTTCGTCACTGGGAACACCGACTCCCCGTTCGTCACTGGGAACACAGACTCCCCGTTCGTCACTGAGAACACAGACTCCCCGTTCGTCACTGGGAACACAGACTCCCCGTTCGTCACTGGGAACACACAGACTCCCCGTTCGTCACTGGGAACACCGACTCCCCGTTCGTCACTGCCAACACCGACTCCCCCTTCGTCACTGGGAACGCAGACTCCCCCTTCGTCACTGGGAACGCAGACTCCCCCTTCGTCACTGGGAACGCAGACTCCCCCTTCGTCACTGGGAACACACAGACTCCCCGTTCTTCACTGTGAACGCAGACTCCCCGTTCGTCACTGGGAACGCAGACTCCCCGTTCGTCACTGGGAACGCAGACTCCCCGTTCGTCACTGGGAACGCAGACTCCCCGTTCGTCACTGGGAACACACAGACTCCCCCTTCGTCACAGGGAACACACAGACTCCCCCTTCGTCACAGGGAACACACAGACTCCCCCTTCGTCACAGGGAACACACAGACTCCCCCTTCGTCACAGGGAACACACAGACTCCCCCTTCGTCACAGGGAACACACAGACTCCCCCTTCATCACAGGGAACACACAGACTCCCCCTTCGTCACAGGGAACACACAGACTCCCCCTTCGTCACAGGGAACACACAGACTCCCCGTTCGTCACTGGGAACGCAGACACCCCCTTCGTCACTGGGAACTCAGACTCCCCTTCGTCACTGGGAACGCAGACTCCCCGATCGTCACTGGGAACACCGACTCCCCGTTCGTCACTGGGAACACCGACTCCCCGTTCGTCACTGGGAACACCGAGTCCCCGTTCGTCACTGGGAACACCGAGTCCCCGTTCGTCACAGGGAACACCGAATCCCCGTTCGTCACAGGGAACACCGACTCCCCGTTCGTCACTGGGAACACACCGACTCCCCGTTCGTCACTGGGAACACCGACTCCCCGTTCGTCACTGGGAACACCGACTCCCCGTTCGTCACTGGGAACACCGACTCCCCGTTCGTCACTGGGAACACAGACTCCCCGTTCGTCACTGGGAACACAGACTCCCCGTTCGTCACTGGGAACACAGACTCCCCGTTCGTCACTGGGAACACACAGACTCCCCGTTCGTCACTGGGAACACCGACTCCCCGTTCGTCACTGCCAACACCGACTCCCCGTTCGTCACTGGGAACACACCGACTCCCCGTTCGTCACTGGGAACACCGACTCCCCGTTCGTCACTGGGAACACAGACTCCCGCTTCGTCACTGGGAACACACAGACTCCCCGTTCGTCACAGGGAACACACAGACTCCCCGTTCGTCACTGGGAACACCGACTCCCCGTTCGTCACTGGGAACACAGACTCCCCGTTCGTCACTGGGAACACAGACTCCCCGTTCGTCACTGGGAACACACAGACTCCCCCTTCGTCACTGGGAACACCGACTCCCCGTTCGTCACTGCCAACACCGACTCCCCGTTCGTCACTGGGAACACACCGACTCCCCGTTCGTCACTGGGAACACCGACTCCCCGTTCGTCACTGCCAACACCGACTCCCCGTTCGTCACTGGGAACACACCGACTCCCCGTTCGTCACTGGGAACACCGACTCCCCGTTCGTCACTGGGAACACAGACTCCCGCTTCGTCACTGGGAACACACAGACTCCCCGTTCGTCACAGGGAACACACAGACTCCCCGTTCGTCACTGGGAACACCGACTCCCCGTTCGTCACTGGGAACACAGACTCCCCGTTCGTCACTGGGAACACAGACTCCCCGTTCGTCACTGGGAACACACAGACTCCCCCTTCGTCACAGGGAACACACAGACTCCCCGTTCGTCACTGGGAACGCAGACACCCCCTTCGTCACTGGGAACTCAGACTCCCCTTCGTCACTGGGAACGCAGACTCCCCGATCGTCACTGGGAACACCGACTCCCCGTTCGTCACTGGGAACACCGACTCCCCGTTCGTCACTGGGAACACCGAGTCCCCGTTCGTCACTGGGAACACCGAGTCCCCGTTCGTCACAGGGAACACCGAATCCCCGTTCGTCACAGGGAACACCGACTCCCCGTTCGTCACTGGGAACACACCGACTCCCCGTTCGTCACTGGGAACACCGACTCCCCGTTCGTCACTGGGAACACCGACTCCCCGTTCGTCACTGGGAACACCGACTCCCCGTTCGTCACTGGGAACACAGACTCCCCGTTCGTCACTGGGAACACAGACTCCCCGTTCGTCACTGGGAACACAGACTCCCCGTTCGTCACTGGGAACACACAGACTCCCCGTTCGTCACTGGGAACACCGACTCCCCGTTCGTCACTGCCAACACCGACTCCCCGTTCGTCACTGGGAACACACCGACTCCCCGTTCGTCACTGGGAACCCCGACTCCCCGTTCGTCACTGGGAACACAGACTCCCGCTTCGTCACTGGGAACACACAGACTCCCCGTTCGTCACAGGGAACACACAGACTCCCCGTTCGTCACTGGGAACACCGACTCCCCGTTCGTCACTGGGAACACAGACTCCCCGTTCGTCACTGGGAACACAGACTCCCCGTTCGTCACTGGGAACACAGACTCCCCGTTCGTCACTGGGAACAGACAGACTCCCCGTTCGTCACTGGGAACACCGACTCCCCGTTCGTCACTGGGAACGCAGACTCCCCGTTCGTCACTGGGAACACAGACTCCCCGTTCGTCACTGGGAACTCAGACTCCCCGTTCGTCACTGGGAACGCAGACTCCCCGTTCGTCACAGGGAACACACAGACTCCCCGTTCGTCACTGGGAACACCGACTCCCCGTTCGTCACTGGGAACACAGACTCCCCGTTCGTCACTGGGAACACAGACTCCCCGTTCGTCACTGGGAACAGACAGACTCCCCGTTCGTCACTGGGAACACCGACTCCCCGTTCGTCACTGGGAACGCAGACTCCCCGTTCGTCACTGGGAACGCCGACTCCCCGTTCGTCACTGGGAACTCAGACTCCCCGTTCGTCACTGGGAACGCAGACTCCCCGTTCGTCACTGGGAACGCAGACTCCCCGTTCGTCACTGGGAACACAGACTCCCCGTTCGTCACTGGGAACTCAGACTCCCCGTTCGTCACTGGGAACGCAGACTCCCCGTTCGTCACTGGGAACGCAGACTCCCCGTTCGTCACTGGGAACGCAGACTCCCCGTTCGTCACTGGGAACGCAGACTCCCCGTTCGTCACTGGGAACACAGACTCCCCGTTCGTCACTGGGAACACAGACTCCCCGTTCGTCACTGGGAACACACAGACTCCCCCTTCGTCACAGGGAACACACAGACTCCCCCTTCGTCACAGGGAACACACAGACTCCCCGTTCGTCACTGGGAACGCAGACTCCCCCTTCGTCACTGGGAACTCAGACTCCCCCTTCGTCACTGGGAACGCAGACTCCCCGATCGTCACTGGGAACACCGACTCCCCGTTCGTCACTGGGAACACCGACTCCCCGTTCGTCACTGGGAATACCGAGTCCCCGTTCGTCACTGGGAACACCGACTCCCCGTTCGTCACAGGGAACACCGACTCCCCGTTCGTCACAGGGAACACCGACTCCCCGTTCGTCACTGGGAACACACCGACTCCCCGTTCGTCACTGGGAACACCGACTCCCCGTTCGTCACTGGGAACACCGACTCCCCGTTCGTCACTGGGAACACCGACTCCCCGTTCGTCACTGGGAACACACAGACTCCCCCTTCGTCACAGGGAACACACAGACTCCCCGTTCGTCACTGGGAACGCAGACTCCCCCTTCGTCACTGGGAACGCAGACTCCCCCTTCGTCACTGGGAACTCAGACTCCCCCTTCGTCACTGGGAACGCAGACTCCCCGATCGTCACTGGGAACACCGACTCCCCGTTCGTCATTGGGAACACCGACTCCCCGTTCGTCACTGGGAATACCGAGTCCCCGTTCGTCACTGGGAACACCGACTCCCCGTTCGTCACAGGGATCACCGAATCCCCGTTCGTCACAGGGAACACCGACTCCCCGTTCGTCACTGGGAACACACCGACTCCCCGTTCGTCACTGGGAACACCGACTCCCCGTTCGTCACTGGGAACACCGACTCCCCGTTCGTCACTGGGAACACAGACTCCCCGTTCGTCACTGGGAACACAGACTCCCCGTTCGTCACTGGGAACACAGACTCCCCGTTCGTCACTGGGAACACAGACTCCCCGTTCGTCACTGGGAACACACAGACTCCCCGTTCGTCACTGGGAACACCGACTCCCCGTTCGTCACTGCCAACACCGACTCCCCGTTCGTCACTGGGAACACACCGACTCCCCGTTCGTCACTGGGAACACACCGACTCCCCGTTCGTCACTGGGAACACACCGACTCCCCGTTCGTCACTGGGAACACACCGACTCCCCGTTCGTCACTGGGAACGCAGACTCCCCGTTCGTCACTGGGAACGCAGACTCCCCCTTCGTCACTGGGAACACACAGACTCCCCGTTCTTCACTGTGAACGCAGACTCCCCGTTCGTCACTGGGAACACACAGACTCCGCGTTCGTCACAGGGAACACACAGACTCCCCCTTCGTCACAGGGAACACACAGACTCCCCGTTCGTCACTGGGAACGCAGACTCCCCGTTCGTCACTGGGAACGCAGACTCCCCCTTCGTCACTGGGAACTCAGACTCCCCCTTCGTCACTGGGAACGCCGACTCCCCGTTCGTCACTGGGAACACCGACTGCCCGTTCGTCACAGGGAACACCGACTCCCCGTTCGTCACAGGGAACACCGACTCCCCGTTCGTCACTGGGAACACCGACTCCCCGTTCGTCACTGGGAACACAGACTCCCCGTTCGTCACTGAGAACACAGACTCCCCGTTCGTCACTGGGAACACAGACTCCCCGTTCGTCACTGGGAACACACAGACTCCCCGTTCGTCACTGGGAACACCGACTCCCCGTTCGTCACTGCCAACACCGACTCCCCCTTCGTCACTGGGAACGCAGACTCCCCCTTCGTCACTGGGAACGCAGACTCCCCCTTCGTCACTGGGAACGCAGACTCCCCCTTCGTCACTGGGAACACACAGACTCCCCGTTCTTCACTGTGAACGCAGACTCCCCGTTCGTCACTGGGAACGCAGACTCCCCGTTCGTCACTGGGAACGCAGACTCCCCGTTCGTCACTGGGAACGCAGACTCCCCGTTCGTCACTGGGAACACACAGACTCCCCCTTCGTCACAGGGAACACACAGACTCCCCCTTCGTCACAGGGAACACACAGACTCCCCCTTCGTCACAGGGAACACACAGACTCCCCCTTCGTCACAGGGAACACACAGACTCCCCCTTCGTCACAGGGAACACACAGACTCCCCCTTCGTCACAGGGAACACACAGACTCCCCCTTCGTCACAGGGAACACACAGACTCCCCCTTCGTCACAGGGAACACACAGACTCCCCGTTCGTCACTGGGAACGCAGACACCCCCTTCGTCACTGGGAACTCAGACTCCCCTTCGTCACTGGGAACGCAGACTCCCCGATCGTCACTGGGAACACCGACTCCCCGTTCGTCACTGGGAACACCGACTCCCCGTTCGTCACTGGGAACACCGAGTCCCCGTTCGTCACTGGGAACACCGAGTCCCCGTTCGTCACAGGGAACACCGAATCCCCGTTCGTCACAGGGAACACCGACTCCCCGTTCGTCACTGGGAACACACCGACTCCCCGTTCGTCACTGGGAACACCGACTCCCCGTTCGTCACTGGGAACACCGACTCCCCGTTCGTCACTGGGAACACCGACTCCCCGTTCGTCACTGGGAACACAGACTCCCCGTTCGTCACTGGGAACACAGACTCCCCGTTCGTCACTGGGAACACAGACTCCCCGTTCGTCACTGGGAACACACAGACTCCCCGTTCGTCACTGGGAACACCGACTCCCCGTTCGTCACTGCCAACACCGACTCCCCGTTCGTCACTGGGAACACACCGACTCCCCGTTCGTCACTGGGAACACCGACTCCCCGTTCGTCACTGGGAACACAGACTCCCGCTTCGTCACTGGGAACACACAGACTCCCCGTTCGTCACAGGGAACACACAGACTCCCCGTTCGTCACTGGGAACACCGACTCCCCGTTCGTCACTGGGAACACAGACTCCCCGTTCGTCACTGGGAACACAGACTCCCCGTTCGTCACTGGGAACACACAGACTCCCCCTTCGTCACTGGGAACACCGACTCCCCGTTCGTCACTGCCAACACCGACTCCCCGTTCGTCACTGGGAACACACCGACTCCCCGTTCGTCACTGGGAACACCGACTCCCCGTTCGTCACTGCCAACACCGACTCCCCGTTCGTCACTGGGAACACACCGACTCCCCGTTCGTCACTGGGAACACCGACTCCCCGTTCGTCACTGGGAACACAGACTCCCGCTTCGTCACTGGGAACACACAGACTCCCCGTTCGTCACAGGGAACACACAGACTCCCCGTTCGTCACTGGGAACACCGACTCCCCGTTCGTCACTGGGAACACAGACTCCCCGTTCGTCACTGGGAACACAGACTCCCCGTTCGTCACTGGGAACACACAGACTCCCCCTTCGTCACAGGGAACACACAGACTCCCCGTTCGTCACTGGGAACGCAGACACCCCCTTCGTCACTGGGAACTCAGACTCCCCTTCGTCACTGGGAACGCAGACTCCCCGATCGTCACTGGGAACACCGACTCCCCGTTCGTCACTGGGAACACCGACTCCCCGTTCGTCACTGGGAACACCGAGTCCCCGTTCGTCACTGGGAACACCGAGTCCCCGTTCGTCACAGGGAACACCGAATCCCCGTTCGTCACAGGGAACACCGACTCCCCGTTCGTCACTGGGAACACACCGACTCCCCGTTCGTCACTGGGAACACCGACTCCCCGTTCGTCACTGGGAACACCGACTCCCCGTTCGTCACTGGGAACACCGACTCCCCGTTCGTCACTGGGAACACAGACTCCCCGTTCGTCACTGGGAACACAGACTCCCCGTTCGTCACTGGGAACACAGACTCCCCGTTCGTCACTGGGAACACACAGACTCCCCGTTCGTCACTGGGAACACCGACTCCCCGTTCGTCACTGCCAACACCGACTCCCCGTTCGTCACTGGGAACACACCGACTCCCCGTTCGTCACTGGGAACCCCGACTCCCCGTTCGTCACTGGGAACACAGACTCCCGCTTCGTCACTGGGAACACACAGACTCCCCGTTCGTCACAGGGAACACACAGACTCCCCGTTCGTCACTGGGAACACCGACTCCCCGTTCGTCACTGGGAACACAGACTCCCCGTTCGTCACTGGGAACACAGACTCCCCGTTCGTCACTGGGAACACAGACTCCCCGTTCGTCACTGGGAACAGACAGACTCCCCGTTCGTCACTGGGAACACCGACTCCCCGTTCGTCACTGGGAACGCAGACTCCCCGTTCGTCACTGGGAACACAGACTCCCCGTTCGTCACTGGGAACTCAGACTCCCCGTTCGTCACTGGGAACGCAGACTCCCCGTTCGTCACAGGGAACACACAGACTCCCCGTTCGTCACTGGGAACACCGACTCCCCGTTCGTCACTGGGAACACAGACTCCCCGTTCGTCACTGGGAACACAGACTCCCCGTTCGTCACTGGGAACAGACAGACTCCCCGTTCGTCACTGGGAACACCGACTCCCCGTTCGTCACTGGGAACGCAGACTCCCCGTTCGTCACTGGGAACGCCGACTCCCCGTTCGTCACTGGGAACTCAGACTCCCCGTTCGTCACTGGGAACGCAGACTCCCCGTTCGTCACTGGGAACGCAGACTCCCCGTTCGTCACTGGGAACACAGACTCCCCGTTCGTCACTGGGAACTCAGACTCCCCGTTCGTCACTGGGAACGCAGACTCCCCGTTCGTCACTGGGAACGCAGACTCCCCGTTCGTCACTGGGAACGCAGACTCCCCGTTCGTCACTGGGAACGCAGACTCCCCGTTCGTCACTGGGAACACAGACTCCCCGTTCGTCACTGGGAACACAGACTCCCCGTTCGTCACTGGGAACACACAGACTCCCCCTTCGTCACAGGGAACACACAGACTCCCCCTTCGTCACAGGGAACACACAGACTCCCCGTTCGTCACTGGGAACGCAGACTCCCCCTTCGTCACTGGGAACTCAGACTCCCCCTTCGTCACTGGGAACGCAGACTCCCCGATCGTCACTGGGAACACCGACTCCCCGTTCGTCACTGGGAACACCGACTCCCCGTTCGTCACTGGGAATACCGAGTCCCCGTTCGTCACTGGGAACACCGACTCCCCGTTCGTCACAGGGAACACCGACTCCCCGTTCGTCACAGGGAACACCGACTCCCCGTTCGTCACTGGGAACACACCGACTCCCCGTTCGTCACTGGGAACACCGACTCCCCGTTCGTCACTGGGAACACCGACTCCCCGTTCGTCACTGGGAACACCGACTCCCCGTTCGTCACTGGGAACGCAGACTCCCCGTTCGTCACTGGGAACGCAGACTCCCCGTTCGTCACTGGGAACGCAGACTCCCCGTTCGTCACTGGGAACGCAGACTCCCCGTTCGTCACTGGGAACTCAGACTCCCCGTTCGTCACTGGGAACGCAGACTCCCCGTTCGTCACTGGGAACGCAGACTCCCCGTTCGTCACTGGGAACACAGACTCCCCGTTCGTCACTGGGAACACAGACTCCCCGTTCGTCACTGGGAACACAGACTCCCCGTTCGTCACTGGGAACACACAGACTCCCCCTTCGTCACAGGGAACACACAGACTCCCCCTTCGTCACAGGGAACGCACAGACTCCCCGTTCGTCACTGGGAACGCAGACTCCCCCTTCGTCACTGGGAACTCAGACTCCCCCTTCGTCACTGGGAACGCAGACTCCCCGATCGTCACTGGGAACACCGACTCCCCGTTCGTCACTGGGAACACCGACTCCCCGTTCGTCACTGGGAATACCGAGTCCCCGTTCGTCACTGGGAACACCGACTCCCCGTTCGTCACAGGGAACACCGACTCCCCGTTCGTCACAGGGAACACCGACTCCCCGTTCGTCACTGGGAACACACCGACTCCCCGTTCGTCACTGGGAACACCGACTCCCCGTTCGTCACTGGGAACACCGACTCCCCGTTCGTCACTGGGAACACCGACTCCCCGTTCGTCACTGGGAACGCAGACTCCCCGTTCGTCACTGGGAACGCAGACTCCCCGTTCGTCACTGGGAACGCAGACTCCCCGTTCGTCACTGGGAACACAGACTCCCCGTTCGTCACTGGGAACTCAGACTCCCCGTTCGTCACTGGGAACGCAGACTCCCCGTTCGTCACTGGGAACGCAGACTCCCCGTTCGTCACTGGGAACACAGACTCCCCGTTCGTCACTGGGAACACAGACTCCCCGTTCGTCACTGGGAACACAGACTCCCCGTTCGTCACTGGGAACACAGACTCCCCGTTCGTCACTGGGAACACCGACTCCCCGTTCGTCACTGGGAACGCAGACTCCCCGTTCGTCACTGGGAACACAGACTCCCCGTTCGTCACTGGGAACTCAGACTCCCCGTTCGTCACTGGGAACGCAGACTCCCCGTTCGTCACTGGGAACACAGACTCCCCGTTCGTCACTGGGAACACAGACTCCCCGTTCGTCACTGGGAACACAGACTCCCCGTTCGTCACTGGGAACACAGACTCCCCGTTCGTCACTGGGAACACACAGACTCCCCCTTCGTCACAGGGAACACACAGACTCCCCCTTCGTCACAGGGAACACACAGACTCCCCCTTCGTCACAGGGAACACACAGACTCCCCGTTCGTCACTGGGAACGCAGACTCCCCCTTCGTCACTGGGAACGCAGACTCCCCCTTCGTCACTGGGAACTCAGACTCCCCCTTCGTCACTGGGAACGCAGACTCCCCGATCGTCACTGGGAACACCGACTCCCCGTTCGTCATTGGGAACACCGACTCCCCGTTCGTCACTGGGAATACCGAGTCCCCGTTCGTCACTGGGAACACCGACTCCCCGTTCGTCACAGGGAACACCGAATCCCCGTTCGTCACAGGGAACACCGACTCCCCGTTCGTCACTGGGAACACACCGACTCCCCGTTCGTCACTGGGAACACCGACTCCCCGTTCGTCACTGGGAACACCGACTCCCCGTTCGTCACTGGGAACACAGACTCCCCGTTCGTCACTGGGAACACAGACTCCCCGTTCGTCACTGGGAACACAGACTCCCCGTTCGTCACTGGGAACACAGACTCCCCGTTCGTCACTGGGAACACACAGACTCCCCGTTCGTCACTGGGAACACCGACTCCCCGTTCGTCACTGCCAACACCGACTCCCCGTTCGTCACTGGGAACACACCGACTCCCCGTTCGTCACTGGGAACACACCGACTCCCCGTTCGTCACTGGGAACACACCGACTCCCCGTTCGTCACTGGGAACACACCGACTCCCCGTTCGTCACTGGGAACGCAGACTCCCCGTTCGTCACTGGGAACGCAGACTCCCCCTTCGTCACTGGGAACACACAGACTCCCCGTTCTTCACTGTGAACGCAGACTCCCCATTCGTCACTGGGAACACACAGACTCCGCGTTCGTCACAGGGAACACACAGACTCCCCCTTCGTCACAGGGAACACACAGACTCCCCGTTCGTCACTGGGAACGCAGACTCCCCGTTCGTCACTGGGAACGCAGACTCCCCCTTCGTCACTGGGAACTCAGACTCCCCCTTCGTCACTGGGAACGCCGACTCCCCGTTCGTCACTGGGAACACCGACTGCCCGTTCGTCACAGGGAACACCGACTCCCCGTTCGTCACAGGGAACACCGACTCCCCGTTCGTCACTGGGAACACCGACTCCCCGTTCGTCACTGGGAACACAGACTCCCCGTTCGTCACTGAGAACACAGACTCCCCGTTCGTCACTGGGAACACAGACTCCCCGTTCGTCACTGGGAACACACAGACTCCCCGTTCGTCACTGGGAACACCGACTCCCCGTTCGTCACTGCCAACACCGACTCCCCCTTCGTCACTGGGAACGCAGACTCCCCCTTCGTCACTGGGAACGCAGACTCCCCCTTCGTCACTGGGAACGCAGACTCCCCCTTCGTCACTGGGAACACACAGACTCCCCGTTCTTCACTGTGAACGCAGACTCCCCGTTCGTCACTGGGAACGCAGACTCCCCGTTCGTCACTGGGAACGCAGACTCCCCGTTCGTCACTGGGAACGCAGACTCCCCGTTCGTCACTGGGAACACACAGACTCCCCCTTCGTCACAGGGAACACACAGACTCCCCCTTCGTCACAGGGAACACACAGACTCCCCCTTCGTCACAGGGAACACACAGACTCCCCCTTCGTCACAGGGAACACACAGACTCCCCCTTCGTCACAGGGAACACACAGACTCCCCCTTCGTCACAGGGAACACACAGACTCCCCCTTCGTCACAGGGAACACACAGACTCCCCGTTCGTCACTGGGAACGCAGACACCCCCTTCGTCACTGGGAACTCAGACTCCCCTTCGTCACTGGGAACGCAGACTCCCCGATCGTCACTGGGAACACCGACTCCCCGTTCGTCACTGGGAACACCGACTCCCCGTTCGTCACTGGGAACACCGAGTCCCCGTTCGTCACTGGGAACACCGAGTCCCCGTTCGTCACAGGGAACACCGAATCCCCGTTCGTCACAGGGAACACCGACTCCCCGTTCGTCACTGGGAACACACCGACTCCCCGTTCGTCACTGGGAACACCGACTCCCCGTTCGTCACTGGGAACACCGACTCCCCGTTCGTCACTGGGAACACCGACTCCCCGTTCGTCACTGGGAACACACCGACTCCCCGTTCGTCACTGGGAACACACCGACTCCCCGTTCGTCACTGGGAACGCAGACTCCCCGTTCGTCACTGGGAACGCAGACTCCCCCTTCGTCACTGGGAACACACAGACTCCCCGTTCTTCACTGTGAACGCAGACTCCCCATTCGTCACTGGGAACACACAGACTCCGCGTTCGTCACAGGGAACACACAGACTCCCCCTTCGTCACAGGGAACACACAGACTCCCCGTTCGTCACTGGGAACGCAGACTCCCCGTTCGTCACTGGGAACGCAGACTCCCCCTTCGTCACTGGGAACTCAGACTCCCCCTTCGTCACTGGGAACGCCGACTCCCCGTTCGTCACTGGGAACACCGACTGCCCGTTCGTCACAGGGAACACCGACTCCCCGTTCGTCACAGGGAACACCGACTCCCCGTTCGTCACTGGGAACACCGACTCCCCGTTCGTCACTGGGAACACAGACTCCCCGTTCGTCACTGAGAACACAGACTCCCCGTTCGTCACTGGGAACACAGACTCCCCGTTCGTCACTGGGAACACACAGACTCCCCGTTCGTCACTGGGAACACCGACTCCCCGTTCGTCACTGCCAACGCCGACTCCCCCTTCGTCACTGGGAACGCAGACTCCCCCTTCGTCACTGGGAACGCAGACTCCCCCTTCGTCACTGGGAACGCAGACTCCCCCTTCGTCACTGGGAACACACAGACTCCCCGTTCTTCACTGTGAACGCAGACTCCCCGTTCGTCACTGGGAACGCAGACTCCCCGTTCGTCACTGGGAACGCAGACTCCCCGTTCGTCACTGGGAACGCAGACTCCCCGTTCGTCACTGGGAACACACAGACTCCCCCTTCGTCACAGGGAACACACAGACTCCCCCTTCGTCACAGGGAACACACAGACTCCCCCTTCGTCACAGGGAACACACAGACTCCCCCTTCGTCACAGGGAACACACAGACTCCCCCTTCGTCACAGGGAACACACAGACTCCCCCTTCGTCACAGGGAACACACAGACTCCCCCTTCGTCACAGGGAACACACAGACTCCCCGTTCGTCACTGGGAACGCAGACACCCCCTTCGTCACTGGGAACTCAGACTCCCCTTCGTCACTGGGAACGCAGACTCCCCGATCGTCACTGGGAACACCGACTCCCCGTTCGTCACTGGGAACACCGACTCCCCGTTCGTCACTGGGAACACCGAGTCCCCGTTCGTCACTGGGAACACCGAGTCCCCGTTCGTCACAGGGAACACCGAATCCCCGTTCGTCACAGGGAACACCGACTCCCCGTTCGTCACTGGGAACACACCGACTCCCCGTTCGTCACTGGGAACACCGACTCCCCGTTCGTCACTGGGAACACCGACTCCCCGTTCGTCACTGGGAACACCGACTCCCCGTTCGTCACTGGGAACACAGACTCCCCGTTCGTCACTGGGAACACAGACTCCCCGTTCGTCACTGGGAACACAGACTCCCCGTTCGTCACTGGGAACACACAGACTCCCCGTTCGTCACTGGGAACACCGACTCCCCGTTCGTCACTGCCAACACCGACTCCCCGTTCGTCACTGGGAACACACCGACTCCCCGTTCGTCACTGGGAACACCGACTCCCCGTTCGTCACTGGGAACACAGACTCCCGCTTCGTCACTGGGAACACACAGACTCCCCGTTCGTCACAGGGAACACACAGACTCCCCGTTCGTCACTGGGAACACCGACTCCCCGTTCGTCACTGGGAACACAGACTCCCCGTTCGTCACTGGGAACACAGACTCCCCGTTCGTCACTGGGAACAGACAGACTCCCCGTTCGTCACTGGGAACACCGACTCCCCGTTCGTCACTGGGAACGCAGACTCCCCGTTCGTCACTGGGAACACAGACTCCCCGTTCGTCACTGGGAACTCAGACTCCCCGTTCGTCACTGGGAACGCAGACTCCCCGTTCGTCACTGGGAACACAGACTCCCCGTTCGTCACTGGGAACACAGACTCCCCGTTCGTCACTGGGAACACAGACTCCCCGTTCGTCACTGGGAACACAGACTCCCCGTTCGTCACTGGGAACACCGACTCCCCGTTCGTCACTGGGAACACCGAGTCCCCGTTCGTCACTGGGAACACCGAGTCCCCGTTCGTCACAGGGAACACCGAATCCCCGTTCGTCACAGGGAACACCGACTCCCCGTTCGTCACTGGGAACACACCGACTCCCCGTTCGTCACTGGGAACACCGACTCCCCGTTCGTCACTGGGAACACCGACTCCCCGTTCGTCACTGGGAACACCGACTCCCCGTTCGTCACTGGGAACACAGACTCCCCGTTCGTCACTGGGAACACAGACTCCCCGTTCGTCACTGGGAACACAGACTCCCCGTTCGTCACTGGGAACACACAGACTCCCCGTTCGTCACTGGGAACACCGACTCCCCGTTCGTCACTGCCAACACCGACTCCCCGTTCGTCACTGGGAACACACCGACTCCCCGTTCGTCACTGGGAACCCCGACTCCCCGTTCGTCACTGGGAACACAGACTCCCGCTTCGTCACTGGGAACACACAGACTCCCCGTTCGTCACAGGGAACACACAGACTCCCCGTTCGTCACTGGGAACACCGACTCCCCGTTCGTCACTGGGAACACAGACTCCCCGTTCGTCACTGGGAACACAGACTCCCCGTTCGTCACTGGGAACAGAGACTCCCCGTTCGTCACTGGGAACAGACAGACTCCCCGTTCATCACTGGGAACACCGACTCCCCGTTCGTCACTGGGAACGCAGACTCCCCGTTCGTCACTGGGAACACAGACTCCCCGTTCGTCACTGGGAACTCAGACTCCCCGTTCGTCACTGGGAACGCAGACTCCCCGTTCGTCACAGGGAACACACAGACTCCCCGTTCGTCACTGGGAACACCGACTCCCCGTTCGTCACTGGGAACACAGACTCCCCGTTCGTCACTGGGAACACAGACTCCCCGTTCGTCACTGGGAACAGACAGACTCCCCGTTCGTCACTGGGAACACCGACTCCCCGTTCGTCACTGGGAACGCAGACTCCCCGTTCGTCACTGGGAACGCCGACTCCCCGTTCGTCACTGGGAACTCAGACTCCCCGTTCGTCACTGGGAACGCAGACTCCCCGTTCGTCACTGGGAACGCAGACTCCCCGTTCGTCACTGGGAACGCAGACTCCCCGTTCGTCACTGGGAACGCAGACTCCCCGTTCGTCACTGGGAACGCAGACTCCCCGTTCGTCACTGGGAACACAGACTCCCCGTTCGTCACTGGGAACACACAGACTCCCCCTTCGTCACAGGGAACACACAGACTCCCCCTTCGTCACAGGGAACACACAGACTCCCCGTTCGTCACTGGGAACGCAGACTCCCCCTTCGTCACTGGGAACTCAGACTCCCCCTTCGTCACTGGGAACGCAGACTCCCCGATCGTCACTGGGAACACCGACTCCCCGTTCGTCACTGGGAACACCGACTCCCCGTTCGTCACTGGGAATACCGAGTCCCCGTTCGTCACTGGGAACACCGACTCCCCGTTCGTCACAGGGAACACCGACTCCCCGTTCGTCACAGGGAACACCGACTCCCCGTTCGTCACTGGGAACACACCGACTCCCCGTTCGTCACTGGGAACACCGACTCCCCGTTCGTCACTGGGAACACCGACTCCCCGTTCGTCACTGGGAACACCGACTCCCCGTTCGTCACTGGGAACACAGACTCCCCGTTCGTCACTGGGAACGCAGACTCCCCGTTCGTCACTGGGAACGCAGACTCCCCGTTCGTCACTGGGAACGCAGACTCCCCGTTCGTCACTGGGAACTCAGACTCCCCGTTCGTCACTGGGAACGCAGACTCCCCGTTCGTCACTGGGAACGCAGACTCCCCGTTCGTCACTGGGAACACAGACTCCCCGTTCGTCACTGGGAACACAGACTCCCCGTTCGTCACTGGGAACACAGACTCCCCGTTCGTCACTGGGAACACACAGACTCCCCCTTCGTCACAGGGAACACACAGACTCCCCCTTCGTCACAGGGAACGCACAGACTCCCCGTTCGTCACTGGGAACGCAGACTCCCCCTTCGTCACTGGGAACTCAGACTCCCCCTTCGTCACTGGGAACGCAGACTCCCCGATCGTCACTGGGAACACCGACTCCCCGTTCGTCACTGGGAACACCGACTCCCCGTTCGTCACTGGGAATACCGAGTCCCCGTTCGTCACTGGGAACACCGACTCCCCGTTCGTCACAGGGAACACCGACTCCCCGTTCGTCACAGGGAACACCGACTCCCCGTTCGTCACTGGGAACACACCGACTCCCCGTTCGTCACTGGGAACACCGACTCCCCGTTCGTCACTGGGAACACCGACTCCCCGTTCGTCACTGGGAACACCGACTCCCCGTTCGTCACTGGGAACGCAGACTCCCCGTTCGTCACTGGGAACGCAGACTCCCCGTTCGTCACTGGGAACGCAGACTCCCCGTTCGTCACTGGGAACACAGACTCCCCGTTCGTCACTGGGAACTCAGACTCCCCGTTCGTCACTGGGAACGCAGACTCCCCGTTCGTCACTGGGAACACACAGACTCCCCCTTCGTCACAGGGAACACACAGACTCCCCCTTCGTCACAGGGAACACACAGACTCCCCCTTCGTCACAGGGAACACACAGACTCCCCCTTCGTCACAGGGAACACACAGACTCCCCCTTCGTCACAGGGAACACACAGACTCCCCCTTCGTCACAGGGAACACACAGACTCCCCCTTCGTCACAGGGAACACACAGACTCCCCGTTCGTCACTGGGAACGCAGACACCCCCTTCGTCACTGGGAACTCAGACTCCCCTTCGTCACTGGGAACGCAGACTCCCCGATCGTCACTGGGAACACCGACTCCCCGTTCGTCACTGGGAACACCGACTCCCCGTTCGTCACTGGGAACACCGAGTCCCCGTTCGTCACTGGGAACACCGAGTCCCCGTTCGTCACAGGGAACACCGAATCCCCGTTCGTCACAGGGAACACCGACTCCCCGTTCGTCACTGGGAACACACCGACTCCCCGTTCGTCACTGGGAACACCGACTCCCCGTTCGTCACTGGGAACACCGACTCCCCGTTCGTCACTGGGAACACCGACTCCCCGTTCGTCACTGGGAACACCGACTCCCCGTTCGTCACTGGGAACACAGACTCCCCGTTCGTCACTGGGAACACAGACTCCCCGTTCGTCACTGGGAACACAGACTCCCCGTTCGTCACTGGGAACACACAGACTCCCCGTTCGTCACTGGGAACACCGACTCCCCGTTCGTCACTGCCAACACCGACTCCCCGTTCGTCACTGGGAACACACCGACTCCCCGTTCGTCACTGGGAACACCGACTCCCCGTTCGTCACTGGGAACACAGACTCCCGCTTCGTCACTGGGAACACACAGACTCCCCGTTCGTCACAGGGAACACACAGACTCCCCGTTCGTCACTGGGAACACCGACTCCCCGTTCGTCACTGGGAACACAGACTCCCCGTTCGTCACTGGGAACACAGACTCCCCGTTCGTCACTGGGAACACAGACTCCCCGTTCGTCACTGGGAACAGACAGACTCCCCGTTCGTCACTGGGAACACCGACTCCCCGTTCGTCACTGGGAACGCAGACTCCCCGTTCGTCACTGGGAACACAGACTCCCCGTTCGTCACTGGGAACTCAGACTCCCCGTTCGTCACTGGGAACGCAGACTCCCCGTTCGTCACTGGGAACACAGACTCCCCGTTCGTCACTGGGAACACAGACTCCCCGTTCGTCACTGGGAACACAGACTCCCCGTTCGTCACTGGGAACACAGACTCCCCGTTCGTCACTGGGAACACCGAGTCCCCGTTCGTCACTGGGAACACCGAGTCCCCGTTCGTCACTGGGAACACCGAGTCCCCGTTCGTCACAGGGAACACCGAATCCCCGTTCGTCACAGGGAACACCGACTCCCCGTTCGTCACTGGGAACACACCGACTCCCCGTTCGTCACTGGGAACACCGACTCCCCGTTCGTCACTGGGAACACCGACTCCCCGTTCGTCACTGGGAACACCGACTCCCCGTTCGTCACTGGGAACACAGACTCCCCGTTCGTCACTGGGAACACAGACTCCCCGTTCGTCACTGGGAACACACAGACTCCCCGTTCGTCACTGGGAACACCGACTCCCCGTTCGTCACTGCCAACACCGACTCCCCGTTCGTCACTGGGAACACACCGACTCCCCGTTCGTCACTGGGAACCCCGACTCCCCGTTCGTCACTGGGAACACAGACTCCCGCTTCGTCACTGGGAACACACAGACTCCCCGTTCGTCACAGGGAACACACAGACTCCCCGTTCGTCACTGGGAACACCGACTCCCCGTTCGTCACTGGGAACACAGACTCCCCGTTCGTCACTGGGAACACAGACTCCCCGTTCGTCACTGGGAACAGAGACTCCCCGTTCGTCACTGGGAACAGACAGACTCCCCGTTCGTCACTGGGAACACCGACTCCCCGTTCGTCACTGGGAACGCAGACTCCCCGTTCGTCACTGGGAACACAGACTCCCCGTTCGTCACTGGGAACTCAGACTCCCCGTTCGTCACTGGGAACGCAGACTCCCCGTTCGTCACAGGGAACACACAGACTCCCCGTTCGTCACTGGGAACACCGACTCCCCGTTCGTCACTGGGAACACAGACTCCCCGTTCGTCACTGGGAACACAGACTCCCCGTTCGTCACTGGGAACAGACAGACTCCCCGTTCGTCACTGGGAACACCGACTCCCCGTTCGTCACTGGGAACGCAGACTCCCCGTTCGTCACTGGGAACGCCGACTCCCCGTTCGTCACTGGGAACTCAGACTCCCCGTTCGTCACTGGGAACGCAGACTCCCCGTTCGTCACTGGGAACGCAGACTCCCCGTTCGTCACTGGGAACACAGACTCCCCGTTCGTCACTGGGAACTCAGACTCCCCGTTCGTCACTGGGAACGCAGACTCCCCGTTCGTCACTGGGAACGCAGACTCCCCGTTCGTCACTGGGAACGCAGACTCCCCGTTCGTCACTGGGAACGCAGACTCCCCGTTCGTCACTGGGAACACAGACTCCCCGTTCGTCACTGGGAACACAGACTCCCCGTTCGTCACTGGGAACACACAGACTCCCCCTTCGTCACAGGGAACACACAGACTCCCCCTTCGTCACAGGGAACACACAGACTCCCCGTTCGTCACTGGGAACGCAGACTCCCCCTTCGTCACTGGGAACTCAGACTCCCCCTTCGTCACTGGGAACGCAGACTCCCCGATCGTCACTGGGAACACCGACTCCCCGTTCGTCACTGGGAACACCGACTCCCCGTTCGTCACTGGGAATACCGAGTCCCCGTTCGTCACTGGGAACACCGAGTCCCCGTTCGTCACTGGGAACACCGACTCCCCGTTCGTCACAGGGAACACCGACTCCCCGTTCGTCACTGGGAACACACCGACTCCCCGTTCGTCACTGGGAACACCGACTCCCCGTTCGTCACTGGGAACACCGACTCCCCGTTCGTCACTGGGAACACCGACTCCCCGTTCGTCACTGGGAACACAGACTCCCCGTTCGTCACTGGGAACGCAGACTCCCCGTTCGTCACTGGGAACGCAGACTCCCCGTTCGTCACTGGGAACGCAGACTCCCCGTTCGTCACTGGGAACTCAGACTCCCCGTTCGTCACTGGGAACGCAGACTCCCCGTTCGTCACTGGGAACGCAGACTCCCCGTTCGTCACTGGGAACACAGACTCCCCGTTCGTCACTGGGAACACAGACTCCCCGTTCGTCACTGGGAACACAGACTCCCCGTTCGTCACTGGGAACACACAGACTCCCCCTTCGTCACAGGGAACACACAGACTCCCCCTTCGTCACAGGGAACGCACAGACTCCCCGTTCGTCACTGGGAACGCAGACTCCCCCTTCGTCACTGGGAACTCAGACTCCCCCTTCGTCACTGGGAACGCAGACTCCCCGATCGTCACTGGGAACACCGACTCCCCGTTCGTCACTGGGAACACCGACTCCCCGTTCGTCACTGGGAATACCGAGTCCCCGTTCGTCACTGGGAACACCGACTCCCCGTTCGTCACAGGGAACACCGACTCCCCGTTCGTCACAGGGAACACCGACTCCCCGTTCGTCACTGGGAACACACCGACTCCCCGTTCGTCACTGGGAACACCGACTCCCCGTTCGTCACTGGGAACACCGACTCCCCGTTCGTCACTGGGAACACCGACTCCCCGTTCGTCACTGGGAACGCAGACTCCCCGTTCGTCACTGGGAACGCAGACTCCCCGTTCGTCACTGGGAACGCAGACTCCCCGTTCGTCACTGGGAACGCAGACTCCCCGTTCGTCACTGGGAACTCAGACTCCCCGTTCGTCACTGGGAACGCAGACTCCCCGTTCGTCACTGGGAACGCAGACTCCCCGTTCGTCACTGGGAACACAGACTCCCCGTTCGTCACTGGGAACACAGACTCCCCGTTCGTCACTGGGAACACAGACTCCCCGTTCGTCACTGGGAACACCGACTCCCCGTTCGTCACTGGGAACGCAGACTCCCCGTTCGTCACTGGGAACACAGACTCCCCGTTCGTCACTGGGAACTCAGACTCCCCGTTCGTCACTGGGAACGCAGACTCCCCGTTCGTCACTGGGAACACAGACTCCCCGTTCGTCACTGGGAACACAGACTCCCCGTTCGTCACTGGGAACACAGACTCCCCGTTCGTCACTGGGAACACAGACTCCCCGTTCGTCACTGGGAACACACAGACTCCCCCTTCGTCACAGGGAACACACAGACTCCCCCTTCGTCACAGGGAACACACAGACTCCCCCTTCGTCACAGGGAACACACAGACTCCCCGTTCGTCACTGGGAACGCAGACTCCCCCTTCGTCACTGGTAACGCAGACTCCCCCTTCGTCACTGGGAACTCAGACTCCCCCTTCGTCACTGGGAACGCAGACTCCCCGATCGTCACTGGGAACACCGACTCCCCGTTCGTCATTGGGAACACCGACTCCCCGTTCGTCACTGGGAATACCGAGTCCCCGTTCGTCACTGGGAACACCGACTCCCCGTTCGTCACAGGGAACACCGAATCCCCGTTCGTCACAGGGAACACCGACTCCCCGTTCGTCACTGGGAACACACCGACTCCCCGTTCGTCACTGGGAACACCAACTCCCCGTTCGTCACTGGGAACACCGACTCCCCGTTCGTCACTGGGAACACAGACTCCCCGTTCGTCACTGGGAACACAGACTCCCCGTTCGTCACTGGGAACACAGACTCCCCGTTCGTCACTGGGAACACAGACTCCCCGTTCGTCACTGGGAACACACAGACTCCCCGTTCGTCACTGGGAACACCGACTCCCCGTTCGTCACTGCCAACACCGACTCCCCGTTCGTCACTGGGAACACACCGACTCCCCGTTCGTCACTGGGAACACACCGACTCCCCGTTCGTCACTGGGAACACACCGACTCCCCGTTCGTCACTGGGAACACACCGACTCCCCGTTCGTCACTGGGAACGCAGACTCCCCGTTCGTCACTGGGAACGCAGACTCCCCCTTCGTCACTGGGAACACACAGACTCCCCGTTCTTCACTGTGAACGCAGACTCCCCATTCGTCACTGGGAACACACAGACTCCGCGTTCGTCACAGGGAACACACAGACTCCCCCTTCGTCACAGGGAACACACAGACTCCCCGTTCGTCACTGGGAACGCAGACTCCCCGTTCGTCACTGGGAACGCAGACTCCCCCTTCGTCACTGGGAACACAGACTCCCCGTTCGTCACTGGGAACACAGACTCCCCGTTCGTCACTGGGAACACAGACTCCCCGTTCGTCACTGGGAACACAGACTCCCCGTTCGTCACTGGGAACACACAGACTCCCCCTTCGTCACAGGGAACACACAGACTCCCCCTTCGTCACAGGGAACACACAGACTCCCCCTTCGTCACAGGGAACGCACAGACTCCCCGTTCGTCACTGGGAACGCAGACTCCCCCTTCGTCACTGGGAACTCAGACTCCCCCTTCGTCACTGGGAACGCAGACTCCCCGATCGTCACTGGGAACACCGACTCCCCGTTCGTCACTGGGAACACCGACTCCCCGTTCGTCACTGGGAATACCGAGTCCCCGTTCGTCACTGGGAACACCGACTCCCCGTTCGTCACAGGGAACACCGACTCCCCGTTCGTCACAGGGAACACCGACTCCCCGTTCGTCACTGGGAACACACCGACTCCCCGTTCGTCACTGGGAACACCGACTCCCCGTTCGTCACTGGGAACACCGACTCCCCGTTCGTCACTGGGAACACCGACTCCCCGTTCGTCACTGGGAACGCAGACTCCCCGTTCGTCACTGGGAACGCAGACTCCCCGTTCGTCACTGGGAACGCAGACTCCCCGTTCGTCACTGGGAACACAGACTCCCCGTTCGTCACTGGGAACTCAGACTCCCCGTTCGTCACTGGGAACGCAGACTCCCCGTTCGTAACTGGGAACGCAGACTCCCCGTTCGTTACTGGGAACACAGACTCCCCGTTCGTCACTGGGAACACAGACTCCCCGTTCGTCACTGGGAACACAGACTCCCCGTTCGTCACTGGGAACACCGACTCCCCGTTCGTCACTGGGAACGCAGACTCCCCGTTCGTCACTGGGAACACAGACTCCCCGTTCGTCACTGGGAACTCAGACTCCCCGTTCGTCACTGGGAACGCAGACTCCCCGTTCGTCACTGGGAACACAGACTCCCCGTTCGTCACTGGGAACACAGACTCCCCGTTCGTCACTGGGAACACAGACTCCCCGTTCGTCACTGGGAACACAGACTCCCCGTTCGTCACTGGGAACACACAGACTCCCCCTTCGTCACAGGGAACACACAGACTCCCCCTTCGTCACAGGGAACACACAGACTCCCCCTTCGTCACAGGGAACACACAGACTCCCCGTTCGTCACTGGGAACGCAGACTCCCCCTTCGTCACTGGGAACGCAGACTCCCCCTTCGTCACTGGGAACTCAGACTCCCCCTTCGTCACTGGGAACGCAGACTCCCCGATCGTCACTGGGAACACCGACTCCCCGTTCGTCATTGGGAACACCGACTCCCCGTTCGTCACTGGGAATACCGAGTCCCCGTTCGTCACTGGGAACACCGACTCCCCGTTCGTCACAGGGAACACCGAATCCCCGTTCGTCACAGGGAACACCGACTCCCCGTTCGTCACTGGGAACACACCGACTCCCCGTTCGTCACTGGGAACACCGACTCCCCGTTCGTCACTGGGAACACCGACTCCCCGTTCGTCACTGGGAACACAGACTCCCCGTTCGTCACTGGGAACACAGACTCCCCGTTCGTCACTGGGAACACAGACTCCCCGTTCGTCACTGGGAACACAGACTCCCCGTTCGTCACTGGGAACACACAGACTCCCCGTTCGTCACTGGGAACACCGACTCCCCGTTCGTCACTGCCAACACCGACTCCCCGTTCGTCACTGGGAACACACCGACTCCCCGTTCGTCACTGGGAACACACCGACTCCCCGTTCGTCACTGGGAACACACCGACTCCCCGTTCGTCACTGGGAACACACCGACTCCCCGTTCGTCACTGGGAACGCAGACTCCCCGTTCGTCACTGGGAACGCAGACTCCCCCTTCGTCACTGGGAACACACAGACTCCCCGTTCTTCACTGTGAACGCAGACTCCCCATTCGTCACTGGGAACACACAGACTCCGCGTTCGTCACAGGGAACACACAGACTCCCCCTTCGTCACAGGGAACACACAGACTCCCCGTTCGTCACTGGGAACGCAGACTCCCCGTTCGTCACTGGGAACGCAGACTCCCCCTTCGTCACTGGGAACTCAGACTCCCCCTTCGTCACTGGGAACGCCGACTCCCCGTTCGTCACTGGGAACACCGACTGCCCGTTCGTCACAGGGAACACCGACTCCCCGTTCGTCACAGGGAACACCGACTCCCCGTTCGTCACTGGGAACACCGACTCCCCGTTCGTCACTGGGAACACAGACTCCCCGTTCGTCACTGAGAACACAGACTCCCCGTTCGTCACTGGGAACACAGACTCCCCGTTCGTCACTGGGAACACACAGACTCCCCGTTCGTCACTGGGAACACCGACTCCCCGTTCGTCACTGCCAACACCGACTCCCCCTTCGTCACTGGGAACGCAGACTCCCCCTTCGTCACTGGGAACGCAGACTCCCCCTTCGTCACTGGGAACGCAGACTCCCCCTTCGTCACTGGGAACACACAGACTCCCCGTTCTTCACTGTGAACGCAGACTCCCCGTTCGTCACTGGGAACGCAGACTCCCCGTTCGTCACTGGGAACGCAGACTCCCCGTTCGTCACTGGGAACGCAGACTCCCCGTTCGTCACTGGGAACACACAGACTCCCCCTTCGTCACAGGGAACACACAGACTCCCCCTTCGTCACAGGGAACACACAGACTCCCCCTTCGTCACAGGGAACACACAGACTCCCCCTTCGTCACAGGGAACACACAGACTCCCCCTTCGTCACAGGGAACACACAGACTCCCCGTTCGTCACTGGGAACGCAGACACCCCCTTCGTCACTGGGAACTCAGACTCCCCTTCGTCACTGGGAACGCAGACTCCCCGATCGTCACTGGGAACACCGACTCCCCGTTCGTCACTGGGAACACCGACTCCCCGTTCGTCACTGGGAACACCGAGTCCCCGTTCGTCACTGGGAACACCGAGTCCCCGTTCGTCACAGGGAACACCGAATCCCCGTTCGTCACAGGGAACACCGACTCCCCGTTCGTCACTGGGAACACACCGACTCCCCGTTCGTCACTGGGAACACCGACTCCCCGTTCGTCACTGGGAACACCGACTCCCCGTTCGTCACTGGGAACACCGACTCCCCGTTCGTCACTGGGAACACAGACTCCCCGTTCGTCACTGGGAACACAGACTCCCCGTTCGTCACTGGGAACACAGACTCCCCGTTCGTCACTGGGAACACACAGACTCCCCGTTCGTCACTGGGAACACCGACTCCCCGTTCGTCACTGCCAACACCGACTCCCCGTTCGTCACTGGGAACACACCGACTCCCCGTTCGTCACTGGGAACACCGACTCCCCGTTCGTCACTGGGAACACAGACTCCCGCTTCGTCACTGGGAACACACAGACTCCCCGTTCGTCACAGGGAACACACAGACTCCCCGTTCGTCACTGGGAACACCGACTCCCCGTTCGTCACTGGGAACACAGACTCCCCGTTCGTCACTGGGAACACAGACTCCCCGTTCGTCACTGGGAACAGACAGACTCCCCGTTCGTCACTGGGAACACCGACTCCCCGTTCGTCACTGGGAACGCAGACTCCCCGTTCGTCACTGGGAACACAGACTCCCCGTTCGTCACTGGGAACTCAGACTCCCCGTTCGTCACTGGGAACGCAGACTCCCCGTTCGTCACTGGGAACACAGACTCCCCGTTCGTCACTGGGAACACAGACTCCCCGTTCGTCACTGGGAACACAGACTCCCCGTTCGTCACTGGGAACACCGACTCCCCGTTCGTCACTGGGAACACCGAGTCCCCGTTCGTCACTGGGAACACCGAGTCCCCGTTCGTCACAGGGAACACCGAATCCCCGTTCGTCACAGGGATCACCGACTCCCCGTTCGTCACTGGGAACACAGACTCCCCGTTCGTCACTGGGAACTCAGACTCCCCGTTCGTCACTGGGAACGCAGACTCCCCGTTCGTCACTGGGAACACAGACTCCCCGTTCGTCACTGGGAACACAGACTCCCCGTTCGTCACTGGGAACACAGACTCCCCGTTCGTCACTGGGAACACAGACTCCCCGTTCGTCACTGGGAACACCGACTCCCCGTTCGTCACTGGGAACGCAGACTCCCCGTTCGTCACTGGGAACACAGACTCCCCGTTCGTCACTGGGAACTCAGACTCCCCGTTCGTCACTGGGAACGCAGACTCCCCGTTCGTCACTGGGAACACAGACTCCCCGTTCGTCACTGGGAACACAGACTCCCCGTTCGTCACTGGGAACACAGACTCCCCGTTCGTCACTGGGAACACAGACTCCCCGTTCGTCACTGGGAACACACAGACTCCCCCTTCGTCACAGGGAACACACAGACTCCCCCTTCGTCACAGGGAACACACAGACTCCCCCTTCGTCACAGGGAACACACAGACTCCCCGTTCGTCACTGGGAACGCAGACTCCCCCTTCGTCACTGGGAACTCAGTCTCCCCCTTCGTCACTGGGAACGCAGACTCCCCGATCGTCACTGGGAACACCGACTCCCCGTTCGTCACTGGGAACACCGACTCCCCGTTCGTCACTGGGAATACCGAGTCCCCGTTCGTCACTGGGAACACCGACTCCCCGTTCGTCACAGGGAACACCGAATCCCCGTTCGTCACAGGGAACACCGACTCCCCGTTCGTCACTGGGAACACACCGACTCCCCGTTCGTCACTGGGAACACCGACTCCCCGTTCGTCACTGGGAACACCGACTCCCCGTTCGTCACTGGGAACACAGACTCCCCGTTCGTCACTGGGAACACAGACTCCCCGTTCGTCACTGGGAACACAGACTCCCCATTCGTCACTGGGAACACAGACTCCCCGTTCGTCACTGGGAACACAGACTCCCCGTTCGTCACTGGGAACACACAGACTCCCCGTTCGTCACTGGGAACACCGACTCCCCGTTCGTCACTGCCAACACCGACTCCCCGTTCGTCACTGGGAACACACCGACTCCCCGTTCGTCACTGGGAACACACCGACTCCCCGTTCGTCACTGGGAACACACCGACTCCCCGTTCGTCACTGGGAACACACCGACTCCCCGTTCGTCACTGGGAACGCAGACTCCCCGTTCGTCACTGGGAACGCAGACTCCCCCTTCGTCACTGGGAACACACAGACTCCCCGTTCTTCACTGTGAACGCAGACTCCCCGTTCGTCACTGGGAACACACAGACTCCGCCTTCGTCACAGGGAACACACAGACTCCCCCTTCGTCACAGGGAACACACAGACTCCCCGTTCGTCACTGGGAACGCAGACTCCCCGTTCGTCACTGGGAACGCAGACTCCCCCTTCGTCACTGGGAACTCAGACTCCCCCTTCGTCACTGGGAACGCCGACTCCCCGTTCGTCACTGGGAACACCGACTGCCCGTTCGTCACAGGGAACACCGACTCCCCGTTCGTCACAGGGAACACCGACTCCCCGTTCGTCACTGGGAACACCGACTCCCCGTTCGTCACTGGGAACACAGACTCCCCGTTCGTCACTGAGAACACAGACTCCCCGTTCGTCACTGGGAACACAGACTCCCCGTTCGTCACTGGGAACACACAGACTCCCCGTTCGTCACTGGGAACACCGACTCCCCGTTCGTCACTGCCAACACCGACTCCCCCTTCGTCACTGGGAACGCAGACTCCCCCTTCGTCACTGGGAACGCAGACTCCCCCTTCGTCACTGGGAACACACAGACTCCCCGTTCTTCACTGTGAACGCAGACTCCCCGTTCGTCACTGGGAACGCAGACTCCCCGTTCGTCACTGGGAACGCAGACTCCCCGTTCGTCACTGGGAACGCAGACTCCCCGTTCGTCACTGGGAACACACAGACTCCCCCTTCGTCACAGGGAACACACAGACTCCCCCTTCGTCACAGGGAACACACAGACTCCCCCTTCGTCACAGGGAACACACAGACTCCCCCTTCGTCACAGGGAACACACAGACTCCCCCTTCGTCACAGGGAACACACAGACTCCCCGTTCGTCACTGGGAACGCAGACACCCCCTTCGTCACTGGGAACTCAGACTCCCCCTTCGTCACTGGGAACGCAGACTCCCCGATCGTCACTGGGAACACCGACTCCCCGTTCGTCACTGGGAACACCGACTCCCCGTTCGTCACTGGGAACACCGAGTCCCCGTTCGTCACTGGGAACACCGAGTCCCCGTTCGTCACAGGGAACACCGAATCCCCGTTCGTCACAGGGAACACCGACTCCCCGTTCGTCACTGGGAACACACCGACTCCCCGTTCGTCACTGGGAACACCGACTCCCCGTTCGTCACTGGGAACACCGACTCCCCGTTCGTCACTGGGAACACCGACTCCCCGTTCGTCACTGGGAACACAGACTCCCCGTTCGTCACTGGGAACACAGACTCCCCGTTCGTCACTGGGAACACAGACTCCCCGTTCGTCACTGGGAACACAGACTCCCCGTTCGTCACTGGGAACACACCGACTCCCCGTTCGTCACTGGGAACACCGACTCCCCGTTCGTCACTGCCAACACCGACTCCCCGTTCGTCACTGGGAACACACCGACTCCCCGTTCGTCACTGGGAACACACCGACTCCCCGTTCGTCACTGGGAACACACCGACTCCCCGTTCGTCACTGGGAACACACCGACTCCCCGTTCGTCACTGGGAACACACCGACTCCCCGTTCGTCACTGGGAACGCAGACTCCCCGTTCGTCACTGGGAACGCAGACTCCCCGTTCGTCACTGGGAACGCAGACTCCCCCTTCGTCACTGGGAACACACCGACTCCCCGTTCGTCACTGGGAACACACCGACTCCCCGTTCGTCACTGGGAACACACCGACTCCCCGTTCATCACTGGGAACACACCGACTCCCCGTTCGTCACTGGGAACGCAGACTCCCCGTTCGTCACTGGGAACGCAGACTCCCCCTTCGTCACTGGGAACACACAGACTCCCCGTTCTTCACTGTGAACGCAGACTCCCCGTTCGTCACTGGGAACACACAGACTCCGCCTTCGTCACAGGGAACACACAGACTCCCCCTTCGTCACAGGGAACACACAGACTCCCCGTTCGTCACTGGGAACGGAGACTCCCCGTTCGTCACTGGGAACGCAGACTCCCCCTTCGTCACTGGGAACTCAGACTCCCCCTTCGTCACTGGGAACGCCGACTCCCCGTTCGTCACTGGGAACACCGACTGCCCGTTCGTCACAGGGAACACCGACTCCCCGTTCGTCACAGGGAACACCGACTCCCCGTTCGTCACTGGGAACACAGACTCCCCGTTCGTCACTGAGAACACAGACTCCCCGTTCGTCACTGGGAACGCAGACTCCCCGTTCGTCACTGGGAACGCAGACTCCCCGTTCGTCACTGGGAACGCAGACTCCCCCTTCGTCACTGGGAACTCAGACTCCCCCTTCGTCACTGGGAACGCCGACTCCCCGTTCGTCACTGGGAACACCGACTGCCCGTTCGTCACAGGGAACACCGACTCCCCGTTCGTCACAGGGAACACCGACTCCCCGTTCGTCACTGGGAACGCAGACTCCCCCTTCGTCACTGGGAACGCAGACTCCCCCTTCGTCACTGGGAACGCAGACTCCCCCTTCGTCACTGGGAACACACAGACTCCCCGTTCTTCACTGTGAACGCAGACTCCCCGTTCGTCACTGGGAACGCAGACTCCCCGTTCGTCACTGGGAACGCAGACTCCCCGTTCGTCACTGGGAACACACAGACTCCCCCTTCGTCACAGGGAACACACAGACTCCCCCTTCGTCACAGGGAACACACAGACTCCCCCTTCGTCACAGGGAACACACAGACTCCCCCTTCGTCACAGGGAACACACAGACTCCCCCTTCGTCACAGGGAACACACAGACTCCCCCTTCGTCACAGGGAACACACAGACTCCCCGTTCGTCACAGGGAACACACAGACTCCCCGTTCGTCACTGGGAACGCAGACTCCCCGTTCGTCACTGGGAACGCAGACACCCCTTTCGTCACTGGGACCTCAGACTCCCCCTTCGTCACTGGGAACGCAGACTCCCCGATCGTCACTGGGAACACCGACTCCCCGTTCGTCACTGGGAACACCGACTCCCCGTTCGTCACTGGGAACACCGAGTCCCCGTTCGTCACTGGGAACACCGACTCCCCGTTCGTCACAGGGAACACCGAATCCCCGTTCGTCACAGGGAACACCGACTCCCCGTTCGTCACTGGGAACACACCGACTCCCCGTTCGTCACTGGGAACACCGACTCCCCGTTCGTCACTGGGAACACCGACTCCCCGTTCGTCACTGGGAACACCGACTCCCCGTTCGTCACTGGGAACACAGACTCCCCGTTCGTCACTGGGAACACAGACTCCCCGTTCGTCACTGGGAACACAGACTCCCCGTTCGTCACTGGGAACACACAGACTCCCCGTTCGTCACTGGGAACACCGACTCCCCGTTCGTCACTGCCAACACCGACTCCCCGTTCGTCACTGGGAACACACCGACTCCCCGTTCGTCACTGGGAACACACCGACTCCCCGTTCATCACTGGTAACACACCGACTCCCCGTTCGTCACTGGGAACACACCGACTCCCCGTTCGTCACTGGGAACACACCGACTCCCCGTTCGTCACTGGGAACACACCGACTCCCCGTTCGTCACTGGGAACGCAGACTCCCCCTTCGTCACTGGGAACACACAGACTCCCCGTTCTTCACTGTGAACGCAGACTCCCCGTTCGTCACTGGGAACACACAGACTCCCCCTTCGTCACAGGGAACACACAGACTCCCCCATCGTCACAGGGAACACACAGACTCCCCGTTCGTCACAGGGAACACACAGACTCCCCGTTCGTCACTGGGAACGCAGACTCCCCGTTCGTCACTGGGACCTCAGACTCCCCCTTCGTCACTGGGAACGCAGACTCCCCGATCGTCACTGGGAACACCGACTCCCCGTTCGTCACTGGGAACACCGACTCCCCGTTCGTCACTGGGAACACCGAGTCCCCGTTCGTCACTGGGAACACCGACTCCCCGTTCGTCACAGGGAACACCGAATCCCCGTTCGTCACAGGGAACACCGACTCCCCGTTCGTCACTGGGAACACACCGACTCCCCGTTCGTCACTGGGAACACCGACTCCCCGTTCGTCACTGGGAACACCGACTCCCCGTTCGTCACTGGGAACACCGACTCCCCGTTCGTCACTGGGAACACAGACTCCCCGTTCGTCACTGGGAACACAGACTCCCCGTTCGTCACTGGGAACACAGACTCCCCGTTCGTCACTGGGAACACACAGACTCCCCGTTCGTCACTGGGAACACCGACTCCCCGTTCGTCACTGCCAACACCGACTCCCCGTTCGTCACTGGGAACACACCGACTCCCCGTTCGTCACTGGGAACACACCGACTCCCCGTTCGTCACTGGGAACACACCGACTCCCCGTTCGTCACTGGGAACACACCGACTCCCCGTTCGTCACTGGGAACACACCGACTCCCCGTTCGTCACTGGGAACGCACCGACTCCCCGTTCGTCACTGGGAACGCAGACTCCCCCTTCGTCACTGGGAACACACAGACTCCCCGTTCTTCACTGTGAACGCAGACTCCCCGTTCGTCACTGGGAACACACAGACTCCCCCTTCGTCACAGGGAACACACAGACTCCCCCATCGTCACAGGGAACACACAGACTCCCCGTTCGTCACAGGGAACACACAGACTCCCCGTTCGTCACTGGGAACGCAGACTCCCCGTTCGTCACTGGGAACGCAGACTCCCCCTTCGTCACTGGGAACGCAGACTCCCCCTTCGTCACTGGGAACTCAGACTCCCCCTTCGTCACTGGGAACGCAGACTCCCCGTTCGTCACTGGGAACACAGACTCCCCGTTCGTCACTGGGAACACAGACTCCCCGTTCGTCACTGGGAACACACAGACTCCCCGTTCGTCACTGGGAACACCGACTCCCCGTTCGTCACTGCCAACACCGACTCCCCGTTCGTCACTGGGAACACACCGACTCCCCGTTCGTCACTGGGAACACACCGACTCCCCGTTCGTCACTGGGAACACACCGACTCCCCGTTCGTCACTGGGAACACACCGACTCCCCGTTCGTCACTGGGAACACACCGACTCCCCGTTCGTCACTGGGAACACACCGACTCCCCGTTCGTCACTGGGAACGCAGACTCCCCCTTCGTCACTGGGAACACACAGACTCCCCGTTCTTCACTGTGAACGCAGACTCCCCGTTCGTCACTGGGAACGCAGACTCCCCGTTCGTCACTGGGAACGCAGACTCCCCGTTCGTCACTGGGAACACACAGACTCTCCCTTCGTCACAGGGAACACACAGACTCCCCCTTCGTCACAGGGAACACACAGACTCCCCCTTCGTCACAGGGAACACACAGACTCCCCCTTCGTCACAGGGAACACACAGACTCCCCCTTCGTCACAGGGAACACACAGACTCCCCCTTCGTCACAGGGAACACACAGACTCCCCGTTCGTCACAGGGAACACACAGACTCCCCGTTCGTCACTGGGAACGCAGACACCCCCTTCGTCACTGGGACCTCAGACTCCCCCTTCGTCACTGGGAACGCAGACTCCCCGATCGTCACTGGGAACACCGACTCCCCGTTCGTCACTGGGAACACCGACTCCCCGTTCGTCACTGGGAACACCGAGTCCCCGTTCGTCACTGGGAACACCGACTCCCCGTTCGTCACAGGGAACACCGAATCCCCGTTCGTCACAGGGAACACCGACTCCCCGTTCGTCACTGGGAACACACCGACTCCCCGTTCGTCACTGGGAACACCGACTCCCCGTTCGTCACTGGGAACACCGACTCCCCGTTCGTCACTGGGAACACAGACTCCCCGTTCGTCACTGGGAACACAGACTCCCCGTTCGTCACTGGGAACACAGACTCCCCGTTCGTCACTGGGAACACACAGACTCCCCGTTCGTCACTGGGAACACCGACTCCCCGTTCGTCACTGCCAACACCGACTCCCCGTTCGTCACTGGGAACACACCGACTCCCCGTTCGTCACTGGGAACACACCGACTCCCCGTTCGTCACTGGGAACACACCGACTCCCCGTTCGTCACTGGGAACACACCGACTCCCCGTTCGTCACTGGGAACACACCGACTCCCCGTTCGTCACTGGGAACACACCGACTCCCCGTTCGTCACTGGGAACACACCGACTCCCCGTTCGTCACTGGGAACGCAGACTCCCCCTTCGTCACTGGGAACACACAAACTCCCCGTTCTTCACTGTGAACGCAGACTCCCCGTTCGTCACTGGGAACACACAGACTCCCCCTTCGTCACAGGGAACACACAGACTCCCCCATCGTCACAGGGAACACACAGACTCCCCGTTCGTCACAGGGAACACACAGACTCCCCGTTCGTCACTGGGAACGCAGACTCCCCGTTCGTCACTGGGACCTCAGACTCCCCCTTCGTCACTGGGAACGCAGACTCCCCGATCGTCACTGGGAACACCGACTCCCCGTTCGTCACTGGGAACACCGACTCCCCGTTCGTCACTGGGAACACCGAGTCCCCGTTCGTCACTGGGAACACCGACTCCCCGTTCGTCACAGGGAACACCGAATCCCCGTTCGTCACAGGGAACACCGACTCCCCGTTCGTCACTGGGAACACACCGACTCCCCGTTCGTCACTGGGAACACCGACTCCCCGTTCGTCACTGGGAACACCGACTCCCCGTTCGTCACTGGGAACACCGACTCCCCGTTCGTCACTGGGAACACAGACTCCCCGTTCGTCACTGGGAACACAGACTCCCCGTTCGTCACTGGGAACACAGACTCCCCGTTCGTCACTGGGAACACACAGACTCCCCGTTCGTCACTGGGAACACCGACTCCCCGTTCGTCACTGCCAACACCGACTCCCCGTTCGTCACTGGGAACACACCGACTCCCCGTTCGTCACTGGGAACACACCGACTCCCCGTTCGTCACTGGGAACACACCGACTCCCCGTTCGTCACTGGGAACGCACCGACTCCCCGTTCGTCACTGGGAACGCACCGACTCCCCGTTCGTCACTGGGAACGCACCGACTCCCCGTTCGTCACTGGGAACGCAGACTCCCCCTTCGTCACTGGGAACACACAGACTCCCCGTTCTTCACTGTGAACGCAGACTCCCCGTTCGTCACTGGGAACACACAGACTCCCCCTTCGTCACAGGGAACACACAGACTCCCCCATCGTCACAGGGAACACACAGACTCCCCGTTCGTCACAGGGAACACACAGACTCCCCGTTCGTCACTGGGAACGCAGACTCCCCGTTCGTCACTGGGAACGCAGACTCCCCCTTCGTCACTGGGAACGCAGACTCCCCCTTCGTCACTGGGAACTCAGACTCCCCCTTCGTCACTGGGAACGCAGACTCCCCGTTCGTCACTGGGAACACAGACTCCCCGTTCGTCACTGGGAACACAGACTCCCCGTTCGTCACTGGGAACACACAGACTCCCCGTTCGTCACTGGGAACACCGACTCCCCGTTCGTCACTGCCAACACCGACTCCCCGTTCGTCACTGGGAACACACCGACTCCCCGTTCGTCACTGGGAACACACCGACTCCCCGTTCGTCACTGGGAACACACCGACTCCCCGTTCGTCACTGGGAACACACCGACTCCCCGTTCGTCACTGGGAACACACCGACTCCCCGTTCGTCACTGGGAACGCAGACTCCCCCTTCGTCACTGGGAACACACAGACTCCCCGTTCTTCACTGTGAACGCAGACTCCCCGTTCGTCACTGGGAACACACAGACTCCCCCTTCGTCACAGGGAACACACAGACTCCCCCATCGTCACAGGGAACACACAGACTCCCCGTTCGTCACAGGGAACACACAGACTCCCCGTTCGTCACTGGGGACACCGACTCCCCCTTCGTCACTGGGGACACCGACTCCCCCTTCGTCACTGGGGACACCGACTCCCCCTTCGTCACTGGGGACACCGACTCCCCCTTCGTCACTGGGGACACCGACTCCCCCTTCGTCACTGGGGACACCGACTCCCCCTTCGTCACTGGGGACACCGACTCCCCCTTCGTCACTGGGGACACCGACTCCCCCTTCGTCACTGGGGACACCGACTCCCCTTCGTCACTGGGGACACCGACTCCCCCTTCGTCACTGGGGACACCGACTCCCCCTTCGTCACTGGGGACACCGACTCCCCCTTCGTCACTGGGGACACCGACTCCCCCTTCGTCACTGGGGACACCGACTCCCCCTTCGTCACTGGGGACACCGACTCCCCCTTCGTCACTGGGGACACCGACTCCCCCTTCGTCACTGGGGACACCGACTCCCTCTTCGTCACTGGGGACACCGACTCCCTCTTCGTCACTGGGGACACCGACTCCCTCTTCGTCACTGGGGACACCGACTCCCTCTTCGTCACTGGGGACACCGACTCCCCGTTCGTCACTGGGAACACCGACTCCCCGTTCGTCACTGGGAACACCGACTCCCCGTTCGTCACAGGGAACACCGACTCCCCGTTCGTCACAGGGAACACACCGACTCCCCGTTCGTCACTGGGAACACCGACTCCCCGTTCGTCACAGGGAACACCGACTCCCCGTTCGTCACTGGGAACACAGACTCCCCGTTCGTCACTGGGAACACAGACTCCCCGTTCGTCACTGGGAACACAGACTCCCCGTTCGTCACTGGGAACACACAGACTCCCCGTTCGTCACTGGGAACACCGACTCCCCGTTCGTCACTGCCAACACCGACTCCCCGTTCGTCACTGGGAACACACCGACTCCCCGTTCGTCACTGGGAACACAGCGACTCCCCGTTCGTCACTGGGAACACACCGACTCCCCGTTCGTCACTGGGAACTCACCGACTCCCCGTTCGTCACTGGGAAAGCAGACTCCCCGTTCGTCACTGGGAACGCAGACTCCCCCTTCGTCACTGGGAACGCAGACTCCCCCTTCGTCACTGGGAACACACAGACTCCCCGTTCTTCACTGTGAACACAGACTCCCCGTTCGTCACTGGGAACGCAGACTCCCCCTTCGTCACTGGGAACGCAGACTCCCCCTTCGTCACTGGGAACACACAGACTCCCCGTTCTTCACTGTGAACGCAGACTCCCCGTTCGTCACTGGGAACGCAGACTCCCCCTTTGTCACTGGGAACACACAGACTCCCCCTTCGTCACTGGGAACACACAGACTCCCCCTTCGTCACAGGGAACACACAGACTCCCCGTTCGTCACTGGGAACGCAGACTCCCCGTTCGTCACGGGGAACGCAGACTCCCCCTTCGTCACTGGGAACGCAGACTCCCCCTTCGTCACTGGGAACGCAGACTCCCCGTTCGTCACTGGGAACACCGACTCCCCGTTAGTCACTGGGAACACCGACCCCCCGTTCGTCACTGGGAACACCGACCCCCCGTTCGTCACTGGGAACACCGACTCCCCGTTCGTCACAGGGAACACCGACTCCCCGTTCGTCACTGGGAACACACCGACTCCCCGTTCGTCACTGGGAACACCGACTCTCCGTTCGTCACAGGGAACACCGACTCCCCGTTCGTCACTGGGAACACCGACTCCCCGTTCGTCACTGGGAACGCAGACTCCCCCTTCGTCACTGTGAACGCAGACTCCCCGTTCGTCACTGGGAACGCAGACTGCCCCTTTGTCACTGGGAACACACAGACTCCCCCTTTGTCACTGGGAACACACAGACTCCCCCTTTGTCACTGGGAACACACAGACTCCCCCTTTGTCACTGGGAACACACAGACTCCCCCTTTGTCACTGGGAACACACAGACTCCCCCTTCGTCACAGGGAACACACAGACTCCCCCTTCGTCACAGGGAACACACAGACTCCCCCTTCGTCACAGGGAACACACAGACTCCCCGTTCGTCACTGGGAACGCAGACTCCCCGTTCGTCACGGGGAACGCAGACTCCCCCTTCGTCACTGGGAACGCAGACTCCCCGTTCGTCACTGGGAACACCGACTCCCCGTTCGTCACTGGGAACACCGACCCCCCGTTCGTCACTGGGAACACCGACTCCCCGTTCGTCACTGGGAACACCGACTCCCCGTTCGTCACAGGGAACACCGACTCCCCGTTCGTCACAGGGAACACCGACTCCCCGTTCGTCACAGGGAACACCGACTCCCCGTTCGTCACTGGGAACACACCGACTCCCCGTTCGTCACTGGGAACACCGACTCCCCGTTCGTCACAGGGAACACCGACTCCCCGTTCGTCACAGGGAACACCGACTCCCCGTTCGTCACTGGGAACACCGACTCCCCGTTCGTCACTGGGAACGCAGACTCCCCGTTCGTCACTGGGAACGCAGACTCCCCGTTCGTCACGGGGAACGCAGACTCCCCCTTCGTCACGGGGAACGCAGACTCCCCCTTCGTCACTGGGAACGCAGACTCCCCCTTCGTCACTGGGAACGCAGACTCCCCGTTCGTCACTGGGAACACCGACTCCCCGTTCGTCACTGGGAACACCGACCCCCCGTTCGTCACTGGGAACATCGACTCCCCGTTCGTCACAGGGAACACCGACTCCCCGTTCGTCACAGGGAACACCGACTCCCCGTTCGTCACTGGGAACACACCGACTCCCCGTTCGTCACTGGGAACACCGACTCTCCGTTCGTCACAGGGAACACCGACTCCCCGTTCGTCACTGGGAACCCCGACTCCCCGTTCGTCACTGGGAACGCAGACTCCCCCTTCGTCACTGGGAACACACAGACTCCCCGTTCTTCACTGTGAACGCAGACTCCCCGTTCGTCACTGGGAACGCAGACTCCCCCTTTGTCACTGGGAACACACAGACTCCCCCTTTGTCACTGGGAACACACAGACTCCCCCTTTGTCACTGGGAACACACAGACTCCCCCTTTGTCACTGGGAACACACAGACTCCCCCTTTGTCACTGGGAACACACAGACTCCCCCTTTGTCACTGGGAACACACAGACTCCCCCTTTGTCACTGGGAACACACAGACTCCCCCTTTGTCACTGGGAACACACAGACTCCCCCTTTGTCACTGGGAACACACAGACTCCCCCTTCGTCACAGGGAACACACAGACTCCCCCTTCGTCACAGGGAACACACAGACTCCCCGTTCGTCACTGGGAACGCAGACTCCCCGTTCGTCACGGGGAACGCAGACTCCCCCTTCGTCACTGGGAACGCAGACTCCCCCTTCGTCACTGGGAACGCAGACTCCCCGTTCGTCACTGGGAACACCGACTCCCCGTTCGTCACTGGGAACACCGACCCCCCGTTCGTCACTGGGAACACCGACCCCCCGTTCGTCACTGGGAACACCGACTGCCCGTTCGTCACAGGGAACACCGACTCCCCGTTCGTCACAGGGAACACCGACTCCCCGTTCGTCACAGGGAACACCGACTCCCCGTTCGTCACTGGGAACACACCGACTCCCCGTTCGTCACTGGGAACACCGACTCCCCGTTCGTCACAGGGAACACCGACTCCCCGTTCGTCACTGGGAACACCGACTCCCCGTTCGTCACTGGGAACACCGACTCCCCGTTCGTCACTGGGAACACCGACTCCCCGTTCGTCACTGGGAACACAGACTCCCCGTTCGTCACAGGGAACACCGACTCCCCGTTCGTCACTGGGAACACACCGACTCCCCGTTCGTCACTGGGAACACCGACTCCCCGTTCGTCACAGGGAACACCGACTCCCCGTTCGTCACTGGGAACACCGACTCCCCGTTCGTCACTGGGAACACCGACTCCCCGTTCGTCACTGGGAACACACCGACTCCCCGTTCGTCACTGGGAACACCGACTCCCCGTTCGTCACTGGGAACACACCGACTCCCCGTTCGTCACTGGGAACACACAGACTCCCCATTCGTCACTGGGAACACCGACTCCCCGTTCGTCACTGGGAACACACAGACTCCCCGTTCGTCACTGGGAACACCGACTCCCCGTTCGTCACTGCCAACACCGACTCCCCGTTCGTCACTGGGAACACAGACTCCCCGTTCGTCACTGGGAACACCGACTCCCCGTTCGTCACTGGGAACACCGACTGCCCGTTCGTCACAGGGAACACCGACTGCCCGTTCTTCACAGGGAACACCGACTCCCCGTTCGTCACAGGGAACACCGACTCCCCGTTCGTCACAGGGAACACCGACTCCCCGTTCGTCACAGGGAACACCGACTCCCCGTTCGTCACTGGGAACACAGACTCCCCGTTCGTCACTAGGAACACCGACTCCCCGTTCGTCACTGGGAACACACAGACTCCCCGTTCGTCACTGGGAACACCGACTCCCCGTTCGTCACTGCCAACACCGACTGCCCGTTCGTCACAGGGAACACCGACTGCCCGTTCTTCACAGGGAACACCGACTCCCCGTTCGTCACAGTGAACACCGACTCCCCGTTCGTCACAGGGAACACCGACTCCCCGTTCGTCACAGGGAACACCGACTCCCCGTTCGTCACTGGGAACACACAGACTCCCCGTTCGTCACTGCCAACACCGACTCCCCGTTCGTCACTGCCAACACCGACTCCCCGTTCGTCACTGCCAACACCGACTCCCCGTTCGTCAAAGGGAACACACCGACTCCCCGTTCGTCACTGGGAACACACCGACTCCCCGTTCGTCACTGGGAACACACCGACTCCCCGTTCGTCACTGGGAACACACCGACTCCCCGTTCGTCACTGGGAACACACCGACTCCCCGTTCGTCACTGGGAACACACCGACTCCCCGTTCGTCACTGGGAACACACCGACTCCCCGTTCGTCACAGGGAACAGCGACTCCCCGTTCGTCACTGGGAACACCGACTCCCCGTTCGTCACTGGGAACACCGACTCCCCGTTCGTCACTGGGAACACAGACTCCCCGTTCGTCACTGGGAACACACCGACTCCCCGTTCGTCACTGGGAATACCGAGTCCCCGTTCGTCACTGGGAACACCGACTCCCCGTTCGTCACTGGGAACACCGAATCCCCGTTCGTCACAGGGAACACCGAATCCCCGTTCGTCACAGGGAACACCGACTCCCCGTTCGTCACTGGGAACACACCGACTCCCCGTTCGTCACTGGGAACACCGACTCCCCGTTCGTCACTGGGAACACCGACTCCCCGTTCGTCACTGGGAACACAGACTCCCCGTTCGTCACTGGGAACACAGACTCCCCGTTCGTCACTGAGAACACAGACTCCCCGTTCGTCACTGGGAACACCGACTCCACGTTCGTCACTGCCAACACCGACTCCCCGTTCGTCACTGGGAACACACCGACTCCCCGTTCGTCACTGGGAACACACCGACTCCCCGTTCGTCACTGGGAACACACCGACTCCCCGTTCGTCACTGGGAACACACCGACTCCCCGTACGTCACTGGGAACACACCGACTCCCCGTTCGTCACTGGGAACGCAGACTCCCCGTTCGTCACTGGGAACGCAGACTCCCCCTTCGTCACTGGGAACACACAGACTCCCCGTTCTTCACTGTGAACGCAGACTCCCCGTTCGTCACTGGGAACACACAGACTCCGCCTTCGTCACAGGGAACACACAGACTCCCCCTTCGTCACAGGGAACACACAGACTCCCCGTTCGTCACTGGGAACGCAGACTCCCCGTTCGTCACTGGGAACGCAGACTCCCCCTTCGTCACTGGGAACTCAGACTCCCCCTTCGTCACTGGGAACGCCGACTGCCCGTTCGTCACTGGGAACACCGACTGCCCGTTCGTCACAGGGAACACCGACTCCCCGTTCGTCACAGGGAACACCGACTCCCCGTTCGTCACTGGGAACACCGACTCCCCGTTCGTCACTGGGAACACAGACTCCCCGTTCGTCACTGGGAACACAGACTCCCCGTTCGTCACTGGGAACACACAGACTCCCCGTTCGTCACTGGGAACACCGACTCCCCGTTCGTCACTGCCAACACCGACTCCCCCTTCGTCACTGGGAACGCAGACTCCCCCTTCGTCACTGGGAACGCAGACTCCCCCTTCGTCACTGGGAACGCAGACTCCCCCTTCGTCACTGGGAACACACAGACTCCCGTTCTTCACTGTGAACGCAGACTCCCCGTTCGTCACTGGGAACGCAGACTCCCCGTTCGTCACTGGGAACGCAGACTCCCCGTTCGTCACTGGGAACACACAGACTCCCCCTTCGTCACAGGGAACACACAGACTCCCCCTTCGTCACAGGGAACACACAGACTCCCCCTTCGTCACAGGGAACACACAGACTCCCCCTTCGTCACAGGGAACACACAGACTCCCCCTTCGTCACAGGGAACACACAGACTCCCCGTTCGTCACTGGGAACGCAGACACCCCCTTCGTCACTGGGAACTCAGACTCCCCCTTCGTCACTGGGAACGCAGACTCCCCGATCGTCACTGGGAACACCGACTCCCCGTTCGTCACTGGGAACACCGACTCCCCGTTCGTCACTGGGAACACCGAGTCCCCGTTCGTCACTGGGAACACCGAGTCCCCGTTCGTCACAGGGAACACCGAATCCCCGTTCGTCACAGGGAACACCGACTCCCCGTTCGTCACTGGGAACACACCGACTCCCCGTTCGTCACTGGGAACACCGACTCCCCGTTCGTCACTGGGAACACCGACTCCCCGTTCGTCACTGGGAACACCGACTCCCCGTTCGTCACTGGGAACACAGACTCCCCGTTCGTCACTGGGAACACAGACTCCCCGTTCGTCACTGGGAACACAGACTCCCCGTTCGTCACTGGGAACACAGACTCCCCGTTCGTCACTGGGAACACACAGACTCCCCGTTCGTCACTGGGAACACCGACTCCCCGTTCGTCACTGCCAACACCGACTCCCCGTTCGTCACTGGGAACACACCGACTCCCCGTTCGTCACTGGGAACACACCGACTCCCCGTTCGTCACTGGGAACACACCGACTCCCCGTTCGTCACTGGGAACACACCGACTCCCCGTTCGTCACTGGGAACGCAGACTCCCCGTTCGTCACTGGGAACGCAGACTCCCCCTTCGTCACTGGGAACACACAGACTCCCCGTTCGTCACTGGGAACACACCGACTCCCCGTTCGTCACTGGGAACACACCGACTCCCCGTTCGTCACTGGGAACACACCGACTCCCCGTTCGTCACTGGGAACGCAGACTCCCCGTTCGTCACTGGGAACGCAGACTCCCCCTTCGTCACTGGGAACACACAGACTCCCCGTTCTTCACTGTGAACGCAGACTCCCCGTTCGTCACTGGGAACACACAGACTCCGCCTTCGTCACAGGGAACACACAGACTCCCCCTTCGTCACAGGGAACACACAGACTCCCCGTTCGTCACTGGGAACGCAGACTCCCCGTTCGTCACTGGGAACGCAGACTCCCCCTTCGTCACTGGGAACTCAGACTCCCCCTTCGTCACTGGGAACGCCGACTCCCCGTTCGTCACTGGGAACACCGACTGCCCGTTCGTCACAGGGAACACCGACTCCCCGTTCGTCACAGGGAACACCGACTCCCCGTTCGTCACTGGGAACACCGACTCCCCGTTCGTCACTGGGAACACAGACTCCCCGTTCGTCACTGAGAACACAGACTCCCCGTTCGTCACTGGGAACACAGACTCCCCGTTCGTCACTGGGAACACACAGACTCCCCGTTCGTCACTGGGAACACCGACTCCCCGTTCGTCACTGCCAACACCGACTCCCCCTTCGTCACTGGGAACGCAGACTCCCCCTTCGTCACTGGGAACGCAGACTCCCCCTTCGTCACTGGGAACGCAGACTCCCCCTTCGTCACTGGGATCACACAGACTCCCCGTTCTTCACTGTGAACGCAGACTCCCCGTTCGTCACTGGGAACGCAGACTCCCCGTTCGTCACTGGGAACGCAGACTCCCCGTTCGTCACTGGGAACACACAGACTCCCCCTTCGTCACAGGGAACACACAGACTCCCCCTTCGTCACAGGGAACACACAGACTCCCCCTTCGTCACAGGGAACACACAGACTCCCCCTTCGTCACAGGGAACACACAGACTCCCCCTTCGTCACAGGGAACACACAGACTCCCCCTTCGTCACAGGGAACACACAGACTCCCCCTTCGTCACAGGGAACACACAGACTCCCCCTTCGTCACAGGGAACACACAGACTCCCCGTTCGTCACTGGGAACGCAGACACCCCCTTCGTCACTGGGACCTCAGACTCCCCCTTCGTCACTGGGAACGCAGACTCCCCGATCGTCACTGGGAACACCGACTCCCCGTTCGTCACTGGGAACACCGACTCCCCGTTCGTCACTGGGAACACCGAGTCCCCGTTCGTCACTGGGAACACCGACTCCCCGTTCGTCACAGGGAACACCGAATCCCCGTTCGTCACAGGGAACACCGACTCCCCGTTCGTCACTGGGAACACACCGACTCCCCGTTCGTCACTGGGAAAACCGACTCCCCGTTCGTCACTGGGAACACCGACTCCCCGTTCGTCACTGGGAACACCGACTCCCCGTTCGTCACTGGGAACACAGACTCCCCGTTCGTCACTGGGAACACAGACTCCCCGTTCGTCACTGGGAACACAGACTCCCCGTTCGTCACTGGGAACACAGACTCCCCGTTCGTCACTGGGAACACACAGACTCCCCGTTCGTCACTGGGAACACCGACTCCCCGTTCGTCACTGCCAACACCGACTCCCCGTTCGTCAGTGGGAACACACCGACTCCCCGTTCGTCACTGGGAACACACCGACTCCCCGTTCGTCACTGGGAACACACCGACTCCCCGTTCGTCACTGGGAACACACCGACTCCCCGTTCGTCACTGGGAACACACCGACTCCCCGTTCGTCACTGGGAACGCAGACTCCCCGTTCGTCACTGGGAACGCAGACTCCCCGTTCGTCACTGGGAACGCAGACTCCCCCTTCGTCACTGGGAACACACAGACTCCCCGTTCTTCACTGTGAACGCAGACTCCCCGTTCGTCACTGGGAACACACAGACTCCCCCTTCGTCACAGGGAACACACAGACTCCCCCATCGTCACAGGGAACACACAGACTCCCCGTTCGTCACAGGGAACACACAGACTCCCCGTTCGTCACTGGGAACGCAGACTCCCCGTTCGTCACTGGGAACGCAGACTCCCCCTTCGTCACTGGGAACGCAGACTCCCCCTTCGTCACTGGAAACTCAGACTCCCCCTTCGTCACTGGGAACGCAGACTCCCCGTTCGTCACTGGGAACGCCGACTCCCCGTTCGTCACTGGGAACGCCGACTGCCCGTTCGTCACAGGGAACGCCGACTCCCCGTTCGTCACTGGGAACACCGACTCCCCGTTCGTCACTGGGAACACACAGACTCCCCGTTCGTCACTGGGAACACCGACTCCCCGTTCGTCACTGGGAACACACAGACTCCCCGTTCGTCACTGAGAACACAGACTCCCCGTTCGTCACTGGGAACACAGACTCCCCGTTCGTCACTGGGAACACACAGACTCCCCGTTCGTCACTGGGAACACCGACTCCCCGTTCGTCACTGCCAACACCGACTCCCCCTTCGTCACTGGGAACGCAGACTCCCCCTTCGTCACTGGGAACGCAGACTCCCCCTTCGTCACTGGGAACGCAGACTCCCCCTTCGTCACTGGGAACACACAGACTCCCCGTTCTTCACTGTGAACGCAGACTCCCCGTTCGTCACTGGGAACGCAGACTCCCCGTTCGTCACTGGGAACGCAGACTCCCCGTTCGTCACTGGGAACACACAGACTCCCCCTTCGTCACAGGGAACACACAGACTCCCCCTTCGTCACAGGGAACACACAGACTCCCCCTTCGTCACAGGGAACACACAGACTCCCCCTTCGTCACAGGGAACACACAGACTCCCCCTTCGTCACAGGGAACACACAGACTCCCCCTTCGTCACAGGGAACACACAGACTCCCCCTTCGTCACAGGGAACACACAGACTCCCCCTTCGTCACAGGGAACACACAGACTCCCCCTTCGTCACAGGGAACACACAGACTCCCCGTTCGTCACTGGGAACGCAGACACCCCCTTCGTCACTGGGAACTCAGACTCCCCCTTCGTCACTGGGAACGCAGACTCCCCGATCGTCACTGGGAACACCGACTCCCCGTTCGTCACTGGGAACACCGACTCCCCGTTCGTCACTGGGAACACCGAGTCCCCGTTCGTCACTGGGAACACCGAGTCCCCGTTCGTCACAGGGAACACCGAATCCCCGTTCGTCACAGGGAACACCGACTCCCCGTTCGTCACTGGGAACACACCGACTCCCCGTTCGTCACTGGGAACACCGACTCCCCGTTCGTCACTGGGAACACCGACTCCCCGTTCGTCACTGGGAACACCGACTCCCCGTTCGTCACTGGGAACACAGACTCCCCGTTCATCACTGGGAACACAGACTCCCCGTTCGTCACTGGGAACACAGACTCCCCGTTCGTCACTGGGAACACAGACTCCCCGTTCGTCACTGGGAACACACAGACTCCCCGTTCGTCACTGCCAACACCGACTCCCCGTTCGTCACTGGGAACACACCGACTCCCCGTTCGTCACTGGGAACACACCGACTCCCCGTTCGTCACTGGGAACACACCGACTCCCCGTTCGTCACTGGGAACACATCGACTCCCCGTTCGTCACTGGGAACACACCGACTCCCCGTTCGTCACTGGGAACACACCGACTCCCCGTTCGTCACTGGGAACGCAGACTCCCCGTTCGTCACTGGGAACGCAGACTCCCCCTTCGTCACTGGGAACACACAGACTCCCCGTTCGTCACTGGGAACACACCGACTCCCCGTTCGTCACTGGGAACACACCGACTCCCCGTTCGTCACTGGGAACACACCGACTCCCCGTTCGTCACTGGGAACGCAGACTCCCCATTCGTCACTGGGAACGCAGACTCCCCCTTCGTCACTGGGAACACACAGACTCCCCGTTCTTCACTGTGAACGCAGACTCCCCGTTCGTCACTGGGAACACACAGACTCCGCCTTCGTCACAGGGAACACACAGACTCCCCCTTCGTCACAGGGAACACACAGACTCCCCGTTCGTCACTGGGAACGCAGACTCCCCGTTCGTCACTGGGAACGCAGACTCCCCCTTCGTCACTGGGAACTCAGACTCCCCCTTCGTCACTGGGAACGCCGACTGCCCGTTCGTCACTGGGAACACCGACTGCCCGTTCGTCACAGGGAACACCGACTCCCCGTTCGTCACAGGGAACACCGACTCCCCGTTCGTCACTGGGAACACCGACTCCCCGTTCGTCACTGGGAACACAGACTCCCCGTTCGTCACTGAGAACACAGACTCCCCGTTCGTCACTGGGAACACAGACTCCCCGTTCGTCACTGGGAACACACAGACTCCCCGTTCGTCACTGGGAACACCGACTCCCCGTTCGTCACTGCCAACACCGACTCCCCCTTCGTCACTGGGAACGCAGACTCCCCCTTCGTCATTGGGAACGCAGACTCCCCCTTCGTCACTGGGAACGCAGACTCCCCCTTCGTCACTGGGAACGCAGACTCCCCCTTCGTCACTGGGATCACACAGACTCCCCGTTCTTCACTGTGAACGCAGACTCCCCGTTCGTCACTGGGAACGCAGACTCCCCGTTCGTCACTGGGAACGCAGACTCCCCGTTCGTCACTGGGAACACACAGACTCCCCCTTCGTCACAGGGAACACACAGACTCCCCCTTCGTCACAGGGAACACACAGACTCCCCCTTCGTCACAGGGAACACACAGACTCCCCCTTCGTCACAGGGAACACACAGACTCCCCCTTCGTCACAGGGAACACACAGACTCCCCCTTCGTCACAGGGAACACACAGACTCCCCCTTCGTCACAGGGAACACACAGACTCCCCCTTCGTCACAGGGAACACACAGACTCCCCGTTCGTCACTGGGAACGCAGACACCCCCTTCGTCACTGGGACCTCAGACTCCCCCTTCGTCACTGGGAACGCAGACTCCCCGATCGTCACTGGGAACACCGACTCCCCGTTCGTCACTGGGAACACCGACTCCCCGTTCGTCACTGGGAACACCGAGTCCCCGTTCGTCACTGGGAACACCGACTCCCCGTTCGTCACAGGGAACACCGAATCCCCGTTCGTCACAGGGAACACCGACTCCCCGTTCGTCACTGGGAACACACCGACTCCCCGTTCGTCACTGGGAAAACCGACTCCCCGTTCGTCACTGGGAACACCGACTCCCCGTTCGTCACTGGGAACACCGACTCCCCGTTCGTCACTGGGAACACCGACTCCCCGTTCGTCACTGGGAACACAGACTCCCCGTTCGTCACTGAGAACACAGACTCCCCGTTCGTCACTGGGAACACAGACTCCCCGTTCGTCACTGGGAACACAGACTCCCCGTTCGTCACTGGGAACACACAGACTCCCCGTTCGTCACTGGGAACACCGACTCCCCGTTCGTCACTGCCAACACCGACTCCCCGTTCGTCACTGGGAACACACCGACTCCCCGTTCGTCACTGGGAACACACCGACTCACCGTTCGTCACTGGGAACACACCGACTCCCCGTTCGTCACTGGGAACACACCGACTCCCCGTTCGTCACTGGGAACGCAGACTCCCCGTTCGTCACTGGGAACGCAGACTCCCCCTTCGTCACTGGGAACTCACAGACTCCCCGTTCGTCACTGGGAACACACCGACTCCCCGTTCGTCACTGGGAACACACCGACTCCCCGTTCGTCACTGGGAACACACCGACTCCCCGTTCGTCACAGGGAACACAGACTCCCCGTTCGTCACTGGGAACACACAGACTCCCCGTTCGTCACTGGGAACACCGACTCCCCGTTCGTCACTGCCAACACCGACTCCCCCTTCGTCACTGGGAACGCAGACTCCCCCTTCGTCACTGGGAACGCAGACTCCCCCTTCGTCACTGGGAACGCAGACTCCCCCTTCGTCACTGGGATCACACAGACTCCCCGTTCTTCACTGTGAACGCAGACTCCCCGTTCGTCACTGGGAACGCAGACTCCCCGTTCGTCACTGGGAACGCAGACTCCCCGTTCGTCACTGGGAACACACAGACTCCCCCTTCGTCACAGGGAACACACAGACTCCCCCTTCGTCACAGGGAACACACAGACTCCCCCTTCGTCACAGGGAACACACAGACTCCCCCTTCGTCACAGGGAACACACAGACTCCCCCTTCGTCACAGGGAACACACAGACTCCCCCTTCGTCACAGGGAACACACAGACTCCCCCTTCGTCACAGGGAACACACAGACTCCCCGTTCGTCACTGGGAACGCAGACACCCCCTTCGTCACTGGGACCTCAGACTCCCCCTTCGTCACTGGGAACGCAGACTCCCCGATCGTCACTGGGAACACCGACTCCCCGTTCGTCACTGGGAACACCGACTCCCCGTTCGTCACTGGGAACACCGACTCCCCGTTCGTCACAGGGAACACCGACTCCCCGTTCGTCACAGGGAACACACCGACTCCCCGTTCGTCACTGGGAACACCGACTCCCCGTTCGTCACAGGGAACACCGACTCCCCGTTCGTCACTGGGAACACAGACTCCCCGTTCGTCACTGGGAACACAGACTCCCCGTTCGTCACTGGGAACACAGACTCCCCGTTCGTCACTGGGAACACAGACTCCCCGTTCGTCACTGGGAACACACAGACTCCCCGTTCGTCACTGGGAACACCGACTCCCCGTTCGTCACTGGGAACGCAGACTCCCCGTTCGTCACTGGGAACGCAGACTCCCCGTTCGTTACTGGGAACGCAGACTCCCCCTTCGTCACTGGGAACGCAGACTCCCCCTTCGTCACTGGGAACACACAGACTCCCCGTTCTTCACTGTGAACACAGACTCCCCGTTCGTCACTGGGAACGCAGACTCCCCCTTCGTCACTGGGAACGCAGACTCCCCCTTCGTCACTGGGAACACACAGACTCCCCGTTCTTCACTGTGAACGCAGACTCCCCGTTCGTCACTGGGAACGCAGACTCCCCCTTCGTCACTGGGAACACACAGACTCCCCGTTCTTCACTGTGAACGCAGACTCCCCGTTCGTCACTGGGAACGCAGACTCCCCGTTCGTCACTGGGAACGCAGACTCCCCGTTCGTCACTGGGAACACACAGACTCCCCCTTCGTCACAGGGAACACACAGACTCCCCCTTCGTCACAGGGAACACACAGACTCCCCCTTCGTCACAGGGAACACACAGACTCCCCCTTCGTCACAGGGAACACACAGACTCCCCCTTCGTCACAGGGAACACACAGACTCCCCCTTCGTCACAGGGAACACACAGACTCCCCCTTCGTCACAGGGAACACACAGACTCCCCCTTCGTCACAGGGAACACACAGACTCCCCGTTCGTCACTGGGAACGCAGACACCCCCTTCGTCACTGGGAACTCAGACTCCCCCTTCGTCACTGGGAACGCAGACTCCCCGATCGTCACTGGGAACACCGACTCCCCGTTCGTCACTGGGAACACCGACTCCCCGTTCGTCACTGGGAACACCGAGTCCCCGTTCGTCACTGGGAACACCGAGTCCCCGTTCGTCACAGGGAACACCGAATCCCCGTTCGTCACAGGGAACACCGACTCCCCGTTCGTCACTGGGAACACACCGACTCCCCGTTCGTCACTGGGAACACCGACTCCCCGTTCGTCACTGGGAACACCGACTCCCCGTTCGTCACTGGGAACACCGACTCCCCGTTCGTCACTGGGAACACAGACTCCCCGTTCGTCACTGGGAACACAGACTCCCCGTTCGTCACTGGGAACACAGACTCCCCGTTCGTCACTGGGAACACAGACTCCCCGTTCGTCACTGGGAACACACAGACTCCCCGTTCGTCACTGGGAACACCGACTCCCCGTTCGTCACTGCCAACACCGACTCCCCGTTCGTCACTGGGAACACACCGACTCCCCGTTCGTCACTGGGAACACACCGACTCCCCGTTCGTCACTGGGAACACACCGACTCCCCGTTCGTCACTGGGAACACACCGACTCCCCGTTCGTCACTGGGAACACACCGACTCCCCGTTCGTCACTGGGAACGCAGACTCCCCGTTCGTCACTGGGAACGCAGACTCCCCCTTCGTCACTGGGAACGCAGACTCCCCGTTCGTCACTGGGAACACACAGACTCCCCCTTCGTCACAGGGAACACACAGACTCCCCCTTCGTCACAGGGAACACACAGACTCCCCCTTCGTCACAGGGAACACACAGACTCCCCCTTCGTCACAGGGAACACACAGACTCCCCCTTCGTCACAGGGAACACACAGACTCCCCCTTCGTCACAGGGAACACACAGACTCCCCCTTCGTCACAGGGAACACACAGACTCCCCCTTCGTCACAGGGAACACACAGACTCCCCGTTCGTCACTGGGAACGCAGACACCCCCTTCGTCACTGGGACCTCAGACTCCCCCTTCGTCACTGGGAACGCAGACTCCCCGATCGTCACTGGGAACACCGACTCCCCGTTCGTCACTGGGAACACCGACTCCCCGTTCGTCACTGGGAACACCGAGTCCCCGTTCGTCACTGGGAACACCGACTCCCCGTTCGTCACAGGGAACACCGAATCCCCGTTCGTCACAGGGAACACCGACTCCCCGTTCGTCACTGGGAACACACCGACTCCCCGTTCGTCACTGGGAAAACCGACTCCCCGTTCGTCACTGGGAACACCGACTCCCCGTTCGTCACTGGGAACACCGACTCCCCGTTCGTCACTGGGAACACCGACTCCCCGTTCGTCACTGGGAACACAGACTCCCCGTTCGTCACTGGGAACACAGACTCCCCGTTCGTCACTGGGAACACAGACTCCCCGTTCGTCACTGGGAACACAGACTCCCCGTTCGTCACTGGGAACACACAGACTCCCCGTTCGTCACTGGGAACACCGACTCCCCGTTCGTCACTGCCAACACCGACTCCCCGTTCGTCACTGGGAACACACCGACTCCCCGTTTGTCACTGGGAACACACCGACTCCCCGTTCGTCACTGGGAACACACCGACTCCCCGTTCGTCACTGGGAACACACCGACTCCCCGTTCGTCACTGGGAACACACCGACTCCCCGTTCGTCACTGGGAACGCAGACTCCCCGTTCGTCACTGGGAACGCAGACTCCCCCTTCGTCACTGGGAACACACAGACTCCCCGTTCGTCACTGGGAACACACCGACTCCCCGTTCGTCACTGGGAACACACCGACTCCCCGTTCGTCACCGGGAACACACCGACTCCCCGTTCGTCACAGGGAACACAGACTCCCCGTTCGTCACTGGGAACACACAGACTCCCCGTTCGTCACTGGGAACACCGACTCCCCGTTCGTCACTGCCAACACCGACTCCCCCTTCGTCACTGGGAACGCAGACTCCCCCTTCGTCACTGGGAACGCAGACTCCCCCTTCGTCACTGGGAACGCAGACTCCCCCTTCGTCACTGGGATCACACAGACTCCCCGTTCTTCACTGTGAACGCAGACTCCCCGTTCGTCACTGGGAACGCAGACTCCCCGTTCGTCACTGGGAACGCAGACTCCCCGTTCGTCACTGGGAACACACAGACTCCCCCTTCGTCACAGGGAACACACAGACTCCCCCTTCGTCACAGGGAACACACAGACTCCCCCTTCGTCACAGGGAACACACAGACTCCCCCTTCGTCACAGGGAACACACAGACTCCCCCTTCGTCACAGGGAACACACAGACTCCCCGTTCGTCACTGGGAACGCAGACACCCCCTTCGTCACTGGGACCTCAGACTCCCCCTTCGTCACTGGGAACGCAGACTCCCCGATCGTCACTGGGAACACCGACTCCCCGTTCGTCACTGGGAACACCGACTCCCCGTTCGTCACTGGGAACACCGACTCCCCGTTCGTCACAGGGAACACCGACTCCCCGTCCGTCACAGGGAACACACCGACTCCCCGTTCGTCACTGGGAACACCGACTCCCCGTTCGTCACAGGGAACACCGACTCCCCGTTCGTCACTGGGAACACAGACTCCCCGTTCGTCACTGGGAACACAGACTCCCCGTTCGTCACTGGGAACACAGACTCCCCGTTCGTCACTGGGAACACAGACTCCCCGTTCGTCACTGGGAACACACAGACTCCCCGTTCGTCACTGGGAACACCGACTCCCCGTTCGTCACTGCCAACACCGACTCCCCGTTCGTCACTGGGAACACACCGACTCCCCGTTCGTCACTGGGAACACAGCGACTCCCCGTTCGTCACTGGGAACACACCGACTCCCCGTTCGTCACTGGGAACTCACCGACTCCCCGTTCGTCACTGGGAACGCAGACTCCCCGTTCGTCACTGGGAACGCAGACTCCCCGTTCGTCACTGGGAACGCAGACTCCCCCTTCGTCACTGGGAACGCAGACTCCCCCTTCGTCACTGGGAACACACAGACTCCCCGTTCTTCACTGTGAACACAGACTCCCCGTTCGTCACTGGGAACGCAGACTCCCCCTTCGTCACTGGGAACGCAGACTCCCCCTTCGTCACTGGGAACACACAGACTCCCCGTTCTTCACTGTGAACGCAGACTCCCCGTTCGTCACTGGGAACGCAGACTCCCCCTTTGTCACTGGGAACACACAGACTCCCCCTTTGTCACTGGGAACACACAGACTCCCCCTTTGTCACTGGGAACACACAGACTCCCCCTTCGTCACAGGGAACACACAGACTCCCCCTTCGTCACAGGGAACACACAGACTCCCCGTTCGTCACTGGGAACGCAGACTCCCCGTTCGTCACGGGGAACGCAGACTCCCCCTTCGTCACTGGGAACGCAGACTCCCCCTTCGTCACTGGGAACGCAGACTCCCCGTTCGTCACTGGGAACACCGACTCCCCGTTCGTCACTGGGAACACCGACCCCCCGTTCGTCACTGGGAACACCGACTCCCCGTTCGTCACAGGGAACACCGACTCCCCGTTCGTCACAGGGAACACCGACTCCCCGTTCGTCACTGGGAACACACCGACTCCCCGTTCGTCACTGGGAACACCGACTCTCCGTTCGTCACAGGGAACACCGACTCCCCGTTCGTCACTGGGAACCCCGACTCCCCGTTCGTCACTGGGAACGCAGACTCCCCCTTCGTCACTGGGAACACACAGACTCCCCGTTCTTCACTGTGAACGCAGACTCCCCGTTCGTCACTGGGAACGCAGACTCCCCCTTTGTCACTGGGAACACACAGACTCCCCCTTTGTCACTGGGAACACACAGACTCCCCCTTTGTCACTGGGAACACACAGACTACCCCTTCGTCACAGGGAACACACAGACTACCCCTTCGTCACAGGGAACACACAGACTCCCCGTTCGTCACTGGGAACGCAGACTCCCCGTTCGTCACGGGGAACGCAGACTCCCCCTTCGTCACTGGGAACGCAGACTCCCCGTTCGTCACTGGGAACACCGACTCCCCGTTCGTCACTGGGAACACCGACCCCCCGTTCGTCACTGGGAACACCGACTCCCCGTTCGTCACTGGGAACACCGACTGCCCGTTCGTCACAGGGAACACCGACTCCCCGTTCGTCACAGGGAACACCGACTCCCCGTTCGTCACAGGGAACACCGACCCCCCGTTCGTCACTGGGAACACACAGACTCCCCCTTTGTCACTGGGAACACACAGACTCCCCCTTTGTCACTGGGAACACACAGACTCCCCCTTTGTCACTGGGAACACACAGACTCCCCCTTTGTCACTGGGAACACACAGACTCCCCCTTCGTCACAGGGAACACACAGACTCCCCCTTCGTCACAGGGAACACACAGACTCCCCGTTCGTCACTGGGAACGCAGACTCCCCGTTCGTCACGGGGAACGCAGACTCCCCCTTCGTCACTGGGAACGCAGACTCCCCCTTCGTCACTGGGAACGCAGACTCCCCGTTCGTCACTGGGAACACCGACTCCCCGTTCGTCACTGGGAACACCGACCCCCCGTTCGTCACTGGGAACACCGACTCCCCGTTCGTCACTGGGAACACCGACTGCCCGTTCGTCACAGGGAACACCGACTCCCCGTTCGTCACAGGGAACACCGACTCCCCGTTCGTCACTGGGAACACACCGACTCCCCGTTCGTCACTGGGAACACCGACTCCCCGTTCGTCACAGGGAACACCGACTCCCCGTTCGTCACTGGGAACACCGACTCCCCGTTCGTCACTGGGAACACCGACTCCCCGTTCGTCACTGGGAACACAGACTCCCCGTTCGTCACAGGGAACACCGACTCCCCGTTCGTCACTGGGAACACACCGACTCCCCGTTCGTCACTGGGAACACCGACTCCCCGTTCGTCACAGGGAACACCGACTCCCCGTTCGTCACTGGGAACACCGACTCCCCGTTCGTCACTGGGAACACCGACTCCCCGTTCGTCACTGGGAACGCAGACTCCCCGTTCGTCACTGGGAACGCAGACTCCCCGTTCGTCACTGGGAACGCAGACTCCCCGTTCGTCACTGGGAACGCAGACTCCCCGTTCGTCACGGGGAACGCAGACTCCCCCTTCGTCACTGGGAACGCAGACTCCCCCTTCGTCACTGGGAACGCAGACTCCCCGTTCGTCACTGGGAACACCGACTCCCCGTTCGTCACTGGGAACACCGACCCCCCGTTCGTCACTGGGAACACCGACCCCCCGTTCGTCACAGGGAACACCGACTCCCCGTTCGTCACAGGGAACACCGACTCCCCGTTCGTCACTGGGAACACACAGACTCCCCGTTCTTCACTGTGAACGCAGACTCCCCGTTCGTCACTGGGAACACACAGACTCCCCCTTCGTCACAGGGAACACACAGACTCCCCCATCGTCACAGGGAACACACAGACTCCCCGTTCGTCACAGGGAACACACAGACTCCCCGTTCGTCACTGGGAACGCAGACTCCCCGTTCGTCACTGGGAACGCAGACTCCCCCTTCGTCACTGGGAACGCAGACTCCCCCTTCGTCACTGGAAACTCAGACTCCCCCTTCGTCACTGGGGACACCGACTCCCCCTTCGTCACTGGGGACACCGACTCCCCGTTCGTCACTGGGAACGCAGACTCCCCGTTCGTCACTGGGAACGCAGACTCCCCCTTCGTCCCTGGGAACACACAGACTCCCCGTTCTTCACTGTGAACGCAGACTCCCCGTTCGTCACTGGGAACACACAGACTCCCCCTTCGTCACAGGGAACGCACAGACTCCCCCTTCGTCACAGGGAACGCACAGACTCCCCCTTCGTCACTGGGAACGCACAGACTCCCCGTTCTTCACTGTGAACGCAGACTCCCCGTTCGTCACTGGGAACGCAGACTGCCCGTTCGTCACTGGGAACGCACAGACTCCCCCTTCGTCACAGGGAACGCACAGACTCCCCCTTCGTCACTGGGAACACCGACTCCCCGTTCGTCACAGGGAACACCGACTCCCCGTTCGTCACTGGGAACACCGACTCCCCGTTCGTCACTGGGAACACCGACTCCCCGTTCGTCACTGGGAACACCGACTCCCCGTTCGTCACTGGGAACACACAGACTCCCCCTTCGTCACAGGGAACACACAGACTCCCCGTTCGTCACTGGGAACGCAGACTCCCCGTTCGTCACAGGGAACACCGACTCCCCGTTCGTCACTGGGAACACACCGACTCCCCGTTCGTCACTGGGAACACCGACTCCCCGTTCGTCACAGGGAACACCGACTCCCCGTCCGTCACAGGGAACACACCGACTCCCCGTTCGTCACTGGGAACACCGACTCCCCGTTCGTCACAGGGAACACCGACTCCCCGTTCGTCACTGGGAACACAGACTCCCCGTTCGTCACTGGGAACACAGACTCCCCGTTCGTCACTGGGAACACAGACTCCCCGTTCGTCACTGGGAACACAGACTCCCCGTTCGTCACTGGGAACACACAGACTCCCCGTTCGTCACTGGGAACACCGACTCCCCGTTCGTCACTGCCAACACCGACTCCCCGTTCGTCACTGGGAACACACCGACTCCCCGTTCGTCACTGGGAACACAGCGACTCCCCGTTCGTCACTGGGAACACACCGACTCCCCGTTCGTCACTGGGAACTCACCGACTCCCCGTTCGTCACTGGGAACGCAGACTCCCCGTTCGTCACTGGGAACGCAGACTCCCCGTTCGTCACTGGGAACGCAGACTCCCCCTTCGTCACTGGGAACGCAGACTCCCCCTTCGTCACTGGGAACACACAGACTCCCCGTTCTTCACTGTGAACACAGACTCCCCGTTCGTCACTGGGAACGCAGACTCCCCCTTCGTCACTGGGAACGCAGACTCCCCCTTCGTCACTGGGAACACACAGACTCCCCGTTCTTCACTGTGAACGCAGACTCCCCGTTCGTCACTGGGAACGCAGACTCCCCCTTTGTCACTGGGAACACACAGACTCCCCCTTTGTCACTGGGAACACACAGACTCCCCCTTTGTCACTGGGAACACACAGACTCCCCCTTCGTCACAGGGAACACACAGACTCCCCCTTCGTCACAGGGAACACACAGACTCCCCGTTCGTCACTGGGAACGCAGACTCCCCGTTCGTCACGGGGAACGCAGACTCCCCCTTCGTCACTGGGAACGCAGACTCCCCCTTCGTCACTGGGAACGCAGACTCCCCGTTCGTCACTGGGAACACCGACTCCCCGTTCGTCACTGGGAACACCGACCCCCCGTTCGTCACTGGGAACACCGACTCCCCGTTCGTCACAGGGAACACCGACTCCCCGTTCGTCACAGGGAACACCGACTCCCCGTTCGTCACTGGGAACACACCGACTCCCCGTTCGTCACTGGGAACACCGACTCTCCGTTCGTCACAGGGAACACCGACTCCCCGTTCGTCACTGGGAACCCCGACTCCCCGTTCGTCACTGGGAACGCAGACTCCCCCTTCGTCACTGGGAACACACAGACTCCCCGTTCTTCACTGTGAACGCAGACTCCCCGTTCGTCACTGGGAACGCAGACTCCCCCTTTGTCACTGGGAACACACAGACTCCCCCTTTGTCACTGGGAACACACAGACTCCCCCTTTGTCACTGGGAACACACAGACTACCCCTTCGTCACAGGGAACACACAGACTACCCCTTCGTCACAGGGAACACACAGACTCCCCGTTCGTCACTGGGAACGCAGACTCCCCGTTCGTCACGGGGAACGCAGACTCCCCCTTCGTCACTGGGAACGCAGACTCCCCGTTCGTCACTGGGAACACCGACTCCCCGTTCGTCACTGGGAACACCGACCCCCCGTTCGTCACTGGGAACACCGACTCCCCGTTCGTCACTGGGAACACCGACTGCCCGTTCGTCACAGGGAACACCGACTCCCCGTTCGTCACAGGGAACACCGACTCCCCGTTCGTCACAGGGAACACCGACCCCCCGTTCGTCACTGGGAACACACAGACTCCCCCTTTGTCACTGGGAACACACAGACTCCCCCTTTGTCACTGGGAACACACAGACTCCCCCTTTGTCACTGGGAACACACAGACTCCCCCTTTGTCACTGGGAACACACAGACTCCCCCTTCGTCACAGGGAACACACAGACTCCCCCTTCGTCACAGGGAACACACAGACTCCCCGTTCGTCACTGGGAACGCAGACTCCCCGTTCGTCACGGGGAACGCAGACTCCCCCTTCGTCACTGGGAACGCAGACTCCCCCTTCGTCACTGGGAACGCAGACTCCCCGTTCGTCACTGGGAACACCGACTCCCCGTTCGTCACTGGGAACACCGACCCCCCGTTCGTCACTGGGAACACCGACTCCCCGTTCGTCACTGGGAACACCGACTGCCCGTTCGTCACAGGGAACACCGACTCCCCGTTCGTCACAGGGAACACCGACTCCCCGTTCGTCACTGGGAACACACCGACTCCCCGTTCGTCACTGGGAACACCGACTCCCCGTTCGTCACAGGGAACACCGACTCCCCGTTCGTCACTGGGAACACCGACTCCCCGTTCGTCACTGGGAACACCGACTCCCCGTTCGTCACTGGGAACACAGACTCCCCGTTCGTCACAGGGAACACCGACTCCCCGTTCGTCACTGGGAACACACCGACTCCCCGTTCGTCACTGGGAACACCGACTCCCCGTTCGTCACAGGGAACACCGACTCCCCGTTCGTCACTGGGAACACCGACTCCCCGTTCGTCACTGGGAACACCGACTCCCCGTTCGTCACTGGGAACGCAGACTCCCCGTTCGTCACTGGGAACGCAGACTCCCCGTTCGTCACTGGGAACGCAGACTCCCCGTTCGTCACTGGGAACGCAGACTCCCCGTTCGTCACGGGGAACGCAGACTCCCCCTTCGTCACTGGGAACGCAGACTCCCCCTTCGTCACTGGGAACGCAGACTCCCCGTTCGTCACTGGGAACACCGACTCCCCGTTCGTCACTGGGAACACCGACCCCCCGTTCGTCACTGGGAACACCGACCCCCCGTTCGTCACAGGGAACACCGACTCCCCGTTCGTCACAGGGAACACCGACTCCCCGTTCGTCACTGGGAACACACAGACTCCCCGTTCTTCACTGTGAACGCAGACTCCCCGTTCGTCACTGGGAACACACAGACTCCCCCTTCGTCACAGGGAACACACAGACTCCCCCATCGTCACAGGGAACACACAGACTCCCCGTTCGTCACAGGGAACACACAGACTCCCCGTTCGTCACTGGGAACGCAGACTCCCCGTTCGTCACTGGGAACGCAGACTCCCCCTTCGTCACTGGGAACGCAGACTCCCCCTTCGTCACTGGAAACTCAGACTCCCCCTTCGTCACTGGGGACACCGACTCCCCCTTCGTCACTGGGGACACCGACTCCCCGTTCGTCACTGGGAACGCAGACTCCCCGTTCGTCACTGGGAACGCAGACTCCCCCTTCGTCCCTGGGAACACACAGACTCCCCGTTCTTCACTGTGAACGCAGACTCCCCGTTCGTCACTGGGAACACACAGACTCCCCCTTCGTCACAGGGAACGCACAGACTCCCCCTTCGTCACAGGGAACGCACAGACTCCCCCTTCGTCACTGGGAACGCACAGACTCCCCGTTCTTCACTGTGAACGCAGACTCCCCGTTCGTCACTGGGAACGCAGACTGCCCGTTCGTCACTGGGAACGCACAGACTCCCCCTTCGTCACAGGGAACGCACAGACTCCCCCTTCGTCACTGGGAACACCGACTCCCCGTTCGTCACAGGGAACACCGACTCCCCGTTCGTCACTGGGAACACCGACTCCCCGTTCGTCACTGGGAACACCGACTCCCCGTTCGTCACTGGGAACACCGACTCCCCGTTCGTCACTGGGAACACACAGACTCCCCCTTCGTCACAGGGAACACACAGACTCCCCGTTCGTCACTGGGAACGCAGACTCCCCGTTCGTCACAGGGAACACCGACTCCCCGTTCGTCACTGGGAACACACCGACTCCCCGTTCGTCACTGGGAACACCGACTCCCCGTTCGTCACAGGGAACACCGACTCCCCGTTCGTCACTGGGAACACCGACTCCCCGTTCGTCACTGGGAACACCGACTCCCCGTTCGTCACTGGGAACACAGACTCCCCGTTCGTCACAGGGAACACCGACTCCCCGTTCGTCACTGGGAACACACCGACTCCCCGTTCGTCACTGGGAACACCGACTCCCCGTTCGTCACAGGGAACACCGACTCCCCGTTCGTCACTGGGAACACCGACTCCCCGTTCGTCACTGGGAACACCGACTCCCCGTTCGTCACTGGGAACGCAGACTCCCCGTTCGTCACTGGGAACGCAGACTCCCCGTTCGTCACTGGGAACGCAGACTCCCCGTTCGTCACTGGGAACGCAGACTCCCCGTTCGTCACGGGGAACGCAGACTCCCCCTTCGTCACTGGGAACGCAGACTCCCCCTTCGTCACTGGGAACGCAGACTCCCCGTTCGTCACTGGGAACACCGACTCCCCGTTCGTCACTGGGAACACCGACCCCCCGTTCGTCACTGGGAACACCGACTCCCCGTTCGTCACAGGGAACACCGACTCCCCGTTCGTCACAGGGAACACCGACTCCCCGTTCGTCACTGGGAACACACAGACTCCCCGTTCTTCACTGTGAACGCAGACTCCCCGTTCGTCACTGGGAAAACACAGACTCCCCCTTCGTCACAGGGAACACACAGACTCCCCCATCGTCACAGGGAACACACAGACTCCCCGTTCGTCACAGGGAACACACAGACTCCCCGTTCGTCACTGGGAACGCAGACTCCCCGTTCGTCACTGGGAACGCAGACTCCCCCTTCGTCACTGGGAACGCAGACTCCCCCTTCGTCACTGGAAACTCAGACTCCCCCTTCGTCACTGGGGACACCGACTCCACCTTCGTCACTGGGGACACCGACTCCCCGTTCGTCACTGGGAACGCAGACTCCCCGTTCGTCACTGGGAACGCAGACTCCCCCTTCGTCCCTGGGAACACACAGACTCCCCGTTCTTCACTGTGAACGCAGACTCCCCGTTCGTCACTGGGAACACACAGACTCCCCCTTCGTCACAGGGAACGCACAGACTCCCCCTTCGTCACAGGGAACGCACAGACTCCCCCTTCGTCACTGGGAACGCACAGACTCCCCGTTCTTCACTGTGAACGCAGACTCCCCGTTCGTCACTGTGAACGCAGACTGCCCGTTCGTCACTGGGAACGCACAGACTCCCCCTTCGTCACAGGGAACGCACAGACTCCCCCTTCGTCACTGGGAACACCGACTCCCCGTTCGTCACAGGGAACACCGACTCCCCGTTCGTCACTGGGAACACCGACTCCCCGTTCGTCACTGGGAACACCGACTCCCCGTTCGTCACTGGGAACACCGACTCCCCGTTCGTCACAGGGAACACCGACTCCCCGTTCGTCACTGGGAACACCGACTCCCCGTTCGTCACTGGGAACACAGACTCCCGCTTCGTCACTGGGAACACACCGACTCCCCGTTCGTCACTGGGAACGCAGACTCCCCGTTCGTCACAGGGAACGCAGACTCCCCGTTCGTCACAGGGAACGCACAGACTCCCCGTTCTTCACTGGGGACACCGACTCCCCCTTCGTCACTGGGGACACCGACTCCCCCTTCGTCACTGGGGACACCGACTCCCCCTTCGTCACTGGGGACACCGACTCCCCCTTCGTCACTGGGGACACCGACTCCCCCTTCGTCACTGGGGACACCGACTCCCCCTTCGTCACTGGGGACACCGACTCCCCCTTCGTCACTGGGGACACCGACTCCCCCTTCGTCACTGGGGACACCGACTCCCCCTTCGTCACTGGGGACACCGACTCCCCCTTCGTCACTGGGGACACCGACTCCCCCTTCGTCACTGGGGACACCGACTCCCCCTTCGTCACTGGGGACACCGACTCCCCCTTCGTCACTGGGGAAACCGACTCCCCCTTCGTCACTGGGGACACCGACTCCCCCTTCGTCACTGGGGACACCGACACCCCCTTCGTCACTGGGGACACCGACTCCCCCTTCGTCACTGGGGACACCGACTCCCCCTTCGTCACTGGGGACACCGACTCCCCCTTCTTCACTGGGGACACCGACTCCCCCTTCGTCACTGGGGACACCGAATCCCCCTTCGTCACTGGGGACACCGACTCCCTCTTCGTCACTGGGGACACCGACTCCCCCTTCGTCACTGGGGACACCGACTCCCCCTTCGTCACTGGGGACACCGACTCCCTCTTTGTCACTGGGGACACCGACTCCCTCTTCGTCACTGGGGACACCGACTCCCTCTTCGTCACTGGGGACACCGACTCCCCGTTCGTCACTGGGGACACCGACTCCCCGTTCGTCACTGGGAACACCGACTCCCCGTTCGTCACAGGGTACACCGACTCCCCCTTCGTCACTGGGGACACCGACTCCCCCTTCGTCACTGGGGACACCGACTCCCCCTTCGTCACTGGGGACACCGACACCCCCTTCGTCACTGGGGACACCGACTCCCCCTTCGTCACTGGGGACACCGACTCCCCCTTCGTCACTGGGGACACCGACTCCCCCTTCTTCACTGGGGACACCGACTCCCCCTTCGTCACTGGGGACACCGACTCCCCCTTCGTCACTGGGGACACCGACTCCCCCTTCGTCACTGGGGACACCGACTCCCTCTTCGTCACTGGGGACACCGACTCCCTCTTCGTCACTGGGGACACCGACTCCCTCTTCGTCACTGGGGACACCGACTCCCCGTTCGTCACTGGGGACACCGACTCCCCGTTCGTCACTGGGAACACCGACTCCCCGTTCGTCACTGGGAACACCGACTCCCCGTTCGTCACAGGGAACACCGACTCCCCGTTCGTCACAGGGAACACACCGACTCCCCGTTCGTCACTGGGAACACCGACTCCCCGTTCGTCACAGGGAACACCGACTCCCCGTTCGTCACTGGGAACACAGACTCCCCGTTCGTCACTGGGAACACAGACTCCCCGTTCGTCACTGGGAACACAGACTCCCCGTTCGTCACTGGGAACACAGACTCCCCGTTCGTCACTGGGAACACACAGACTCCCCGTTCGTCACTGGGAACACCGACTCCCCGTTCGTCACTGCCAACACCGACTCCCCGTTCGTCACTGGGAACACACCGACTCCCCGTTCGTCACTGGGAACACAGCGACTCCCCGTTCGTCACTGGGAACACACCGACTCCCCGTTCGTCACTGGGAACTCACCGACTCCCCGTTCGTCACTGGGAACTCACCGACTCCCCGTTCGTCACTGGGAACGCAGACTCCCCCTTCGTCACTGGGAACACACAGACTCCCCGTTCTTCACTGGGAACACAGACTCCCCGTTCGTCACTGGGAACTCACCGACTCCCCGTTCGTCACTGGGAACTCACCGACTCCCCGTTCGTCACTGGGAACGCAGACTCCCCCTTCGTCACTGGGAACGCAGACTCCCCGTTCGTCACTGGGAACGCAGACTCCCCCTTCGTCACTGGGAACACACAGACTCCCCGTTCTTCACTGTGAACGCAGACTCCCCGTTCGTCACTGGGAACGCAGACTCCCCCTTTGTCACTGGGAACACACAGACTCCCCCTTTGTCACTGGGAACACACAGACTCCCCCTTTGTCACTGGGAACACACAGACTCCCCCTTTGTCACTGGGAACACACAGACTCCCCCTTCGTCACAGGGAACACACAGACTCCCCCTTCGTCACAGGGAACACACAGACTCCCCGTTCGTCACTGGGAACGCAGACTCCCCGTTCGTCACGGGGAACGCAGACTCCCCCTTCGTCACTGGGAACGCAGACTCCCCGTTCGTCACTGGGAACACCGACACCCCGTTCGTCACTGGGAACACCGACCCCCCGTTCGTCACTGGGAACACCGACTCCCCGTTCGTCACTGGGAACACCGACTGCCCGTTCGTCACAGGGAACACCGACTCCCCGTTCGTCACAGGGAACACCGACTCCCCGTTCGTCACAGGGAACACCGACTCCCCGTTCGTCACTGGGAACGCAGACTCCCCGTTCGTCACTGGGAACACCGACTCCCCGTTCGTCACTGGGAACACCGACTCCCCGTTCGTCACTGGGAACACCGACCCCCCGTTCGTCACTGGGAACACCGACCCCCCGTTCGTCACTGGGAACACCGACTCCCCGTTCGTCACAGGGAACACCGACTCCCCGTTCGTCACAGGGAACACCGACTCCCCGTTCGTCACTGGGAACACACCGACTCCCCGTTCGTCACTGGGAACACACCGACTCCCCGTTCGTCACTGGGAACACCGACTCCCCGTTCGTCACAGGGAACACCGACTCCCCGTTCGTCACTGGGAACCCCGACTCCCCGTTCGTCACTGGGAACGCAGACTCCCCGTTCGTCACTGGGAACGCAGACTCCCCCTTCGTCACTGGGAACACACAGACTCCCCGTTCTTCACTGTGAACGCAGACTCCCCGTTCGTCACTGGGAACGCAGACTCCCCCTTTGTCACTGGGAACACACAGACTCCCCCTTTGTCACTGGGAACACACAGACTCCCCCTTTGTCACTGGGAACACACAGACTCCCCCTTTGTCACTGGGAACACACAGACTCCCCCTTTGTCACTGGGAACACACAGACTCCCCCTTTGTCACTGGGAACACACAGACTCCCCCTTTGTCACTGGGAACACACAGACTCCCCCTTTGTCACTGGGAACACACAGACTCCCCCTTTGTCACTGGGAACACACAGACTCCCCCTTTGTCACTGGGAACACACAGACTCCCCCTTTGTCACTGGGAACACACAGACTCCCCCTTTGTCACTGGGAACACACAGACTCCCCCTTTGTCACTGGGAACACACAGACTCCCCCTTTGTCACTGGGAACACACAGACTCCCCCTTTGTCACTGGGAACACACAGACTCCCCCTTTGTCACTGGGAACACACAGACTCCCCCTTTGTCACTGGGAACACACAGACTCCCCCTTTGTCACTGGGAACACACAGACTCCCCCTTTGTCACTGGGAACACACAGACTCCCCCTTTGTCACTGGGAACACACAGACTCCCCCTTTGTCACTGGGAACACACAGACTCCCCCTTCGTCACTGGGAACACACAGACTCCCCCTTCGTCACTGGGAACACACAGACTCCCCCTTCGTCACAGGGAACACACAGACTCCCCGTTCGTCACGGGGAACGCAGACTCCCCCTTCGTCACTGGGAACGCAGACTCCCCCTTCGTCACTGGGAACGCAGACTCCCCGTTCGTCACTGGGAACACCGACTCCCCGTTCGTCACTGGGAACACCGACCCCCCGTTCGTCACTGGGAACACCGACTCCCCGTTCGTCACTGGGAACACCGACTGCCCGTTCGTCACAGGGAACACCGACTCCCCGTTCGTCACAGGGAACACCGACTCCCCGTTCGTCACTGGGAACACACCGACTCCCCGTTCGTCACTGGGAACACCGACTCCCCGTTCGTCACAGGGAACACCGACTCCCCGTTCGTCACTGGGAACACCGACTCCCCGTTCGTCACTGGGAACACCGACTCCCCGTTCGTCACTGGGAACACAGACTCCCCGTTCGTCACAGGGAACACCGACTCCCCGTTCGTCACTGGGAACACACCGACTCCCCGTTCGTCACTGGGAACACCGACTCCCCGTTCGTCACAGGGAACACCGACTCCCCGTTCGTCACTGGGAACACCGACTCCCCGTTCGTCACTGGGAACGCAGACTCCCCGTTCGTCACTGGGAACGCAGACTCCCCGTTCGTCACTGGGAACGCAGACTCCCCGTTCGTCACGGGGAACGCAGACTCCCCCTTCGTCACTGGGAACGCAGACTCCCCCTTCGTCACTGGGAACGCAGACTCCCCGTTCGTCACTGGGAACACCGACTCCCCGTTCGTCACTGGGAACACCGACCCCCCGTTCGTCACTGGGAACACCGACTCCCCGTTCGTCACAGGGAACACCGACTCCCCGTTCGTCACAGGGAACACCGACTCCCCGTTCGTCACTGGGAACACACCGACTCCCCGTTCGTCACTGGGAACACCGACTCTCCGTTCGTCACAGGGAACACCGACTCCCCGTTCGTCACTGGGAACCCCGACTCCCCGTTCGTCACTGGGAACGCAGACTCCCCCTTCGTCACTGGGAACACACAGACTCCCCGTTCTTCACTGTGAACGCAGACTCCCCGTTCGTCACTGGGAACGCAGACTCCCCCTTTGTCACTGGGAACACACAGACTCCCCCTTTGTCACTGGGAACACACAGACTCCCCCTTTGTCACTGGGAACACACAGACTCCCCCTTTGTCACTGGGAACACACAGACTCCCCCTTTGTCACTGGGAACACACAGACTCCCCCTTTGTCACTGGGAACACACAGACTCCCCCTTTGTCACTGGGAACACACAGACTCCCCCTTTGTCACTGGGAACACACAGACTCCCCCTTTGTCACTGGGAACACACAGACTCCCCCTTCGTCACTGGGAACACACAGACTCCCCCTTCGTCACAGGGAACACACAGACTCCCCCTTCGTCACAGGGAACACACAGACTCCCCGTTCGTCACTGGGAACGCAGACTCCCCGTTCGTCACTGGGAACGCAGACTCCCCGTTCGTCACGGGGAACGCAGACTCCCCCTTCGTCACTGGGAACGCAGACTCCCCCTTCGTCACTGGGAACGCAGACTCCCCGTTCGTCACTGGGAACACCGACTCCCCCTTCGTCACAGGGAACACACAGACTCCCCCTTCGTCACAGGGAACACACAGACTCCCCGTTCGTCACTGGGAACGCAGACTCCCCGTTCGTCACGGGGAACGCAGACTCCCCCTTCGTCACTGGGAACGCAGACTCCCCCTTCGTCACTGGGAACGCAGACTCCCCGTTCGTCACTGGGAACACCGACTCCCCGTTCGTCACTGGGAACACCGACCCCCCGTTCGTCACTGGGAACACCGACTCCCCGTTCGTCACTGGGAACACCGACTGCCCGTTCGTCACAGGGAACACCGACTCCCCGTTCGTCACAGGGAACACCGACTCCCCGTTCGTCACTGGGAACACACCGACTCCCCGTTCGTCACTGGGAACACCGACTCCCCGTTCGTCACAGGGAACACCGACTCCCCGTTCGTCACTGGGAACACCGACTCCCCGTTCGTCACTGGGAACACCGACTCCCCGTTCGTCACTGGGAACACACCGACTCCCCGTTCGTCACTGGGAACACCGACTCCCCGTTCGTCACTGGGAACACCGACTCCCCGTTCGTCACTGGGAACACCGACTCCCCGTTCGTCACTGGGAACACCGACTGCCCGTTCGTCACAGGGAACACCGACTGCCCGTTCTTCACAGGGAACACCGACTCCCCGTTCGTCACAGGGAACACCGACTCCCCGTTCGTCACAGGGAACACCGACTCCCCGTTCGTCACTGGGAACACACCGACTCCCCGTTCGTCACTGGGAACACCGACTCCCCGTTCGTCACAGGGAACACCGACTCCCCGTTCGTCACTGGGAACACCGACTCCCCGTTCGTCACTGGGAACGCAGACTCCCCGTTCGTCACTGGGAACACACCGACTCCCCGTTCGTCACTGGGAACACCGACTCCCCGTTCGTCACTGGGAACACACCGACTCCCCGTTCGTCACTGGGAACACCGACTCCCCGTTCGTCACTGGGAACACCGACTCCCCGTTCGTCACTGGGAACACCGACTGCCCGTTCGTCACAGGGAACACCGACTGCCCGTTCTTCACAGGGAACACCGACTCCCCGTTCGTCACAGGGAACACCGACTCCCCGTTCGTCACAGGGAACACCGACTCCCCGTTCGTCACAGGGAACACCGACTCCCCGTTCGTCACTGGGAACACAGTCTCCCCGTTCGTCACTGGGAACACAGACTCCCCGTTCGTCACTGGGAACACACAGACTCCCCGTTCGTCACTGCCAACACCGACTCCCCGTTCGTCACTGCCAACACCGACTCCCCGTTCGTCAAAGGGAACACACCGACTCCCCGTTCGTCACTGGGAACACCGACTCCCCGTTCGTCACTGGGAACACACCGACTCCCCGTTCGTCACTGGGAACACCGACTCCCCGTTCGTCACTGGGAACACCGACTCCCCGTTCGTCACTGGGAACACCGACTGCCCGTTCGTCACAGGGAACACCGACTGCCCTTTCTTCACAGGGAACACCGACTCCCCGTTCGTCACAGGGAACACCGACTCCCCGTTCGTCACAGGGAACACCGACTCCCCGTTCGTCACAGGGAACACCGACTCCCCGTTCGTCACTGGGAACACAGACTCCCCGTTCGTCACTGGGAACACAGACTCCCCGTTCGTCACTGGGAACACACAGACTCCCCGTTCGTCACTGCCAACACCGACTCCCCGTTCGTCACTGCCAACACCGACTCCCCGTTCGTCAAAGGGAACACACCGACTCCCCGTTCGTCACTGGGAACACACCGACTCCCCGTTCGTCACTGGGAACACACCGACTCCCCGTTCGTCACTGGGAACACACCGACTCCCCGTTCGTCACTGGGAACACACCGACTCCCCGTTCGTCACTGGGAACACACCGACTCCCCGTTCGTCACTGGGAACACACCGACTCCCCGTTCGTCACTGGGAACACCGACTCCCCGTTCGTCACTGGGAACACCGACTCCCCGTTCGTCACTGGGAACACCGACTCCCCGTTCGTCACTGGGAACACCGACTCCCCGTTCGTCACTGGGAACACAGACTCCCCGTTCGTCACTGGGAACACACCGACTCCCCGTTCGTCACTGGGAACGCAGACTCCCCGTTCGTCACTGGGAACGCAGACTCCCCGTTCGTCACTGGGAACGCAGACTCCCCCTTCGTCACTGGGAACACACAGACTCCCCTATCTTCACTGTGAACGCAGACTCCCCCTTCGTCACAGGGAACACACAGACTCCCCCTTCGTCACAGGGAACACACAGACTCCCCGTTCGTCACTGGGAACGCAGACTCCCCGTTCGTCACTGGGAACGCAGACTTCCCGTTCTTCACTGCGAACACCGACTCCCCGTTCGTCACTGGGAACACCGACTCCCCGTTCGTCACAGGGAACACCGACTCCCCGTTCGTCACAGGGAACACCGACTCCCCGTTCGTCACTGGGAACACCGACTCCCCGTTCGTCACTGGGAACACACAGACTCCCCGTTCGTCACTGGGAACACCGACTCCCCGTTCGTCACTGGGAACACCGACTCCCCGTTCGTCACTGGGAACACACAGACTCCCCCTTCGTCACAGGGAACACACAGACTCCCCGTTCGTCACTGGGAACGCAGACTCCCCGTTCGTCACTGGGAACGCAGACTCCCCGTTCGTCACTGCGAACACCGACTCCCCGTTCGTCACTGGGAACACCGACTCCCCGTTCGTCACAGGGAACACCGACTCCCCGTTCGTCACTGGGAACACCGACTCCCCGTTCGTCACTGGGAACACAGACTCCCCGTTCGTCACTGGGAACACACAGACTCCCCGTTCGTCACTGGGAACACCGACTCCCCGTTCGTCACTGGGAACACCGACTCCCCGTTCGTCACTGGGAACACAGACTCCCCGTTCGTCACTGGGAACACAGACTCCCCGTTCGTCACTGGGAACACCGACTCCCCGTTCGTCACTGGGAACACCGACTCCCCGTTCGTCACTGGGAACACCGACTCCCCGTTCGTCACTGGGAACGCAGACTCCCCGTTCGTCACTGGGAACACACAGACTCCCCCTTCGTCACTGGGAAGACACAGACTCCCCCTTCGTCACAGGGAACACACAGACTCCCCCTTCGTCACTGGGAACGCAGACTCCCCGTTCGTCACTGGGAACGCAGACTCCCCCTTCGTCACTGGGAACTCAGACTCCCCCTTCGTCACTGGGAACTCAGACTCCCCGTTCGTCACTGCGAACACACAGACTCCCCCTTCGTCACAGGGAACACACAGACTCCCCCTTCGTCACTGGGAACACACAGACTCCCCCTTCGTCACAGGGAACACACAGACTCCCCCTTCGTCACTGGGAACGCAGACTCCCCGTTCGTCACTGGGAACGCAGACTCCCCGTTCGTCACTGCGAACACAGACTCCCCGTTCGTCACTGGGAACACCGACTCCCCGTTCGTCACTGGGAACACCGACTCCCCGTTCGTCACTGGGAACACCGACTCCCCGTTCGTCACTGGGAACACCGACTCCCCGTTCGTCACTGGGAACACACAGACTCCCCGTTCGTCACTGGGAACACCGACTCCCCGTTCGTCACTGGGAACACAGACTCCCGCTTCGTCACTGGGAACACACAGACTCCCCGTTCGTCACTGGGAACACACAGACTCCCCGTTCGTCACTGGGAACACAGACTCCCCGTTCGTCACTGGGAACACAGACTCCCCGTTCGTCACAGGGAACACAGACTCCCCGTTCGTCAATGGGAACACCGACTCCCCGTTCGTCACTGGGAACACCGACTCCCCGTTCGTCACTGGGAACACCGACTCCCCGTTCGTCACTGGGAACACACAGACTCCCCGTTCGTCACTGGGAACACAGACTCCCCGTTCGTCACTGGGAACACAGACTCCCCGTTCGTCACTGGGAACACAGACTCCCCGTTCGTCACTGGGAACACAGACTCCCCGTTCGTCACTGGGAACACCGACTCCCCGTTCGTCACTGGGAACACCGACTCCCCCTTCGTCACAGGGAACACACAGACTCCCCCTTCGTCACAGGGAACACACAGACTCCCCCTTCGTCACAGGGAACACACAGACTCCCCGTTCGTCACTGGGAACGCAGACTCCCCGTTCGTCACTGGGAACGCAGACTCCCCGTTCGTCACTGCGAACACCGACTCCCCGTTCGTCACTGGGAACACCGACTCCCCGTTCGTCACAGGGAACACCGACTCCCCGTTCGTCACTGGGAACACCGACTCCCCGTTCGTCACTGGGAACACAGACTCCCCGTTCGTCACTGGGAACACCGACTCCCCGTTCGTCACTGGGAACACCGACTCCCCGTTCGTCACTGGGAACACAGACTCCCCGTTCGTCACTGGGAACACAGACTCCCCGTTCGTCACTGGGAACACAGACTCCCCGTTCGTCACTGGGAACACAGACTCCCCGTTCGTCACAGGGAACACAGACTCCCCGTTCGTCACTGGGAACACCGACTCCCCGTTCGTCACTGGGAACACCGACTCCCCGTTCGTCACTGGGAACACCGACTCCCCGTTCGTCACTGGGAACACCGACTCCCCGTTCGTCACAGGGAACACCGACTCCCCGTTCGTCACAGGGAACACCGACTCCCCGTTCGTCACAGGGTACACCGACTCCCCGTTCGTCACTGGGAACACAGACTCCCCGTTCGTCACTGGGAACACCGACTCCCCGTTCGTCACTGGGAACACCGACTCCCCCTTCGTCACAGGGAACACACAGACTCCCCCTTCGTCACAGGGAACACACAGACTCCCCCTTCGTCACAGGGAACACACAGACTCCCCGTTCGTCACTGGGAACGCAGACTCCCCGTTCGTCACTGGGAACGCAGACTCCCCGTTCGTCACTGCGAACACCGACTCCCCGTTCGTCACTGGGAACACCGACTCCCCGTTCGTCACAGGGAACACCGACTCCCCGTTCGTCACTGGGAACACCGACTCCCCGTTCGTCACTGGGAACACAGACTCCCCGTTCGTCACTGGGAACACACAGACTCCCCGTTCGTCACTGGGAACACCGACTCCCCGTTCGTCACTGGGAACACAGACTCCCCGTTCGTCACTGGGAACACAGACTCCCCGTTCGTCACTGGGAACACCGACTCCCCGTTCGTCACTGGGAACACCGACTCCCCGTTCGTCACTGGGAACACCGACTCCCCGTTCGTCACTGGGAACACCGACTCCCCGTTCGTCACTGGGAACACCGACTCCCCGTTCGTCACTGGGAACACACAGACTCCCCGTTCGTCACTGGGAACACACAGACTCCCCGTTCGTCACTGGGAACACAGACTCCCGCTTCGTCACTGGGAACACACAGACTCCCGCTTCGTCACTGGGAACACACAGACTCCCCGTTCGTCACTGGGAACACACAGACTCCCCGTTCGTCACTGGGTACACAGACTCCCCTTTCGTCACTGGGAACGCAGACTCCCCGTTCGTCACTGGGAACACACAGACTCCCCGTTCGTCACTGGGAACACAGACTCCCCGTTCGTCACAGGGAACACAGACTCCCCGTTCGTCACTGGGAACACAGACTCCCCGTTCGTCACTGGGAACACAGACTCCCCGTTCGTCACTGGGAACACCGACTCCCCGTTCGTCACAGGGAACACCGACTCCCCGTTCGTCACAGGGAACACCGACTCCCCGTTCGTCACTGGGAACACACCGACTCCCCGTTCGTCACTGGGAACACGGACTCCCCGTTCGTCACTGGGAACACACAGACTCCCCGTTCGTCACTGGGAACACAGACTCCCCGTTCGTCACAGGGAACACAGACTCCCCGTTCGTCACTGGGAACACAGACTCCCCGTTCGTCACTGGGAACACAGACTCCCCGTTCGTCACTGGGAACACCGACTCCCCGTTCGTCACAGGGAACACCGACTCCCCGTTCGTCACAGGGAACACCGACTCCCCGTTCGTCACTGGGAACACACCGACTCCCCGTTCGTCACTGGGAACACGGACTCCCCGTTCGTCACAGGGAACACCGACTCCCCGTTCGTCACTGGGAACACCGACTCCCCGTTCGTCACTGGGAACACCGACTCCCCGTTCGTCACTGGGAACACAGACTCCCCGTTCGTCACTGGGAACACAGACTCCCCGTTCGTCACTGGGAACACACAGACTCCCCGTTCGTCACTGGGAACACCGACTCCCCGTTCGTCACTGGGAACACCGACTCCCCGTTCGTCACTGGGAACACCGACTCCCCGTTCGTCACTGGGAACACCGACTCCCCGTTCGTCACTGGGAACACACCGACTCCCCGTTCGTCACTGGGAACACACCGACTCCCCGTTCGTCACTGGGAACACACCGACTCCCCGTTCGTCACTGGGAACGCAGACTCCCCGTTCGTCACTGGGAACGCAGACTCCCCGTTCGTCACTGGGAACGCAGACTCCCCCTTCGTCACTGGGAACACACAGACTCCCCCTTCTTCACTGTGAACGCAGACTCCCCGTTCGTCACTGTGAACGCAGACTCCCCGTTCGTCACGGGGAACGCAGACTCCCCGTTCTTCACTGGGAACGCAGACTCCCCGTTCGTCACTGGGAACGCAGACTCCCCGTTCGTCACTGGGAACACACAGACTCCCCCTTCGTCACTGGGAACACACAGACTCCCCCTTCGTCACAGGGAACACACAGACTCCCCCTTCGTCACTGGGAACGCAGACTCCCCGTTCGTCACTGGGAACGCAGACTCCCCCTTCGTCACTGGGAACTCAGACTCCCCCTTCGTCACTGGGAACTCAGACTCCCCCTTCGTCACTGGGAACGCAGACTCCCCGTTCGTCACTGGGAACGCAGACTCCCCGTTCGTCACTGCGAACGCAGACTCCCCGTTCGTCACTGGGAACACCGACTCCCCGTTCGTCACTGGGAACACCGACTCCCCGTTCGTCACTGGGAACACCGACTCCCCGTTCGTCACTGGGAACACCGACTCCCCGTTCGTCACTGGGAACACACAGACTCCCCGTTCGTCACTGGGAACACCGACTCCCCGTTCGTCACTGGGAACACAGACTCCCGCTTCGTCACTGGGAACACACAGACTCCCCGTTCGTCACTGGGAACACACAGACTCCCCGTTCGTCACTGGGAACACAGACTCCCCGTTCGTCACTGGGAACACAGACTCCCCGTTCGTCACAGGGAACACAGACTCCCCGTTCGTCAATGGGAACACCGACTCCCCGTTCGTCACTGGGAACACCGACTCCCCGTTCGTCACTGGGAACACCGACTCCCCGTTCGTCACTGGGAACACACAGACTCCCCGTTCGTCACTGGGAACACAGACTCCCCGTTCGTCACTGGGAACACAGACTCCCCGTTCGTCACTGGGAACACAGACTCCCCGTTCGTCACTGGGAACACAGACTCCCCGTTCGTCACTGGGAACACAGACTCCCCGTTCGTCACTGGGAACACCGACTCCCCGTTCGTCACTGGGAACACCGACTCCCCGTTCGTCACTGGGAACACCGACTCCCCGTTCGTCACTGGGAACACACAGACTCCCCGTTCGTCACTGGGAACACACAGACTCCCCGTTCGTCACTGGGAACACACAGACTCCCCGTTCGTCACTGGGAACACAGACTCCCGCTTCGTCACTGGGAACACACAGACTCCCCGTTCGTCACTGGGAACACACAGACTCCCCGTTCGTCACTGGGAACACAGACTCCCCGTTCGTCACTGGGAACACAGACTCCCCGTTCGTCACTGGGAACACAGACTCCCCGTTCGTCACTGGGAACACAGACTCCCCGTTCGTCACAGGGAACACAGACTCCCCGTTCGTCACTGGGAACACCGACTCCCCGTTCGTCACTGGGAACACCGACTCCCCGTTCGTCACTGGGAACACCGACTCCCCGTTCGTCACTGGGAACACCGACTCCCCGTTCGTCACAGGGAACACCGACTCCCCGTTCGTCACAGGGAACACCGACTCCCCGTTCGTCACAGGGTACACCGACTCCCCGTTCGTCACTGGGAACACAGACTCCCCGTTCGTCACTGGGAACACCGACTCCCCGTTCGTCACTGGGAACACCGACTCCCCCTTCGTCACAGGGAACACACAGACTCCCCCTTCGTCACAGGGAACACACAGACTCCCCCTTCGTCACAGGGAACACACAGACTCCCCGTTCGTCACTGGGAACGCAGACTCCCCGTTCGTCACTGGGAACGCAGACTCCCCGTTCGTCACTGCGAACACCGACTCCCCGTTCGTCACTGGGAACACCGACTCCCCGTTCGTCACAGGGAACACCGACTCCCCGTTCGTCACTGGGAACACCGACTCCCCGTTCGTCACTGGGAACACAGACTCCCCGTTCGTCACTGGGAACACACAGACTCCCCGTTCGTCACTGGGAACACCGACTCCCCGTTCGTCACTGGGAACACCGACTCCCCGTTCGTCACTGGGAACACAGACTCCCCGTTCGTCACTGGGAACACAGACTCCCCGTTCGTCACTGGGAACACAGACTCCCCGTTCGTCACTGGGAACACCGACTCCCCGTTCGTCACTGGGAACACCGACTCCCCGTTCGTCACTGGGAACACCGACTCCCCGTTCGTCACTGGGAACACCGACTCCCCGTTCGTCACTGGGAACACCGACTCCCCGTTCGTCACTGGGAACACACAGACTCCCCGTTCGTCACTGGGAACACACAGACTCCCCGTTCGTCACTGGGAACACAGACTCCCGCTTCGTCACTGGGAACACACAGACTCCCGCTTCGTCACTGGGAACACACAGACTCCCCGTTCGTCACTGGGAACACACAGACTCCCCGTTCGTCACTGGGTACACAGACTCCCCTTTCGTCACTGGGAACGCAGACTCCCCGTTCGTCACTGGGAACACACAGACTCCCCGTTCGTCACTGGGAACACAGACTCCCCGTTCGTCACAGGGAACACAGACTCCCCGTTCGTCACTGGGAACACAGACTCCCCGTTCGTCACTGGGAACACAGACTCCCCGTTCGTCACTGGGAACACCGACTCCCCGTTCGTCACAGGGAACACCGACTCCCCGTTCGTCACAGGGAACACCGACTCCCCGTTCGTCACAGGGAACACCGACTCCCCGTTCGTCACTGGGAACACACCGACTCCCCGTTCGTCACTGGGAACACGGACTCCCCGTTCGTCACAGGGAACACCGACTCCCCGTTCGTCACAGGGAACACCGACTCCCCGTTCGTCACTGGGAACACACCGACTCCCCGTTCGTCACTGGGAACACCGACTCCCCGTTCGTCACTGGGAACACACAGACTCCCCGTTCGTCACTGGGAACACACAGACTCCCCGTTCGTCACTGGGAACACAGACTCCCGCTTCGTCACTGGGAACACACAGACTCCCGCTTCGTCACTGGGAACACACAGACTCCCCGTTCGTCACTGGGAACACACAGACTCCCCGTTCGTCACTGGGTACACAGACTCCCCTTTCGTCACTGGGAACGCAGACTCCCCGTTCGTCACTGGGAACACACAGACTCCCCGTTCGTCACTGGGAACACAGACTCCCCGTTCGTCACAGGGAACACAGACTCCCCGTTCGTCACTGGGAACACAGACTCCCCGTTCGTCACTGGGAACACAGACTCCCCGTTCGTCACTGGGAACACCGACTCCCCGTTCGTCACAGGGAACACCGACTCCCCGTTCGTCACAGGGAACACCGACTCCCCGTTCGTCACAGGGAACACCGACTCCCCGTTCGTCACTGGGAACACACCGACTCCCCGTTCGTCACTGGGAACACGGACTCCCCGTTCGTCACAGGGAACACCGACTCCCCGTTCGTCACTGGGAACACCGACTCCCCGTTCGTCACTGGGAACACCGACTCCCCGTTCGTCACTGGGAACACAGACTCCCCGTTCGTCACTGGGAACACAGACTCCCCGTTCGTCACTGGGAACACAGACTCCCCGTTCGTCACTGGGAACACACAGACTCCCCGTTCGTCACTGGGAACACCGACTCCCCGTTCGTCACTGCCAACACCGACTCCCCGTTCGTCACTGGGAACACACCGACTCCCCGTTCGTCACTGGGAACACACCGACTCCCCGTTCGTCACTGGGAACACACCGACTCCCCGTTCGTCACTGGGAACACCGACTCCCCGTTCGTCACTGGGAACACACCGACTCCCCGTTCGTCACTGGGAACACCGACTCCCCGTTCGTCACTGCCAACACAGACTCCCCGTTCGTCACTGGGAACACAGACTCCCCGTTCGTCACTGGGAACACCGACTCCCCGTTCGTCACTGGGAACACCGACTCCCCGTTCGTCACTGGGAACACCGACTCCCCGTTCGTCACTGGGAACACCGACTCCCCGTTCGTCACTGGGAACACCGACTCCCCGTTCGTCACTGGGAACACACAGACTCCCCGTTCGTCACTGGGAACACACAGACTCCCCGTTCGTCACTGGGAACACAGACTCCCGCTTCGTCACTGGGAACACACAGACTCCCGCTTCGTCACTGGGAACACACAGACTCCCCGTTCGTCACTGGGAACACACAGACTCCCCGTTCGTCACTGGGTACACAGACTCCCCTTTCGTCACTGGGAACGCAGACTCCCCGTTCGTCACTGGGAACACACAGACTCCCCGTTCGTCACTGGGAACACAGACTCCCCGTTCGTCACAGGGAACACAGACTCCCCGTTCGTCACTGGGAACACAGACTCCCCGTTCGTCACTGGGAACACAGACTCCCCGTTCGTCACTGGGAACACCGACTCCCCGTTCGTCACAGGGAACACCGACTCCCCGTTCGTCACAGGGAACACCGACTCCCCGTTCGTCACTGGGAACACACCGACTCCCCGTTCGTCACTGGGAACACGGACTCCCCGTTCGTCACTGGGAACACACAGACTCCCCGTTCGTCACTGGGAACACAGACTCCCCGTTCGTCACAGGGAACACAGACTCCCCGTTCGTCACTGGGAACACAGACTCCCCGTTCGTCACTGGGAACACAGACTCCCCGTTCGTCACTGGGAACACCGACTCCCCGTTCGTCACAGGGAACACCGACTCCCCGTTCGTCACAGGGAACACCGACTCCCCGTTCGTCACTGGGAACACACCGACTCCCCGTTCGTCACTGGGAACACGGACTCCCCGTTCGTCACAGGGAACACCGACTCCCCGTTCGTCACTGGGAACACCGACTCCCCGTTCGTCACTGGGAACACCGACTCCCCGTTCGTCACTGGGAACACAGACTCCCCGTTCGTCACTGGGAACACAGACTCCCCGTTCGTCACTGGGAACACACAGACTCCCCGTTCGTCACTGGGAACACCGACTCCCCGTTCGTCACTGGGAACACCGACTCCCCGTTCGTCACTGGGAACACCGACTCCCCGTTCGTCACTGGGAACACCGACTCCCCGTTCGTCACTGGGAACACACCGACTCCCCGTTCGTCACTGGGAACACACCGACTCCCCGTTCGTCACTGGGAACACACCGACTCCCCGTTCGTCACTGGGAACGCAGACTCCCCGTTCGTCACTGGGAACGCAGACTCCCCGTTCGTCACTGGGAACGCAGACTCCCCCTTCGTCACTGGGAACACACAGACTCCCCCTTCTTCACTGTGAACGCAGACTCCCCGTTCGTCACTGTGAACGCAGACTCCCCGTTCGTCACGGGGAACGCAGACTCCCCGTTCTTCACTGGGAACGCAGACTCCCCGTTCGTCACTGGGAACGCAGACTCCCCGTTCGTCACTGGGAACACACAGACTCCCCCTTCGTCACTGGGAACACACAGACTCCCCCTTCGTCACAGGGAACACACAGACTCCCCCTTCGTCACTGGGAACGCAGACTCCCCGTTCGTCACTGGGAACGCAGACTCCCCCTTCGTCACTGGGAACTCAGACTCCCCCTTCGTCACTGGGAACTCAGACTCCCCCTTCGTCACTGGGAACGCAGACTCCCCGTTCGTCACTGGGAACGCAGACTCCCCGTTCGTCACTGCGAACGCAGACTCCCCGTTCGTCACTGGGAACACCGACTCCCCGTTCGTCACTGGGAACACCGACTCCCCGTTCGTCACTGGGAACACCGACTCCCCGTTCGTCACTGGGAACACCGACTCCCCGTTCGTCACTGGGAACACACAGACTCCCCGTTCGTCACTGGGAACACCGACTCCCCGTTCGTCACTGGGAACACAGACTCCCGCTTCGTCACTGGGAACACACAGACTCCCCGTTCGTCACTGGGAACACACAGACTCCCCGTTCGTCACTGGGAACACAGACTCCCCGTTCGTCACTGGGAACACAGACTCCCCGTTCGTCACAGGGAACACAGACTCCCCGTTCGTCAATGGGAACACCGACTCCCCGTTCGTCACTGGGAACACCGACTCCCCGTTCGTCACTGGGAACACCGACTCCCCGTTCGTCACTGGGAACACACAGACTCCCCGTTCGTCACTGGGAACACAGACTCCCCGTTCGTCACTGGGAACACAGACTCCCCGTTCGTCACTGGGAACACAGACTCCCCGTTCGTCACTGGGAACACAGACTCCCCGTTCGTCACTGGGAACACAGACTCCCCGTTCGTCACTGGGAACACCGACTCCCCGTTCGTCACTGGGAACACCGACTCCCCGTTCGTCACTGGGAACACCGACTCCCCGTTCGTCACTGGGAACACACAGACTCCCCGTTCGTCACTGGGAACACACAGACTCCCCGTTCGTCACTGGGAACACACAGACTCCCCGTTCGTCACTGGGAACACAGACTCCCGCTTCGTCACTGGGAACACACAGACTCCCCGTTCGTCACTGGGAACACACAGACTCCCCGTTCGTCACTGGGAACACAGACTCCCCGTTCGTCACTGGGAACACAGACTCCCCGTTCGTCACTGGGAACACAGACTCCCCGTTCGTCACAGGGAACACAGACTCCCCGTTCGTCACTGGGAACACCGACTCCCCGTTCGTCACTGGGAACACCGACTCCCCGTTCGTCACTGGGAACACCGACTCCCCGTTCGTCACTGGGAACACCGACTCCCCGTTCGTCACAGGGAACACCGACTCCCCGTTCGTCACAGGGAACACCGACTCCCCGTTCGTCACAGGGTACACCGACTCCCCGTTCGTCACTGGGAACACAGACTCCCCGTTCGTCACTGGGAACACCGACTCCCCGTTCGTCACTGGGAACACCGACTCCCCCTTCGTCACAGGGAACACACAGACTCCCCCTTCGTCACAGGGAACACACAGACTCCCCCTTCGTCACAGGGAACACACAGACTCCCCGTTCGTCACTGGGAACGCAGACTCCCCGTTCGTCACTGGGAACGCAGACTCCCCGTTCGTCACTGCGAACACCGACTCCCCGTTCGTCACTGGGAACACCGACTCCCCGTTCGTCACAGGGAACACCGACTCCCCGTTCGTCACTGGGAACACCGACTCCCCGTTCGTCACTGGGAACACAGACTCCCCGTTCGTCACTGGGAACACACAGACTCCCCGTTCGTCACTGGGAACACCGACTCCCCGTTCGTCACTGGGAACACCGACTCCCCGTTCGTCACTGGGAACACAGACTCCCCGTTCGTCACTGGGAACACAGACTCCCCGTTCGTCACTGGGAACACAGACTCCCCGTTCGTCACTGGGAACACCGACTCCCCGTTCGTCACTGGGAACACCGACTCCCCGTTCGTCACTGGGAACACCGACTCCCCGTTCGTCACTGGGAACACCGACTCCCCGTTCGTCACTGGGAACACCGACTCCCCGTTCGTCACTGGGAACACACAGACTCCCCGTTCGTCACTGGGAACACACAGACTCCCCGTTCGTCACTGGGAACACAGACTCCCGCTTCGTCACTGGGAACACACAGACTCCCGCTTCGTCACTGGGAACACACAGACTCCCCGTTCGTCACTGGGAACACACAGACTCCCCGTTCGTCACTGGGTACACAGACTCCCCTTTCGTCACTGGGAACGCAGACTCCCCGTTCGTCACTGGGAACACACAGACTCCCCGTTCGTCACTGGGAACACAGACTCCCCGTTCGTCACAGGGAACACAGACTCCCCGTTCGTCACTGGGAACACAGACTCCCCGTTCGTCACTGGGAACACAGACTCCCCGTTCGTCACTGGGAACACCGACTCCCCGTTCGTCACAGGGAACACCGACTCCCCGTTCGTCACAGGGAACACCGACTCCCCGTTCGTCACAGGGAACACCGACTCCCCGTTCGTCACTGGGAACACACCGACTCCCCGTTCGTCACTGGGAACACGGACTCCCCGTTCGTCACAGGGAACACCGACTCCCCGTTCGTCACTGGGAACACCGACTCCCCGTTCGTCACTGGGAACACCGACTCCCCGTTCGTCACTGGGAACACAGACTCCCCGTTCGTCACTGGGAACACAGACTCCCCGTTCGTCACTGGGAACACAGACTCCCCGTTCGTCACTGGGAACACACAGACTCCCCGTTCGTCACTGGGAACACCGACTCCCCGTTCGTCACTGCCAACACCGACTCCCCGTTCGTCACTGGGAACACACCGACTCCCCGTTCGTCACTGGGAACACACCGACTCCCCGTTCGTCACTGGGAACACACCGACTCCCCGTTCGTCACTGGGAACACCGACTCCCCGTTCGTCACTGGGAACACACCGACTCCCCGTTCGTCACTGGGAACACCGACTCCCCGTTCGTCACTGGGAACACCGACTCCCCGTTCGTCACTGGGAACACCGACTGCCCGTTCGTCACAGGGAACACCGACTGCCCGTTCTTCACAGGGAACACCGACTCCCCGTTCGTCACAGGGAACACCGACTCCCCGTTCGTCACAGGGAACACCGACTCCCCGTTCGTCACAGGGAACACCGACTCCCCGTTCGTCACTGGGAACACACCGACTCCCCGTACGTCACTGGGAACACCGACTCCCCGTTCGTCACAGGGAACACCGACTCCCCGTTCGTCACTGGGAACACCGACTCCCCGTTCGTCACTGGGAACACCGACTCCCCGTTCGTCACTGGGAACACAGACTCCCCGTTCGTCACTGGGAACACAGACTCCCCGTTCGTCACTGGGAACACACAGACTCCCCGTTCGTCACTGGGAATACCGACTCCCCGTTCGTCACTGCCAACACCGACTCCCCGTTCGTCAGTGGGAACACACCGACTCCCCGTTCGTCAGTGGGAACACACAGACTCCCCGTTCGTCACTGGGAACACCGACTCCCCGTTCGTCACTGCCAACACCGACTCCCCGTTCGTCAGTGGGAACACACCGACTCCCCGTTCGTCAGTGGGAACACACCGACTCCCCGTTCGTCACTGGGAACACACCGACTCCCCGTTCGTCACTGGGAACACACCGACTCCCCGTTCGTCACTGGGAACACACCGACTCCCCGTTCGTCACTGGGAACACACCGACTCCCCGTTCGTCACTGGGAACACCGACTCCCCGTTCGTCACTGGGAACACCGACTCCCCGTTCGTCACTGGGAACACCGACTCCCCGTTCGTCACTGGGAACACAGACTCCCCGTTCGTCACTGGGAACACACCGACTCCCCGTTCGTCACTGGGAACACACCGACTCCCCGTTCGTCACTGGGAACACACCGACTCCCCGTTCGTCACTGGGAACGCAGACTCCCCGTTCGTCACTGGGAACGCAGACTCCCCGTTCGTCACTGGGAACGCAGACTCCCCCTTCGTCACTGGGAACACACAGACTCCCCCTTCTTCACTGTGAACGCAGACTCCCCGTTCGTCACTGTGAACGCAGACTCCCCGTTCGTCACGGGGAACGCAGACTCCCCGTTCGTCACGGGGAACGCAGACTCCCCGTTCTTCACTGGGAACGCAGACTCCCCGTTCGTCACTGGGAACGCAGACTCCCCGTTCGTCACTGGGAACACACAGACTCCCCCTTCGTCACTGGGAACACACAGACTCCCCCTTCGTCACAGGGAACACACAGACTCCCCCTTCGTCACTGGGAACGCAGACTCCCCGTTCGTCACTGGGAACGCAGACTCCCCCTTCGTCACTGGGAACTCAGACTCCCCCTTCGTCACTGGGAACTCAGACTCCCCCTTCGTCACTGGGAACGCAGACTCCCCGTTCGTCACTGGGAACGCAGACTCCCCGTTCGTCACTGCGAACACAGACTCCCCGTTCGTCACTGGGAACACCGACTCCCCGTTCGTCACTGGGAACACCGACTCCCCGTTCGTCACTGGGAACACCGACTCCCCGTTCGTCACTGGGAACACCGACTCCCCGTTCGTCACTGGGAACACACAGACTCCCCGTTCGTCACTGGGAACACCGACTCCCCGTTCGTCACTGGGAACACAGACTCCCGCTTCGTCACTGGGAACACACAGACTCCCCGTTCGTCACTGGGAACACACAGACTCCCCGTTCGTCACTGGGAACACAGACTCCCCGTTCGTCACTGGGAACACAGACTCCCCGTTCGTCACAGGGAACACAGACTCCCCGTTCGTCAATGGGAACACCGACTCCCCGTTCGTCACTGGGAACACCGACTCCCCGTTCGTCACTGGGAACACCGACTCCCCGTTCGTCACTGGGAACACCGACTCCCCGTTCGTCACTGGGAACACCGACTCCCCGTTCGTCACAGGGTACACCGACTCCCCGTTCGTCACTGGGAACACAGACTCCCCGTTCGTCACTGGGAACACCGACTCCCCGTTCGTCACTGGGAACACCGACTCCCCGTTCGTCACAGGGAACACCGACTCCCCGTTCGTCACAGGGAACACCGACTCCCCGTTCGTCACTGGGAACACACCGACTCCCCGTTCGTCACTGGGAACACACCGACTCCCCGTTCGTCACTGGGAACACCGACTCCCCGTTCGTCACTGGGAACACAGACTCCCCGTTCGTCACTGGGAACACAGACTCCCCGTTCGTCACTGGGAACACAGACTCCCCGTTCGTCACTGGGAACACACAGACTCCCCGTTCGTCACTGGGAACACCGACTCCCCGTTCATCACTGGGAACACAGACTCCCCGTTCGTCACTGGGAACACACAGACTCCCCGTTCGTCACTGGGAACACCGACTCCCCGTTCGTCACTGGGAACACACCGACTCCCCGTTCGTCACTGGGAACGCACCGACTCCCCGTTCGTCACTGGGAACGCACCGACTCCCCGTTCGTCACTGGGAACGCACCGACTCCCCGTTCGTCACTGGGAACGCAGACTCCCCGTTCGTCACTGGGAACGCAGACTCCCCGTTCGTCACTGGGAACGCAGACTCCCCCTTCGTCACTGGGAACACACAGACTCCCCGTTCTTCACTGTGAACGCAGACTCCCCGTTCTTCACTGTGAACGCAGACTCCCCGTTCTTCACTGTGAACGCAGACTCCCCGTTCGTCACTGTGAACGCAGACTCCCCGTTCGTCACTGGGAACGCAGACTCCCCGTTCGTCACTGGGAACGCAGACTCCCCGTTCGTCACTGGGAACGCACAGACTCCCCCTTCGTCACAGGGAACGCACAGACTCCCCCTTCGTCACAGGGAACGCACAGACTCCCCCTTCGTCACAGGGAACGCACAGACTCCCCCTTCGTCACAGGGAACGCACAGACTCCCCGTTCGTCACTGGGAACGCAGACTCCCCGTTCGTCACTGGGAACGCAGACTCCCCCTTCGTCACTGGGAACGCAGACTCCCCGTTCGTCACTGGGAACGCAGACTCCCCGTTCGTCACTGGGAACGCAGACTCCCCGTTCGTCACTGGGAACACACAGACTCCCCGTTCGTCACTGGGAACGCAGACTCCCCGTTCGTCACTGGGAACGCAGACTCCCCCTTCGTCACTGGGAACACACAGACTCCCCGTTCTTCACTGTGAACGCAGACTCCCCGTTCTTCACTGTGAACGCAGACTCCCCGTTCGTCACTGGGAACGCAGACTCCCCGTTCGTCACTGGGAACGCACAGACTCCCCCTTCGTCACAGGGAACGCACAGACTCCCCCTTCGTCACAGGGAACGCACAGACTCCCCCTTCGTCACAGGGAACGCACAGACTCCCCGTTCGTCACTGGGAACGCAGACTCCCCGTTCGTCACTGGGAACGCATACTCCCCCTTCGTCACTGGGAACTCAGACTCCCCGTTCGTCACTGGGAACGCAGACTCCCCGTTCGTCACTGGGAACACACAGACTCCCCGTTCGTCACTGGGAACACAGACTCCCCGTTCGTCACAGGGAACACAGACTCCCCGTTCGTCACTGGGAACACAGACTCCCCGTTCGTCACTGGGAACACCGACTCCCCGTTCGTCACTGGCAACACCGACTCCCCGTTCGTCACTGGCAACACCGACTCCCCGTTCGTCACTGGCAACACCGACTCCCCGTTCGTCACTGGCAACACCGACTCCCCGTTCGTCACTGGCAACACCGACTCCCCGTTCGTCACTGGCAACACCGACTCCCCGTTCGTCACTGGGAACACCGACTCCCCGTTCGTCACTGGGAACACCGACTCCCCGTTCGTCACAGGGAACACCGACTCCCCGTTCGTCACAGGGAACACCGACTCCCCGTTCGTCACTGGGAACACCGACTCCCCGTTCGTCACTGGGAACACAGACTCCCCGTTCGTCACTGGGAACACAGACTCCCCGTTCGTCACTGGGAACACAGACTCCCCGTTCGTCACTGGGAACACAGACTCCCCGTTCGTCACTGGGAACACCGACTCCCCGTTCGTCACTGGGAACACCGACTCCCCGTTCGTCACTGGGAACACCGACTCCCCGTTCGTCACTGGGAACACACAGACTCCCCGTTCGTCACTGGGAACACACAGACTCCCCGTTCGTCACAGGGAACACACAGACTCCCCGTTCGTCACTGGGAACACCGACTCCCCGTTCGTCACTGGGAACACAGACTCCCGCTTCGTCACTGGGAACACACAGACTCCCCGTTCGTCACTGGGAACACACAGACTCCCCGTTCGTCACTGGGAACACAGACTCCCCGTTCGTCACAGGGAACACAGACTCCCCGTTCGTCACTGGGAACACAGACTCCCCGTTCGTCACTGGGAACACAGACTCCCCGTTCGTCACTGGGAACACAGACTCCCCGTTCGTCACTGGGAACACCGACTCCCCGTTCGTCACTGGGAACACAGACTCCCCGTTCGTCACTGGGAACACAGACTCCCCGTTCGTCACTGGGAACACAGACTCCCCGTTCGTCACTGGGAACACACAGACTCCCCGTTCGTCACTGGGAACACCGACTCCCCGTTCGTCACTGGGAACACAGACTCCCCGTTCGTCACTGGGAACACACAGACTCCCCGTTCGTCACTGGGAACACCGACTCCCCGTTCGTCACTGGGAACACACCGACTACCCGTTCGTCACTGGGAACACAGACTCCCCGTTCGTCACTGGGAACACAGACTCCCCGTTCGTCACTGGGAACACAGACTCCCCGTTCGTCACTGGGAACACACAGACTCCCCGTTCGTCACTGGGAACACCGACTCCCCGTTCGTCACTGGGAACGCACCGACTCCCCGTTCGTCACTGGGAACGCACCGACTCCCCGTTCGTCACTGGGAACGCACCGACTCCCCGTTCGTCACTGGGAACGCACCGACTCCCCGTTCGTCACTGGGAACGCAGACTCCCCATTCGTCACTGGGAACGCAGACTCCCCGTTCGTCACTGGGAACGCAGACTCCCCCTTCGTCACTGGGAACACACAGACTCCCCGTTCTTCACTGTGAACGCAGACTCCCCGTTCTTCACTGTGAACGCAGACTCCCCGTTCTTCACTGTGAACGCAGACTCCCCGTTCGTCACTGGGAACGCAGACTCCCCGTTCGTCACTGGGAACGCAGACTCCCCGTTCGTCACTGGGAACGCAGACTCCCCGTTCGTCACTGGGAACGCACAGACTCCCCCTTCGTCACAGGGAACGCACAGACTCCCCCTTCGTCACAGGGAACGCACAGACTCCCCCTTCGTCACAGGGAACGCACAGACTCCCCGTTCGTCACTGGGAACGCAGACTCCCCCTTCGTCACTGGGAACTCAGACTCCCCCTTCGTCACTGGGAACGCAGACTCCCCGTTCGTCACTGGGAACGCAGACTCCCCGTTCGTCACTGGGAACACACAGACTCCCCGTTCGTCACTGGGAACACAGACTCCCCGTTCGTCACAGGGAACACAGACTCCCCGTTCGTCACTGGGAACACAGACTCCCCGTTCGTCACTGGGAACACCGACTCCCCGTTCGTCACTGGGAACACCGACTCCCCGTTCGTCACTGGCAACACCGACTCCCCGTTCGTCACTGGCAACACCGACTCCCCGTTCGTCACTGGCAACACCGACTCCCCGTTCGTCACTGGCAACACCGACTCCCCGTTCGTCACTGGCAACACCGACTCCCCGTTCGTCACTGGCAACACCGACTCCCCGTTCGTCACTGGGAACACCGACTCCCCGTTCGTCACTGGGAACACCGACTCCCCGTTCGTCACAGGGAACACCGACTCCCCGTTCGTCACAGGGAACACCGACTCCCCGTTCGTCACTGGGAACACCGACTCCCCGTTCGTCACTGGGAACACAGACTCCCCGTTCGTCACTGGGAACACAGACTCCCCGTTCGTCACTGGGAACACAGACTCCCCGTTCGTCACTGGGAACACAGATTCCCCGTTCGTCACTGGGAACACCGACTCCCCGTTCGTCACTGGGAACACCGACTCCCCGTTCGTCACTGGGAACACCGACTCCCCGTTCGTCACTGGGAACACACAGACTCCCCGTTCGTCACTGGGAACACCGACTCCCCGTTCGTCACTGGGAACACCGACTCCCGCTTCGTCACTGGGAACACACAGACTCCCCGTTCGTCACTGGGAACACACAGACTCCCCGTTCGTCACTGGGAACACAGACTCCCCGTTCGTCACTGGGAACACAGACTCCCCGTTCGTCACTGGGAACACAGACTCCCCGTTCGTCACTGGGAACACAGACTCCCCGTTCGTCACTGGGAACACAGACTCCCCGTTCGTCACTGGGAACACAGACTCCCCGTTCGTCACTGGGAACACAGACTCCCCGTTCGTCACTGGGAACACCGACTCCCCGTTCGTCACTGGCAACACCGACTCCCCGTTCGTCACTGGGAACACCGACTCCCCGTTCGTCACAGGGAACACCGACTCCCCGTTCGTCACAGGGAACACAGACTCCCCGTTCGTCACTGGGAACACAGACTCCCCGTTCGTCACTGGGAACACAGACTCCCCGTTCGTCACTGGGAACACAGACTCCCCGTTCGTCACTGGGAACACACAGACTCCCCGTTCGTCACTGGGAACACCGACTCCCCGTTCGTCACTGGGAACACACCGACTACCCGTTCGTCACTGGGAACTCACCGACTCCCCGTTCGTCACTGGGAACACACCGACTCCCCGTTCGTCACTGGGAACACCGACTCCCCGTTCGTCACTGGGAACACCGACTCCCCGTTCGTCACTGGGAACACCGACTCCCCGTTCGTCACTGGGAACACCGACTCCCCGTTCGTCACTGGGAACACAGACTCCCCGTTCGTCACTGGGAACACCGACTCCCCGTTCGTCACTGGGAACACCGACTCCCCGTTCGTCACTGGGAACACAGACTCCCCGTTCGTCACTGGGAACACAGATTCCCCGTTCGTCACTGGGAACACCGACTCCCCGTTCGTCACTGGGAACGCAGACTCCCCGTTCGTCACTGGGAACACCGACTCCCCGTTCGTCACTGGGAACACACAGACTCCCCGTTCGTCACAGGGAACACACAGACTCCCCGTTCGTCACTGGGAACACCGACTCCCCGTTCGTCACTGGGAACACAGACTCCCGCTTCGTCACTGGGAACACACAGACTCCCCGTTCGTCACTGGGAACACACAGACTGCTCGTTCGTCACTGGGAACACAGACTCCCCGTTCGTCACAGGGAACACAGACTCCCCGTTCGTCACAGGGAACACAGACTCCCCGTTCGTCACAGGGAACACAGACTCCCCGTTCGTCACTGGGAACACAGACTCCCCGTTCGTCACTGGGAACACCGACTCCCCGTTCGTCACTGGCAACACCGACTCCCCGTTCGTCACTGGCAACACCGACTCCCCGTTCGTCACTGGCAACACCGACTCCCCGTTCGTCACTGGGAACACCGACTCCCCGTTCGTCACAGGGAACACCGACTCCCCGTTCGTCACAGGGAACACAGACTCCCCGTTCGTCACTGGGAACACAGACTCCCCGTTCGTCACTGGGAACACAGACTCCCCGTTCGTCACTGGGAACACCGACTCCCCGTTCGTCACAGGGAACACCGACTCCCCGTTCGTCACAGGGAACACCGACTCCCCGTTCGTCACTGGGAACACACCGACTCCCCGTTCGTCACTGGGAACACCGACTCCCCGTTCGTCACAGGGAACACCGACTCCCCGTTCGTCACAGGGAACACCGACTCCCCGTTCGTCACTGGGAACACCGACTCCCCGTTCGTCACTGGGATCACAGACTCCCCGTTCGTCACTGTGAACACAGACTCCCCGTTCGTCACTGGGAACACCGACTCCCCGTTCGTCACTGGGAACACACAGACTCCCCGTTCGTCACTGGGAACACACCGACTCCCCGTTCGTCACTGGGAACACACCGACTCCCCGTTCGTCACTGGGAACGCAGACTTCCCGTTCGTCACTGGGAACGCAGACTCCCCGTTCGTCACTGGGAACGCAGACTCCCCGTTCGTCACTGGGAACACACAGACTCCCCCTTCGTCACAGGGAACACACAGACTCCCCCTTCATCACAGGGAACACACAGACTCCCCCTTCGTCACAGGGAACACACAGACTCCCCGTTCGTCACTGGGAACGCAGACTCCCCGTTCGTCACTGGGAACGCAGACTCCCCGTTCGTCACTGGGAACGCAGACTCCCCCTTCGTCACTGGGAACTCAGACTCCCCCTTCGTCACTGGGAACACAGACTCCCCGTTCGTCACTGGGAACACCGACTCCCTCTTCGTCACTGGGAACACAGACTCCCCGTTCGTCACTGGGAACACCGACTCCCTCTTCGTCACTGGGAACACCGACTCCCTGTTCGTCACTGGGAACACCGACTCCCTGTTCGTCACTGGGAACACCGACTCCCTGTTCGTCACTGGGAACACCGACTCCCTGTTCGTCACTGGGAACATTGAGACAGTGTTCGTCACAGGGAACACTGAGACACTGTTCGTCACTGGGAACACTGACTCCCTGTTCGTCACTGGGAACATTGAGACAGTGTTCGTCACAGGGAATAATGAGACGCTGTTCGTCACTGAGAACACTGACTCCCTGTTCATCACTGGGAACATTGAGACACTGTTCGTCACTGGGAACACTGAGACACTGTTCGTCACAGGGAACAATGAGTTCCTGCTCGTCTCTGGGAACACTGACTCCCTGTTCATTACTGGGAACATTAAGACACTGTTCGTCATTTAAAACATCGAGTCTATTTTTGTCACTGGGAACACTGAGTTTGTGTTTGTTACCTGGAAAATTGAGTCCGTGTTCATCACTGGGAACAGAGTTTGTGCTCGGTCCGGGAACATTGAGTCCCTGTTCGTCACTGGAACATTTGAGTCCCTGTTCATCAATTTTTGCAGTAAATGTTACTAATGTAGTATTTAGTTGTATTTCTGGCTTTTGAAAGCTGCCAATAAGTTGTCACTCGCCCTCAGCAGAGCTTATTAAACTGCAAGCTTGTCAGTTTAACAGTTGTTTTGTCGTTTTTCATACTTTTCAACTATTTCCACGAAGTTTTGACTAAGTTAATGGATCAGCTTAATTCAGCCAAAATTTACTGTCCCAATTAACTAGAAACCACTGTACATGTTTCTTCTGTAATGTGTAGTTTTTTTATTATATTGTATTGCAAATTTTGACAAACTTCTACAGATGTGTGCAGAATATATTGACTAGCTGCATCATGCCTGGTATGGAAACATCATTACCGATGAACAGAAAATCCTATAAAAAATAGTGGATATGGCCTAGTCTATCATCAGGCTCTTTAATCAGAGGGGATAACTTCACTCAGCTGCACTTGCCTCAACACTTAACTGTCACCACAACCTGTTGGACTTACTTTCAAGGCCTCTTCATCTCATGGTCTTGATACTTATTAAATACTTATTTAGTATTATTATTATTTCTTTTTTATTATGTTTGTATTTGCACAGTTTGGTGTCTACTGGTGTGGTCTTCCATTGATTCCATTATGGCTATTGGATTTATTCAGTATGCTAACAAGAAAATGAATCTCAGGGTTGTATAGGGTGACATTCATGTACTTTAATAATAAATTTACCTTTGCAATATACTACAGCTGCAAAACAACATATTTCATGACACATGCCAAAGATATTAAATCTGATTCTAATTCTGATGCTGGAAAAAAGACCAGATGGAATAGAGTTTGTCAAATGAGTTTAGGAAAGTTTCCTTAAGCAAATGTAGAAGTCTCTGCTAGAGAGGGCATGAATCATGAGCACCAGAGATTCTGCAGATGCGGGAAATCCAGAGTAACACATAGTGACATTTCAGGCTAAGACCCTTCATCAGGACTGGAAAGGAAGGGGGAAGAAAACAGAAGCATGTAATCTGAAGGACTGACCTCTACCTTGCTGAGGCCAGGTACCAACTCTCAGACATCTTCCCTTAGTCAGCCCTTGCAAAGAACCCCACTCAGGACCATCAGAAATTTGTCTTATGCACCATCACCAACCTCATCAACACTGGAGATCTCCCATCCTCTAACCCCATAGTGGATGGAAGTCTAATCTCATAATGAGCCACTAACTTCATAATACCCTTACCACTCACTGCTCACTTTTACCCCCTACCCAAGATCCTCAAACCTGACTGTCCAAGTAGGTCCATTGTTTCTGCCTGCACCTGCCCCAATATATTTTAAAGCTTACCTGGAAACCATTTTATTCCCCTTACTTCAGTCTCTTCCCCCCTACATCCATGATATTTCACATGCTCTCAATCACCTCAATGACTTTCAATACCCTGTCCCTTTTTGCTTTATTTTCATTCTGATTTCTTCCCCTTTCCCCCTTCCTTTCCAGTCCTGATGAAGAGTGTTGGCCAGAAACATCAATGATTTTTCATTTCCATAAAGGCTGTCTGATCTGCTGAATTCCTTCAGCATTTTGTATGTGTTAGGGAAGTCACCATGCTGGATCTCCTCTTGGGGAATGAGACAGGACAGCTGACAGAAGTGTGTGTAGAGAAACATTTTGGATCTAGTGATCATAAATCCGTTACTTTCAAGATAATTATGGGGAGGATAAGACTTGTTCTCATGTTTAGATTCTAAACTGAAGAAAGGCCAGTTTTGATGGCACCAGAAGGGATCAGGCAAGTGTGGATTGGGACAGGCCATTTCATGGCAAAGGGATGCTTGGTAGGTGAAATATTGAGAGTCCAAAATGTTTATGTTCCTGTTAAAATAAAAGACAAAGCTAACATATTTATGGAACTCTGGTTTTTGAGGGAATTGAATGCCCTGGCTCAGAAGAAGAAGGAGGTACGTATTTGGTATCGACAGTTAGGATCAAATGCATGGCTGAGGAGGATAGGAAATGCAAAAGAATACTCAAAAGGGAAATCAAGAGGGCCAAAAGAGGACATGAGGCTGTTCTAGCAGGACTTTTAAAGATATATTAAGAGCAAAATGATAGCAAAGGACAAAGTTAATTCTCTTGAAGGTCAGTGTGGTCATCTCTGCATGGCACTGAAATAGATGGGAGAGATGTTAAATTATTTTTTTTGCATGTCTGCATTAAATCCTACCTTCCATTCTTCAGCCCATTGTTGAGCTGGTTCAGATCCCGCTGCAAACTTTGATAGCAATCCTCACTGACCACTACACTCCCAATCTTGGTGTCATCTGCAAATATGCTGACCTAGTTAACCACATTATCATCCAGATCGTTGATACAGACGAGAAACAACGAAGGACCTGGCACTGATGCTTGTGGCGCAACACTAGTCACAGGCCTTCAGTCAGAGAGGCAACCATCCACAAACACTCTCTGGGTTCTTCTGCAAAGCCATTTACTGCCTTATCCTGAATACCAACCAACTGAACCTTCTCGACTAACCTAGACCGAGTATAGATGGGAATCTTGTTAGACATGGACCAGATAGGCCAAAGGGCCTATTTCCACATTTACTGACTCTGAGTCTCGGACTCTGATAAAATTGGAATCATATTAATAAGGGGTGGATGGCCAGTTTGTATTCAATGGGCCAAAGGGCCTGTTTTCAAATTGTATCTCTCTATGATATTCCTACAGTTAATTGGAAAATACAGCAATCAATTCACACGCAGTGAAGTCAGTGTGATAATGACCAGATAAATCAGTTTGTTACTCTGTTGATTGAGGGAAGAAATATTGGCCTGGACCACAGGTAGAACAGCTCTGTTCTGTGAAATGATGCAGGGAATCATTCAATTCAGCTGAAAAGGTAGGGAATGCAAGGCAAGGAGATGCAAACTTTCTGAAGAGTGAAACATTGTCCTGTATAATAGCTCCTCTGCTCCATTCTCTGTACACAAAATGTCCAGCTGACTTCTTCACTGGCTTCATACAGAATAAATGAGGGAGTAGTTTTGGCCAAAAATGCAGGAAGAACAGTGCTGCATGCCAATGGCTTAAACCTGCATAATCAATCCTCTGGCCCATTCTGAGAGAGAGAGAGAGAGAGAGAGAGACCTATTCATCATCAGGAAAGAGCAGCTGGGAAAATGAGGAACTCTTCAAGCACAGATGTCATAACTCTTATCTCCTGGACTGATTTCAGGAGCTTTGCCCAATTGGCCATCTCCAACTTTTCTCACTTGCTGCTGAGTGGTGCTTGATACTTCCAGAGCTGATGCACGTTACCTTACATAAAACGAGCATGATGCTTCCAAGTGATGACATCTGGAAGACTCCACAGAACAAACTGAGTTCCAGTCCATCCTTTCCAGATTTAACCAGATCATTGTGCTCTTTATGCAGTCTGGAACTAAATTGCTTTTCTCTTGACAAGCTTCTCCATTAGCTGCCAGGCCCCTGAGAAGGTTATAATGCTTTCCAAAATTAAGAATAATCAGGAACTTTATTCCAAATTGAGCTAGAGCTTGCTGGAAAATGCAGACAATTGCAAATCAAGTGCTGACATTTACTTCCTTTATGCAAGAGGAGGTTCACTGTCAGATCGTTCGGGGACGGAGACACTGAAGCTGGTCGATGGGTCACTGACTTTAATGCAAACAGGGTTTCAAGGAAAGGAAAACAATAAATGCTAAGCCAAACAGGACCATTAACAAACTCTCAAACAGAAAGCCAGATGCTAACACCATGGCTGAAAGGAATATCTAAATGCGAAACAAACACCGCTAGACTTTAGCATCAGTCGAATTTCTCAGGCAAGGCCAAGTCCAAACAGGAAGTGTAATGTTGCTGCACTTTGCTCAAATCTCCCCACGCACTACGACAAAAAGGGAGTTAACTACCACCATAATGAAATAATAATTAGCTGATACGTGCATTTTCATGAGCGCAATTGCTGAGTGACAGGGCACACCTCACCACTCCCCACCCCCCCCCCCCCAGGGGGCAGCTCCTGAGGCACCACAGACCTGTGTCCGCTGGAAGTCCCGGATGAGTGACTTGTCCAAGATGTCCTTTGCTGGGATTCTTCTGGGCCATACCCTTCCCAGTCCACAAGGCACTAGACCTCACCAGGTACCCGGCGAGATGCACAGTATAGACAAGGGAACCACCTAGCAGGTGGGGAGACTGGGGCCAGGGGAGAGATAGTAACTGGTTTGAGCTGGGAAACATGGGACACTGGGTGGCTCACCATTTCTGTTAGTAGACACAATCTATATGGAACTTTGTTGATAGCCTTTCCCACTACAAATAGTCCCACGTAGTGTGAAGTCAATGTGTGGCTCTCAACTTTCATGGGAAGATCCCTTGGCCAACCAGACCTCCTCACCTGGTCTTACCTGTCGATGGAGCCGATCAGCCTGCCGGGAACGCTGTTTCTGGGCGTGCAGCAGAGAAGCCCTGGCTCGTCTCCAGGTGCGCTTGTAGCGCTGGATCAGCTGTTCAGCAGCAGGAACTCCTACATCAATCTCCTGATCAGGGAAGAGAGGGGGCTGGAATCCCTTCTGGCATTCAAAGGGAGACATACTGATGGAGGACAACTGGAGATTATTTTGGGCGATCTCTGCCCAAACCAGTTGGAAGCCTCAGGATGTGGGGTTGGAAGAGGCAAGGCAGCGCAGGGCTGTCTCCTACTCCTGGCTCACTCTCTCAGTCTGGCCATTAGATTGGGGGTGGAAGCCAGACGAGAGGTTGGCCGTGGCTCCTACAGGAGAGCAGAAAGCCTTCCAAAAGCGGGAAGTGAACTGTGGTCCACGATCAGACACTATGTCTTGAGGAGCTGTGGAGCCTGAACACATGTTGAACCATGAGTGTGGCAGTCTCACGAGCCGATGGGAGCTTGGGGAGGACAATGAAGTGAGCAGCCTTGGAGAATTGACCCACAACAACCAAACTGGTGGTGTTTCCGTTAGATGGGGCAGATGAGTGATGAAATCTACTGAGAGGTATGACCAGGTGCGGTGGGGCACAGGCAGTGGACAATTACTGAAATTCCGAATGAAACGGCGGTAGAAGTTCGCAAACCCCATGAAGCGCCGTACCTGTTTGACTGTAGATGGTTTGGGCTACTCTGCAACTGCCTGAACTTTATTAAGTCCATTTGAATACTGGATGGGGAAAGTATGGTTAAGGTGCCCAAAAATGACACCTGGTCTATATGGAACTCACATTTCTCCAGCTTGGCGTACAGGGTATTTTTGAGGAGCCATCTGAGAACCATCTGGACATGCTGGATGTGCTCCTGATGAGAGCAGGAATAGATAAGATATCATCTAAGTACACAAACACAAACTGGTTCAACATGTCCCTGAGCACACTGTTAACCAAGGCCTGTTGGTCAGACCATAGGACATGACGAGATACTCAGTGGCCTCTAGAGATGTTGAAAACTGTCTTCACTCATCCCGTTCTCTCATATCAACTAGATTTACAGACATTTTTAATCTCTGCCTCTCACAATGCTTCCTGCTTCAAGACATCCACCATTGTCCCTGTACCTAAAAAGACCAAGAAAACATGTCTGAACAACTGGCGTATTTTCGCACTCACCTCAGTAATAAGCAAATGCTTTGTGAGACTGGTCAAGGACTACATCTGCAGCTTGCTACCACCCACACTGGACCCCCTACAATTCGCCTACCAACACAACTGATCAAGAGACGACACAAAAGCCACAGCTCTATACACCATCCTTACACATCTGGAGAAAAGAGATGCTTATGTGAGAATGCTATTCTTGGACTACAGTTCAGCATCCAACACAATAATTCCCTCCAGACTCAATAAGAAGTTCAGAGACCTTGGCCTTCACCCTGCCTTGTGTAGTTCCTTTACTCTCCTTTACGCTCTGTATACTCATGACTATGTCACCACCCACAGCTCCAATCTGTTAATTAAATTTGCTGACGACACTACACTGATTGGCCTTATCTCAAACAATAACGAGATGGCCTACAGAGAGGAAGTCATCACCCTACACAGTGGTGTCAAGAAAACAACCTCTCCCACAACGTCGCAAAAACAAAGGAGCTGGTTGTGGATTACAGGCTAACCCCTATTGACATCAATGGATCTGGGGTTGAGAGGGTGAACAGCTTTAAGTTCCTCAGCATACACATCACCGAGGATCACACGTGGTCGGTACATACTGCACAACAGCACCTCTTTCACCTCAGACGGTTGAGGAAGTTTAGTATGGCCCCCCAAATTCTAAGGATTTTTTTTTTTTTTACAGGGGCACGATTGAGACCATCCTGACTGGCTGCATCACTGCCTGGTATTTGAACTGTGCTTCCCTCAATTGCAGGACTCTGCAGAGAGTGGTGCAGACAGCCCAGCGCATCTGTAGTTGTGAACTTCCCACTATTCAGGACATTTACAAAGACAGGTGTGTAAAAAGGGCCTGGAGACCCGAGTCACCCCAACCACAAACTGTTCCAGCTGCTACCACCCAGGAAACAGTACTGGCATTAAAGCCAGGACCAACAGGCTCCGGGACAGCTTGTTCCACCAGGCCATCAGACTGATTAATTCATGCTGACGCTACTGTATTTTCTATGTTATATTGACTGTCCTGTTGTACATACTATTTACTATAAATTGTACATTTGAATGGAGATGTAACGTAGAGATTTTTACTCCTCGTGTATGTGAAGGATGTAAGTAATAAAGTCAATTCAATTCAATTGTAAGCACTGTGCAAATCAATTTTGGAAAACATGGTTGCTCCCTGAAGATGTTCAAATGCAGATGATGTTCAAGGGCCGATAACTGATGCAGGGATGGAGAGTGCCATCCTTCTTGATCACCAAAAAGAAGCCTGCTCCAGCCAGTGAGGTTGACGAATGGATAAACCCCACGGCCAATGCCTCCTTGATGTATTCCTCCATGGCCATATGTTTCTACTGATTTGATGCTATTCTTTACCAGTAGATCCATGCCTCCCCCTCTGCCTACCTTCCCAACCCTCCGATACAATGTGTAACCCTGAACATTCAGCTCCCAATTACAATAGACAATAGGTGCAGAAGTAGACCGTTCGGCCCTTCAAGCCTGCACCACCATTTTGAGATGATGGCTGATCAATTACTATCAATACCCGGTTCCTGCCTTGTCCCCATATCCCTTGATTCCCCTATCCATAAGATACCTATCTAGCTCCTTCTTGAAAGCATCCAGAGAATTGGCCTCCACTACCTTCCGAGGCAGTGCATTCCAGACCCCCACAACTCTCTGGGAGAAGATGTTTTTCCTTAACTCTGTCCTAAATGACCTACCCCTTATTCTCAAACCATGCCCTCTGGTACTGGACTCTCCCAGCATCTGGAACATATTTCCTGCCTCTATCTTGTCCAATCCCTTAATAATCTTATATGTTTCAATCAGATCCCCTCTCAATCTCCTTAATTCCAGCGTGTACAAGCCCAGTCTCTCTAACCTCTCTGCGTAAGACAGTCCAGACATCCCAGGAATTAACCTCGTGAATCTACGCTGCACTTCCTCTACAGCCAGGATGTCCTTCCTTAACCCTGGAGACCAAAACTGTACACAATACTCCAGGTGTGGTCTCACCAGGGCTCTGTACAAATGCAAGAGGATTTCCTTGCTCTTGTACTCAATTCCCTTTGTAATAAAGGCCAACATTCCATTAGCCTTCTTCACTGCCTGCTGCACTTGCTCATTCACCTTCAGTGACTGATGAACAAGGACTTCGAGATCTCTTTGTATTTCTCCCTTACCCAACTCTACATCGTTCAGATAATAATCTGCCTTCCTGTTCTTACTCCCAAAGTGGATAACCTCACACTTATTCACATTAAACGCCATCTGCCAAGTATCTGCCCACTCACTCAGCCTATCCAAGTCACCCTGAATTCTCCTAACATCCTCATCACATGTCACCCAGCTTAGTATCATCAGCAAATTTGCTGAAGTTATTTTCTATGCCTTCATCCAAATCGTTAACGTAAATGGTAAACAGCTGTGGTCCCAATTCCGTGCCCTGTGGCACCCCACTAGTCACCACCTGCCATTCCGAGAAACACCCATTCACCGCTACCCTTTGCTTTCTATCTGCCAACCAGTTTTCTATCCATGTCAATGCCTTCCCCCCGATGCCCTGAGCTTTGATTTTACCCACCAATCTCCTATGTGGGACCTTATCAAATGCCTTCTGAAAATCGAGGTACACTACATCCACTGGATCTCTCCCATCTAACTTCCTGGTTACATCCTCGAAAAACTCCAACAGATTAGTCAAGCATGATTTACCCTTGGTAAATCCATGCTGGCTCGGCCCAATCCTATCACTGCTATCTAGATATGCCACTATTTCATCTTTAATAATGGACTCTAGCATCTTTCCCACCACCGATGTCAGGCTGACAGGTCGATAGTTCTCTGTTTTCTCCCTCCCTCCTTTCTTAAAAAGTGGGATAACATTAGCCATTCTCCAATCCTCAGGAACTGATCCTGAATCTAAGGAACATTGGAAAATGATTACCAATGCATCCGCAATTTCCAGGGCCACCTCCTTTAGTACCCTAGGGTGCAGACCATCTGGACCTGGGGATTTGTCAGCCTTCAGTCCCATCAGTCTTCTCATCACCGTTTCCTTCCGAATGTCAATCTGTTTCATTTCCTCTGTTTCCCTATGTCCTTGGCCCATCCATACATCTGGGAGATTGCTTGTGTCTTCCTTAGTGAAAACAGATCTAAAGTACTCATTAAATTCTTCTGCCATTTCTCTGTTTCCCATAACAATTTCACCCAATTCATTCTTCAAGGGCCCAACGTTGTTCTTAACTATCTTCTTTCTCTTCACATACCTAAAAAAGCTTTTGCTATCTTCCTTTATATTCCTGGCTAGCTTGCGTTCGTACCTCATTTTTTCTCCCCGTATTGTCTTTTTAGTTAAGTTCTGTTGTTCCTTAAACATTTCCCAATCATCTGTCCAACTCACCTTAGCTCTGTCATATTTCCTTTTTTTTAATGCTATGCAATCTCTGACTTCCTTTGTCAACCACTGTGGCCCCTTTCCCCCCTTTGAATCCTTCCTTCTCTGGGGGATGAACTGATTTTGCACCTTGTGCATTATTCCCAAGAATACCTGCCATTGCTGTTCCACTGTCTTTTCTGCTAGGCTATCTGTCCAGTCAACTTTGGCCAGCTCCTCCCTCATGGCTACATAGTTTCCCCTGTTCAACTGCAACACTGACACCTCCAAGCTGCCCTTATCCTTCTCAAATTGCAGATAAAAACTTATCATATTATGATCACTACCTCCTAATGGCTCCCTTATTGCAAGATCGCTTATCAAATCCTGTTCATTACATAACACTAAATCCAGAATAGTCTTGTCCCTGGTTGGCTCTCGTACAAGCTGTTCCAAGAATGCATCCCGTAGGCACTCTACAAACTCCCTATCCTGTGGTCCAGCACCAACCTGATTCTCCCAGTTCACCCTCATGTTGAAATCCCCCATAACTACTGCGACATTACCTTTGCCACATGCCAATGTTAACTCCCTATTCAACTGGCACCCAATATCCATGCTACTGTTTGGTGGCCTGTAGACAACACCCATTTGGGTCCTTTTGCCCTTACTGTTCCTCAGTTCTATCCACACAGACTCTACTTCTCCTGACCCTATGTCCCTCCTTGCAAAGGACTGAATCTCATTCCTCACCAACAGGGCCACCCCACCCCCTCTGCCCACATTTCTGTCCCTACGATAGCACGTATACCCTTGTACATTCATTTCCCAGGTCTGATCTCCCTGCAGCCATGTCTCCGTTATCCCAACATCATAGTTACCCATTCGCACCTGGGCTTCAAGCTCATCCGCCTTATTTCTGACACTTTGTGCATAGAATTTTTAACCCATTTCTCCTCTCTCTGTTTGAATCGCTGCCTATTGTGGTTAACCCAGCTCCCCAAACCCCCATCGGGCTATACGCCCCTAGAATTTTGTCGTCCTTCCTAAATTTACTTATTCTTTCAACACATTTAACTCCATGTTCCGTCAGACCATCCCTCTGTACATGAGTCCTCCTTATCACTTGTTCCGCCCCACCTTCCTCTACTACACACTTAATATTCCAGAACTGTGTAGTCCCCACCTGTCCTTTATTCTTCCTCTCGCTATCCTCTCTCACATTCTGGATCCCCACCCCCTGCAAATTTAGTTGCAACCATCCTTCAGCCATAATTCAGCGATAGCCACAAAATTATACCTGACAATCTGTAATAGCGCAACAAGATCATCCACCTTATTTTTTATACTCTGTGTATTGAGATATCACACTTCGAGTACTGTATTTGCTATCCTTTATGATTCTGCATCCTTAATGCACTGATACTCACCCTGCTGGCTGCAATTATGTCCTATCAGCTGCCTGCCCTTCCCAATAGTCTGACTGCATGCTATCTTTGTGTTTTTTACCATCCATCCTATGCTGAGTCTCTTCACCAAAATGACCAGGCTCAGCTTGGAACATCAGCTCTCACTGGGTGGTAAAATTCCTGCAGCTGTTGGGATCAGCATACGGTACCTGCCTGGAGGTGGAATACTCGGTTCTTGTGCAGATGCAGGAGTCTGTTCTGGTGTGGGCGAGGAGTAGGAGCATTAGTGGCAGAGATTGTAAGAACATCAGAAAAGGAGGACCTGTGAGATGAAGGCAGTGGGTCTAAGGAGGCCTGAGGCTGCTGAATTGTGTAGCTGAAAATGATAATGGCTGTCAGCTGATGCTGGCTGTCCACAGCTAGTTCGTGGACGGTGGTCATGAGAGTGAAAATCAGACACCTGAGTCTGATTGTCTGCGGCAAGCTGTTGAACCGGTGCAGCCTGAGATGATACCGGTTCCTCCAGATGAGACTGGGCTTGTCAGCAGAGATTATCTGCCTCATTGCTTCCGTAACTTCACTCTGAACAGATTCCATTGCCTGTAGCTTGACTCCTACCTGCCCAATGAATCTCACGGCCAAGGTCAGCTGCTCTCTCTCTGCTGGGTCCATCTTTGTGTGTTTGAGATTTGCTGTTAACACATTTGGATATGGCCAAAGTGCAGAGGGAGAGACACTGAAGCAGGTCGATATTTCCCTGGCTTTAATATGAAGGGTGTTTTAAGGGAAAGGAAATCAATCAATGCTAGGCTGAACAGGGCTGTTAATGTTAACTGAATCTCTCAAATAGAAAATTAGATGCCAACACCAAGGCTGAAAGGACTATCTAAACATAAAGTGAATACTGCTAGTCTTCAGCGTCAGTTGACTCAGTATAGTCCACTTTCTCAGGCAAAGCAGACAGAGTAATGTTGCTGTGCTTTGCTCAAGTCTCAACAAGCACTACAACAAAGAGAAGGGAATTAACTACTGTCGTAATGAAATAATAATTAGCTGACACGTGCACATTCACGGGCACAATTGCAGAATCTGCTGCACTGCCAAATCCGTGATTGTGACATTCAGGATTCAAGCACAAATACAGGATTCCCAGACTCTGCAGATGATTCAACAGCTCATTGAATGACTGTATTTTACTTCACGGTATCAGCCCTTTTGGTCCGTTCATTCTGAGCCATCCAGAAGGCACACATTTGTGCTAATCCTATACTCATGTCATTTTATTCCCCCTATGTTCTGGCTAACTCCTTCCAGATTCTACCAGACAGCAATTTACAGTGGTTATTTAATCTACCTGCATGTAGAAGGAAACTGAGGTAGCCAGATGGTTGTGGGAGAGAATGCAATCTCCACACAGGCAGCACCAGAGGTCAGGATTAAACCAGGTTACTGGAGCAGAGAACTAGCTGCTCGACTAGCTGTGCCGCACTCTCACCCAGCTACTCACCGCTGGGGATTCCCCAGTTGTGCACTGGCAGACGATCTCTAGTTATCCGATTCCAATGAAATCTCATGCTGGAACAATTCCCCAATATTCCCATTACACTAGGCTGACACAGGAACAGAAAGCCAGAGATCAGAGGACTGGTTGTGCAGGGAGAAGGGCAACTTAAAGAGAAATTACTTTTAATTACTTGTGTTTGCTTTAACTTTTTTTATTGTTTAACATTGGTCTTAAGGAAGATTTTTTAAAATTTTCTTTGCTTTGTTAACCGCTTTTAAACATTTTTAACTTTTCAGAACATTGTTGACTTTGAAACCCTAGCAACAGTCTGTGTTACATAGCAAGTCTTATCTGCATCTCCTTATATTCCAATTAGAATACTACAGCACAGTACAGGCCCCTCAGCCCTCAATGTTGTGCCAACCCCTATATTCTTTAAAAAAAAGTACTAAACCCACACTACCCTGTAACCCTCCATTTTTCTTTCATCCATGTGCCTGTCCAAGAGGCTCTTAAATACCCCTAATGTTTTAGCCTCCACCACCATCCCTGGCAAGTCATTCCAGGCACCCACAACCCTGTGTAAAAAACTTATCCCTGGTGTCTCCCCTCAACTCCCCTCCCTTAACTTTGTACATATGCCCCCGGTGTTTGCTATTTGTGCTCTGGGAAACAGGTACTGGCTATCCACCCTATCTATGCCTCTCATAATCTTGTAGACCTCTATCAAGTCCCCTCTCGTCCTTATAAGCTCCAAACAGAAAAGTCCCAGCTCTGCTAACCTTGCCTCATAAGACTTGTTTTACAATCCAAGCAACATCCTGGTAAATCTCCTCTGCACCCTCTTCATAGCTTCCACATCTTTCCTGTAATGAGGTGACCAGAACTGAACACAATACTCTAAGTGTGGTCTCACCAGAGATTTGTAGAGTTGCAACATGACCTCTCTATTCTTGAACTCAATCCCCATATTAATGAAGCCTAGCATCTCATAGGCCTTCTTAACTATCCTATCAACCTGTGCAGCGACCTTGAGGGATGTATGGATTTGAACCCTAAGGCCCATCTGTTCATCCACACTCTTAAGTAACCGACCATTAATCCTGTACTCAGTCTTCTGGTTTGTCCTTCCAAAATGCATCACCTCACACTTATCCAGATTGAACTCCATCTGCCACTTTTCTGCCCAACTCTGCATCCTGTCTATATCCTCTTCGACAACCTACAGCTTCATCCACAACTCCTCCAATCTCCATGTCATCTGCAAACTTACTCACCCATCCTTCCGCCTCTTCATCCAGGTCATTTATAAAAATCACAAAGAGCAGTGGTCCCAGGACAGATCCTTGCGACACTCCACTAGTCACCGACCTCCAGGCAGAATATTCTCCTTCCACTACTACCCTCTGCTTTCATGCTGTAAGCCAATTTTTTATCCAAACAGCCAAGGTTCCACTGATCCCATGCCTCATGACTTTCTGGATAAGTCACTCGTAGAGCACCTTATCAAATGCCTTGTTAAAATCCATGTAGACCACATCTGGCACCCTACCCTAATCAATTTCTTTTGTTATCTCTTAGACAATAGACAATAGGTGCAGAAGTAGACCATTCGGCCCTTTGAGCCTGCACTGCCATTCTGAGATCATGGCTGATCATCTACTATCAATACCCGGTTCCTGCCTTGTCCCCATATCCTTTGATTCCCCTATCCATAAGATACCTATCTAGCTCCTTCTTGAAAGCATCCAGAGAATTGGCCTCCACTGCCTTCCGAGGCAGTGCATTCAACACCCCCACAACTCTCTGGGAGAAGAAGTTTTTCCTTAACTCTGTCCTAAATGACCTACCCCTTATTCTCAAACCATGCCCTCTGATACTGGACTCTCCCAGCATCTGGAACATATTTCCTGCCTCTATCTTGTCCAATCCCTTAATAATCTTACATGTTGCAATCAGATCCCCTCTCAATCTCCTTAATTCCAGCGTGTACAAGCCCAGTCTCTCTAACCTCTCTGCGTAAGACAGTCTGGACATCCCAGGAATTAACCTTGTGAATCTACGCTGCACTTCCTCTACAGCCAGGATGTCCTTCCTTAACCCTGGAGACCAAAACTGTACACAATACTCCAGGTGTGGTCTCACCAGGGCCCTGTACAAATGCAAGAGAATTTCCTTGCTCTTGTACTCAATTCCCTTTGTAATAAAGGCCAACATTCCATTAGCCTTCTTCACTGCCTGCTGCACTTGCTTATTCACCTTCAGTGACTGATGAACAAGGACTCCGAGATCTCTTTGGATTACTCCCTTACCCAACTCTATACCATTCAGATAATAATCTGCCTTCCTGTTCTTACTCCCAAAGTGGATAACCTCACACTTATTCACATTAAACGCCATCTGCCAAGTATCTGCCCACTCACTCAGCCTATCCAAGTCACCTTGAATTCTCCTAACATCCTCATCACGTGTCACACTGCCACCCAGCTTAGTATCATCAGCAAACTTGCTGATGTTATTCTCAATGCCTTCATCTAAATCGTTAACGTAAATGGTAAACAGCTGTGGTCCCAATACCGAGCCCTGTGGCACCCCACTAGTCACCACCTGCCATTCCGAGAAACACCCATTCACCGCTACCCTTTGCTTTCTATCTGCCAACCAGTTTTCTATCCATGTCAATGTCTTCCCCCCGATGCCCTGAGCTTTGATTTTACCCACCAATCTCCTATGTGGGACCTTATCAAATGCCTTCTGAAAATCGAGGTACACTACATCCACTGGATCTCCCCCGTCTAACTTCCTGGTTACATCCTCGAATAACTCCAATAGATTAGTCAAGCATGATTTACCCTTGGTAAATCCATGCTGGCTCGGCCCAATCCTATCACTGCTATCTAGATATGCCACTATTTCATCTTTAATAATGGACTCTAGCATCTTCCCCACTACTGATGTTAGGCTGACAGGTCGATAGTTCTCTGTTTTCTCCCTCCCTCCTTTCTTAAAAAGTGGGATAATGTTAGCCATTCGCCAATCCTCAGGAACTGATCCTGAATCTCTTCAAAATACTCAATTAGGCTCGTGAGGCATGACGTTCCCTTCACAAAGCCATGTTGACTATCCTTGAGTAGACTGTACTTCTCCAAATGTTCATAGATCCTATCATTAAAAATCCTTTCCAATAGTTTGCAGACCACCGACGTAAGACTCACTGGTCTATAGTTCCCAGGATTCTCCCTAATACCTTTTTAAAAACAAGGGAACTACATTTGCCATTCTCTAATCCTCTGGCACCTCCCCTGCAGCCAAAGAGGATTCAAAGATCATAGCTACTGCTTCAGCGATCTCTTCTCTCACTTCCCACAGCAACCTGGGGCACATCATGTCCGGCCCTCGGGACTTATCAATCTTGATGTTTTTAAGAAGATCCAATGCTTCTTCCTTAATCTCCACATTGTCCAGCACACAGGCCTGTTCTATTTCGACCTCACCCTGATCAAGGTCCTTTTCACTTGTCAATACTGAAGCAAAGTATTCATTTAGGACCTCCCAAACCTCCTCTGCCTCTAGGCACATGTTGCCTTCTTTATCCTTTAGCGGCCCCACCTCCATTCGTCATCCTTCTGTTCTTCACATACACATAGAACGCCTTGGGGTTCTCCTTAATCCTACATGCCAAGGCCTTCTCATGCCTACTTTGAGTTCTCTTAAGTCCTTTCTTAAGCTTCTTCCTGGATACCCTATATTTCTCATGAGTCTCTCCAGCTTCCTGCTTCTTATATCTAACAAATGCTTCCTTCTTCCTCTTGACGAGTTGCCTCATGTGTTTTGTCAGCCACGGTCCCCTTTTCCTACTATTTTTTCCTTTTCTCAGTGGGACAAACCCATCATGAGCCCAGCACAAATGGTCCCTAAACTTCCTCCACATTACTTCTGTACTTTCACCCTTGAATATCTGTTTCCAATTTACTCTCGCTAGTTCCTGCCTCATCCCTTCATCGTTAGCCCTTCCCAGTTAAGCATTTTCCCATTTTGTCTGTTTTTATCCTTTTCCATAGCTATGCTGAAGCTAAGGGAGTTGTGGTCACTCTCACCAAAATGCTCCCCCACCAAGAGGTCTGCCACCTGACCAGGTTCATTACCCAGAACTAGATCCAGTATGGCCTCTCCTCTCGTCGGCCGGTCCACATACTGTGTCAGGTATCCCTTTTGAACACACCTGACAAATTCAGCCGCATCTATCCCCCTTGCAGTTAGGAGATGCCAGCCAAGATGAGGGAAGTTGAAATCACCCATAACTACAACCCTGTATTTCCTGCACCATTCTAAAATCTGCCTGCTTATTTGCTCCTGGTGTTAAGAGAACGCAGGTTCACGGGTTTGGTGAGTGAGACGGAACACACTGATTATGAACACTACATGGGTCATTTATTTATCAACAGTAAAACAGTCAACCAAACATCTGTCACCCCAAGTTACACAAACTTCAAAACTAAACATTCAACAAACAGAAACTTAGCTAAGAGTGTGTGTGTGTGTGTGTGTGTGTGTGTGTGTGTGTGTGTGTGTGTGTGTGTGTGTGTGTGTGTGTGTGTGTGTGTGTGTGTGTGTGTGTGTGTGTGTGTGTGTGTGTGTGTGTGTGTACACATGGGCCCCCTTAAATCTGCAGCATTTTCTCTCAATGGTTCTTCACTGGTCGCAACCTCAGTGTGAAGATGAATGTCGTAAAGACAAAGGAAAGCCTGAAGCACCAATAGGAAACAGCTGCTGAATCCTTTCAATGGACCAATTGATAACTGGCACGGTAGAACCGGCTTTCAACTGACAAGTAAACTAACCCCGTACATAACCTCCACCTCTCAAAAGCTAGGCCTCAGACCCTTACGAACACCCCACTAAACTACATAAAACACAATAGTACTATAAACTGGTACTATAAACTCAATAGTCACCCCCCAGTGTACTATAATACTCCACCAAACTCCTAGCACCCCAAAAAGCCACCAGCCTTCCCCCGGAGTACAAGAGCCACAGAGCTGGTCCTCCACTTAATCTTATCCACCAACTCTTAGATGTGATCTGCCAGGTGAGTGATGTTGTCCAACTTGTCAGGAATGTAGATGCAGTGTTCTTAAACAACAACAGTACAAGTGCCACCTTTCTTTTTGAGCAGGTAGTTGAAAGCCATTGATATCAGGTCCTGGGACAGTCTGGTCATATCATACTGGGAAAGGCTATAATCCAAAACTTGCCTTCCTCTGTAATAGTCCCCTTACTATACTGGCCAGCATGGGCAAGGTGCCCACCCAGGGCACTGGAGTGGTATACACACGCCAGCACAGATGCAACAGCTGCACCACCCTGTGTGGAGCCATGGGTAGGCTCAGGAACTGCAAAACCAGTAAGTGCTATTCAGTGCACCATTAGGCATAGACACTGCTGTCCCAGGATACTGTTCCTGCTCGCACTCGCCATATCCCACTGACTTGTACCATATCACCTGCACTATTCCTTTCCCTTCCCTGTCAGGCAGGAAATCACTTTAAGAGTCAGGACCTTCCAGTTAAACAAATGGGACGTGGGGGAATACCAACCTTTGAGGCTGAGGTTTCTTAAGGCTGCTACCATACTCTGGGTGAACATTGCCTGGATTAGACTACTCCCTCCCGGCTCTCCCCATATCTGAATGCCAAAACCCGAGAAGATGGACGATTTCCCCCAACAGCCTTTCTCCCTGTCACTGAAAAGTATCAGTATTAATGGCACCCCTCCACAGTGTAGTTAGGAGCTCTCGTGCAAATCCAGTAATCTGACACATAGTCTGCATATTCAAACACCACCCATGGGATTGCATTACAGAAACTCTCACCACAAGTCAGCATTCACCGCTTTGCCATTCTGTAGTGTAGGGAGATGCAAACTCACTTGCTCCTGATTAGTCACTGGATACATAAAGCAGTCAGTGCTAACAAAAACAACAACTTCTAGGATTGCTCCACAAATCTCCCAAATTTCCAAAATCTCAATTTCAATTTTAACAATTTAACTCTCCACCAGCAAGTAATGCCCCCAAATGCATTTTGCCCTCTGAAATATGAGCATCTCACATCCAGATTAAAGACGTATGGGTTTCCATCACCTTACCATTAGGTGATTCCATTAGGCAGTGTGGAATCTGGGTCTCTCTAACAACACATGCTAGGGGAACTGAGCAGGCCATGTAGCATCTGTGGAAAAGGGTAAACAATCCATGTTTTGGGCCAAAACTCTTCATCAGGACTGGAAAAAAAGATAAGTCAGTGTAAGAAGTAGGGGGCGGGGGAGAGGAGAGGAAGAAGTATAAGAAGGCAGGTGATAGGTGAAACCGAGAAGGGGAGGGGTGAAATAAAGAACTGGGAAGTCGATTGGTGAAAGGGCTGGAGAAGGGAGAATCTGATAGGAGAGGACAGAAGGCCATGTGAGAAAGGGAAGCAGGAGGAGCACCAGAGGGAGGTAATGGGTGGGTAAGGAGATAAGATGAGAGAAGGAAATGGGAATGGGGAATGGTGAAGGAGGTGAGGGACATTACCGAAAGTTTGAGAAACTGATGTTCATGCCATCAGGTTGGAGGTTATCCAGATGAAATATAAGGTGTTGCTCACCACCTGAATGGGGCCTCATCACGGCAGTAAAGAAGGCCGTGGACTGACATGTCAGAATGGGAACAGGAAGCGGAATTAAAATTAAAATGGCCATTGGGATATCCCACTTTTTCTGGCAGACGGAGCGTAGATACTTGGCAAAGCGGTCTCCCAATCTACGTCGGGACTCACCGATATACAGGAGGCCACATCAGGAGCACCGGATACAGTAGATGACCCAAACAGACCCAAACAGTGTTGCTTCACCTGGAAGGACAGTTTGGGGCCCTGAATGGTAGTGAGGGAGGAGGTGTAGGGGCAGCTGTAGCACTTGTTCTGCTTGTCTCCTTATATCTGAAGCAGACTCTCCCAATGGTTCTTCAGTACTGATCGCAACCTCAGTGTGATGATGAGTGTCCTAAAGGCAAAGGAAAGCACAAAGCACCTGAAACCAGACACTGGTGCCATGTACACACAGCAACCAATGGGAAAGAGCTGCTGCATCCTTTGAATGGACCAACTGAAAATTAGCATGGTAGAAGCAGATTTGGAAGGGAGTTGGTTAAATACCTGGAAAAGTTTTCATGAATATGGAGAAAGAACAGTATTTAAATTTTACTATTCAAGGATTGGCACAAATGTAATGGATCAAATGGCCTTCTGTACATAATGGGATTGAATATCTATCATTGAAAATCCTATATAATGGCATCTGGATACTCTGAAACTTTGACAGTTGATTCTGCCTTTACAATTGTGAAGCAGATAATTAGTTAATATTAACAATAAACCCATTGAACAAGTTTAATGTTGAGTTTTGTGGGGATGTATTAGTATTATTTTCACCAACAGGTTAACCTAGTGTATAACATCATACAAATGTACGATATCTACTCTGCAAAAAACAAAATCAGAGTTCTCACTGCACACACAGATTTATTTGCAATATGTTAAAGCTGCAGATTATCAGCCCTGGTTCTTACTGGAATGAAATTGTGTTGTGCACCTTATCAGGCATTGAAATGTGAGCAACTGCACAAGGCTAATCACAGATATGATAGTAAGATTTACTATCTGTACATTTCCTGCACTTATTCACTTTACTGACAAATGCTTGGAGTTCTGGTCTCCAGTGTAACTGAGGTGAAATACACAGCAAAGGCATTAAGGAGCTGATGGATTAACATGTAAATGAGTGGTGTACCTTAATGTATCTTGTTGGTAGTAAAAGTGCTGATGTTATTGTTTTAATCTGAGCAAACTAGTAATAAAATTGTGACTATTTTTAAAAATAGAACTTCAAACAAATGATACCTAATTGAGAAGTTATCAATGTGATTCAGGGAGGGGGAAGACAGCTGAAGCTGGATGTAAGATTTAAAAGAACATTAAATACAATTTATTATATACACTTGGTAATTGTTTGCTTATTGTCACATGCACTGAGATACAGAGAAAAAACTTTGTTTTGTATACCATTCGTACAAATCAGTAAATTGAGGTTGTGCATAGGAAAAGCAAATGGAGAATGCAGGATGTCATGTTGCAGTTTCAGAACAAGGGCAGTGCAGGCAGACAGTAACGTGCAAAGCCATATCCAGGTAGATTGTGAGGTGAAAAGTTTAAGTTCACGTGCAAGAGGGCCATTCAATAGTCATATAATAAAATGACAAATGCTCACTTTGAGCCTGGTTGCAAGTTCTTTTCTTGCATGTTTCTTAAAACGCTGCCAACAAAACTCAGTTAAGTAACTTTAAAGATGGATTGTAAAACTATTGAGAAGTTAATTGTTTCTTATTTTGGAGTTTGGTGCAGGATTGATTAAATGCAACTAACTCCCAGTTTAAAATTATATTCATTTTTGCCTTCTTCTACTTCTTTATGCCTGTGCCATCAGTTATTTGGTTAGTATTATCATGGACATTAAATGGTATGTAACTCTTGCTTCGGCTAGTGGCTTAATATAGGGGGTGAAAGCCCCCGGCCCGGCCAAACGTAAGAAATCTCGTTTGGGTAGATGCTGCGTGATGCACCCTGTTACAAATCAGTACCCCGAAATTACAAACAGTACACAATATGCGATTAAATAATTAAGATTTATAACTCTTACTTTGACTATGTGGTTAGTAAAGAAAACAGAAAAAAAGAAAAAGGGCACAATCTTATGAAACAATAGACAATAGGTGCAGAAGTAGACCATTCGGCCCTTCGAGCCTGCACTGCCATTCTGAGATCATGGCTGATCATCTACTATTAATACCCGGTTCCTGCCTTGTCCCCATATCCTTTGATTCCCCTATCCATAAGATACCTATCTAGCTCCTTCTTGAAAGCATCCAGAGAATTGGCCTCCACTGCCTTCTGAGGCAGTGCATTCCACACCCTCACAACTCTCTGGGAGAAGAAGCTTTTCCTTAACTCTGTCCTAAATGACCTACCCTTTATTCTTAAACCATGCCCTCTGGTACTGGACTCTCCCAGCATCTGGAATATATTTCCTGCCTCTATCTTGTCCAATCCCTTAATAATCTTATATGTTGCAATCAGATCCCCTCTCAATCTCCTTAATTCCAGCGTGTACAAGCCCAGTCTCTCTAACCTCTCTGCGTAAGACAGTCCAGACATCCCAGGAATTAACCTCGTGAATCTACGCTGCACTTCCTCTATAGCCAGGATGTCCTTCCTTAACCCTGGAGACCAAAACTGTACAGAATACTCCAGGTGTGGTCTCACCAGGGCTCTGTACAAATGCAAGAGGATTTCCTTGCTCTTGTACTCAATTCCCTTTGTAATAAAGGCCAACATTCCATTAGCCTTCTTCACTGCCTGCTGCACTTGCTCATTCACCTTCAGTGACTGATGAACAAGGACTCCTAGATCTCTTTGTATTTCTCCCTTACCTAACTTTACACCGTTCAGATAATAATCTGCCTTCCTGTTCTTACTCCCAAAGTGGATAACCTCACACTTATTCACATTAAACGTCATCTGCCAAGTATCTGTCCACTCACTCAGCCTATCCAAGTCACCTTGAATTCTCCTAACATCCTCATCACATGTCACACTGCCACCCAGCTTAGTATCATCAGCAAATTTGCTGATGTTATTCTCAATGCCTTCATCCAAATCGTTAACGTAAATCGTAAACAGCTGTGGTTCCAATACCGAGCCCTGTGGCACCCCACTAGTCACCACCTGCCATTCCGAGAAACACCCATTCACCGCTACCCTTTGCTTTCTATCTGCCAGTTTTCTATCCATGTCAATGTCTTCCTCCCGATGCCCTGAGATCTGATTTTACCCACCAATCTCCAGAAACAGTCTGTTGCGCCATGTTGGAGCTCCCTGATAAGCCGATTGTCCACCATCGACCTCCTCTGATTGTCACTGCCTTCAGACCCTCGCTCCAAGTCCACCCCGTTCAGCGGTCTACCAACTCTTTCCATTTGCAACTTCTCTCCTCATCTCTCCCCAGCAAAAGACCACGAAAATCTCTCTTCCAGACTCACAAGAACAACAGCATTCCATACCCCTTTATCTCCAGTCATAACCCAAACATTGCTGCTACAGAGAAACCATTACATTATCAGTGAAACCATACAGCATGTTACACAGCAGTGAAACCCTAAGGTATAACCCGCAATAATTTAAAAATGGTGCAGACAGCTGCTTAGTAAGAAAACTAAGGTTTTTTTCCCTAGCAGCACAATCGAAACAAGAGATGAGGCTACGCATGGACTGGGGCAAGAGATTTAAAAAAGAGAGTTTGCAGGCTTTTCCAACAATGCACTCAAATTGACAGAGAAAGCTACGCATGGACTGGGGCAAGAGATTTAAAAAAGAGAGTTTGCAGGCTTTTCGAACAATGCACTCAAATTGACAGAGGAAGCTACGCATGGACTGGGGCAAGAGATTTAAAAATCAGAGTTTGCAGGCTTTTCCAACAATGCACTCAAATTGAGAGAGGAGGCTGCACACAGGTCGGGATGAGAAATCTAAAAAGTGTTTGCAGGCTTTTGGCTTTTTCCATCAGCCCGATCGGATTGCGAGTCATTTGTAAAGAAATAACGTAGGCACAGGTTCACTGTGTGAGTGGACCAGTGTTTGACACACAGGCATAAAAAGTTTCTGGTAAGTTTCTTCTTCTGCATTTTTCATCAGTTACTGCAGTGAGAATGGCTCCAGGGGCTGTGTTGTGCTCTTTAAGTGAGATCTGGGAATACGCGGAGACCTCCAGCCTCCTGGTTAACCATATATACACCAGGTGCACTGAGCTGCAGTTCCTCAGAGAACATGTTAAGGAAATGGAGCTGCAACTCGATAGCGTTTGGCTCATATGGGAAGCTGAGGAGGTGACAGATAGGAGCTACAGGGAGGTAGTCACCACAACACTGCAGGACACTGGGACCTGAGTGACTATGAGAAGAGAGAAATGAAAAGGAAAGCCAATATGGATTACCCCGTGACCATTCTCTCAATAATAAGTACACCTTCTTGGATACTGTTGTGGGGGACAACCTATCAGGGGGAGCTGCATTAACTATGTATCTGGCACTAAGTCTGGTGCTGAGGCTCAGATGGCAAGGGAGGAGATGAGGATTGCAGCAGTGACAGGCAATTCCATAGTTAAAGGAATAGACACAAGATTCCGTGGACATGAAAGGGACACCCAGATGATATGTGGCCTTACAGATGCCATCGTCAGGGATGTCTCAGATCGGGTGTAGGGGGGTGGGGGATGGTGAGAAACTAGAAGTCTTCGTACATATTCATATAGTCATAGAAAAGTACAGCACAGAAACAGGCACTCTAACCCATGCCAAAAACATTTAAACTGCCTTCTCCCATCAATCTGCACCAGGACCATAGCTTTCCATATTCCTACTGTCCATGTACCTATCAAAACTTCCCTTAAACATTGAAATCGAGCTCAAGTGCACCACTCTCATGACTCTCTGAGTGAAGAAGTTTCCACTCATGATCCCCTTAAACTTTTCACCTTTCACTCTTAACCCATGACCTCTGGTTGTAGTCCCATCCAACTTCAGTGGAAAAAGTTTGTTTGCATGAACTCAACCTATACCTCTCAAAATTTTGTATACCTCTATCACATCTGCTCTCACTTGTCTATGCTCGAAATAATGAAGTCCTAACCTATTCAATCTTTCCTTTTAACACAGGACCTGCACACCCGGCAACATCCTTGTAAATTTTCTCTGTACTCTTCCAACCTTACTTACATCTTTCGTGTAGTTAGGAGACCAGAACTGCACACAACACACCAAATTAGACCTCACCAACATCTTACACAACTTCCACATAACATCCCATCTCCCGTACTCAATACTTTGATTAATAAATGTCTATGTGCCAAAGGCTTTCTTTGTGACCCCACCTACCTGTGATGGCACTTTCAACGAATTATGGACCTGTATTCCCAGAACTTTTTGTTCTACAACACACCTCAGTGCCCTACTGTTCACGATGTAAAACCTACCCTGGTTGGTCCTAAAGAAGTTCAAAACCCCACACTTGTCTGCATGAAATCTTATCTACCATTTTTCAGCCCATTTGTCCAGTGGATTCAGATCCCCCTGCTAGCCATGATAGCCTTTCTCACTGTACACAACATTCCCAATCTTGGTGACATCCACAAATTTGCTGATCCAGTTAACCACATTATCTTCTGATCACTGATATAGATGACAAATAACAATGGACCCAGCTCCATTTCCTGTGGCGTTCCAGTAGTCACAGGCATTCAGTCAGAAAGGCAAGTCTCTACTGCCACTCTCTGGCTTCTCCCACAAAGCCAATGTCTGATCCAATTTACTACCTTATCTTGAATGCCAGTGACTGATCACTCTTGATCAACCTCCCATGTGGGACCTTGTCAAATGGCTTCTAAAGTCCATGTAGACAATACCCACTGTCTTGCCTTCATCAGCTTTCCTGGTAACTTCCCCAAAAACGCTATAAGATTGGTTAGACATGACCTACCATGCACAAAGCCAAGCTGACTATCCTTAATCAGTCCATATCCATCCAAATATCATATATCCAGTCCTTAGAATACCTTCTAATAACTTTCCTACTACTAACATCAGACTCAGTGGCCTATAATTTCCTGTTTTTTGTTTAGAACCTTTTGTAAAAAGTGGAACAACATTAACTGTCCTCCAATACACTGCTCCCTCTCCTGGTGCTAAGAATGATTTAAATAAACATGCAATTTCTGCACTTGCCTCTGCGCCTTGTCAGACCCTGGGGATTTATCCACCCTAATTTGTCTCAGGATAGCAAACACCTCCTCCTCTAATCTGTACAGGATTCATGAAGTTGATGCCGCTTTGTCTCACTTGTAAAGACTCTGTGTCCATCTCCTGAGTAAATACAGATTCAAAAAAATATCTAAGATCTCTGTCATCTCCCTTGGTTCCACACATAGATTACTGTCCTGATCTTCCTGAGGACCAATCTTTCCCTTGCAATCCTTTTGCTCTCAACATATGTGTAGAATCCCTTAGGATTCTCCTTCACCTTGTCTGCTAGGGCAGCCTCATGCCTTCTTTTAGCCCTCCTGATTTCAGACTTAAGTGTTCTCTTGTATTTCCTATAGTCATAAGCACCCACCTGATTTATTCCTACCTGCCTATACCAGCTATGCTCCTCTTTTCTTTTCTTAACCAGGGCCTCAGTAACCCTTGACAATGGAGGTTCCCTAAATCAGTTATCTGACAGGTGCATAGAAGCTTGTACTCACAAAATTTCACTTTTGAAGGCCTCCCATTTACCAAGTACACTTTTGCCAGAAAACAGCCTGTCCTAATCCACACTTGCCAGATCATATCCGATACCATCAAAATTGGCCTTTCTCCAATTTTGAATCCCAACCTGGAGACCAGAACTATTTTTTCAATATTTATTTTGAAAATGATGGCATTTTGATGACAAGATGCAAAGTGAACATCCTTTATTGTGAGACTTGTGAATAAAGTACCCTTTTGAAATAAAGTATTTACTATGGAAAACTTCATTGATACTTTCATTACCATCAGCCCAGATTATTGTAAACCCCCTTCAGTTTGAATGCTCTATAAGTGTCATCTTAACTATTACATAATGGCTGTGTTTATTCTTGAATCAATGCTATTCACCTGAATGCTCACCAACCTATGGACCCCATTTTGCATTCCCTATCTGTGGCTTAAAGCTATTAGTAGTTCTCTTCCTCCTTACACCTTCAACTTCTCCAACCCTGTATGCCCTGTCACAAGCTCTGAGTAGTTGCAAACTTGGACTCTTATTGTCATCCCACTATTTGTTCCATTGTGGGCATTCTATGTCCAGCAGCCTAGGATCTTTTAAACCAGCTGCCTTTCTGCTTGCATTTATGTGTTAAAACTCTCTATAACTGATGCTTCAGTATGATTATGCCTGAATGAAATCCCTTTGGTTACTTTTACATGTCAACGGGCATAATTGCAAAGGAGTATGTGTATTCATCTAATTTTTTGACATAACTTGATTGTTCTGTCACCCCTTCTAACCAGAGGTTGAAGAATATTGACAGAAACTGCATCTGTTATTGTTGACCATAAAATATAAGAATAGAATTAGGCCATTTGGCCCATCAACTCTGCTCTACCATTTCATCATGGCTGATCCACTTTCACTCTCAACCCCATTCTCTTGCCTTCTCCCCATAACCTTTCATGCCCTGAATAATCAAGAATCTGTCAACCTCTGCCTTTAATATACTGAATGACCTGGCCTCCACAGCTTTATGTGATGACAAATTCCGCAGATTCAACACACTCTGGCTAAAGAAATTCCTCCTCATCTCCGTTCTAAATGGACATCCCTCTAGTCTGAGGCTGTGTCTTCTGGTCCTAGAATCCCCCACCACAGGAAACATCCTTTCCACATCCACTCTATCTATGCTTTTCAACATTTGATAGGTTTCAATAAGGTCCCCCGATACTTCTAATTTCCAGCAAGATACAGACCCAGAGCCAACTAACATGATAACTCTTTCTTGTGAACATCATCTGGACTCCCTCCAATGTCAACACATGATTTTTTAGATAAGGAGCCCAAAACTGCTCACAATACTCCAAACACAAGGAAATCTGCAGATGCTGGAAATTCAAGCAACACATACAAAATGCTGGTGGAACACAGCAGGCCAGGCAACATCCATAGGGAGAAGCACTGTCGACATTTCGGGTCAAGACCCTTCATCAGGACGAAGGACTGCCTGGCCTGCTGTGTTCCACCAGCATTTTGTGTGTGTCACAATACTCCAAGTGAGTTTCACCAGTGCCCCATATAGCTTTAGCATTACACCTTTGCTTTTATATTCTAACCCTCTCAAAATGAATGTTAAAATTTGCGTTTACCTTCCTCACTACCTAATGGATATTCTGCATTTACTCGGGAGATGGACAGAATATATAGAAATGAGACAAAGCAGCAGCGAGGTCATTGACCCTGAACAGGTTACAGAGGAGGAAGTGTTTACTGTCTTAAGGCAAATTAAGCCTCGGGCCTGGTGGAAGGCAAGTGCAGAAATTTCAGGGGCCCTAGTAGAGATATTTAAAACATCCTCATGGACAGGCAAGAAACCAGAGGATTGGTGGATAGTTATTGTTCCGTTGTCAGAGAAAGGCTTGGCAAATAAACCAAGAAATTACAGCCTGGAGAGCCTGACGCCAGTAATGGGAAAGTTATAATAAAGTATTCTAAGGGACTTGGATATATGAGTGTTTGGATAGACATGAACTGATTAGCGATAGTCAGCATGGCTTTATGCATGGTAGGTTGTATCTAACCAATCTTTTAGAGTTTTTTTGGGAAGTTACCAGGAAAGGTGATGAAGGATAGGCAGTTGTCATTATCTACATGGACTTTAGTATTTGACAAGCACCTACATGGGAGGTTTTTCAAGATGGTTCAGTCACTCAGCATTCAAGATAAGGTAGTAAATTCATTGGCTTCATGGAAGAAGACAGAAAGTGATAGTGGATGGTTGCCCCTCTGTCTGGAGGCCTCTGACTAGTGGAGTGCCGTAGTATCAATGCTGGGTCAGTTGTTATTTGTCATCTATATCAACGATCTGGATGACAATGTGGTTAACTGAATCAGCCAATTTGTGGAGGACACCAAAATTGGGCGTGTAGTGGACAGTAAAAAGGCTATCAGAGCTTGCAGCTGGACCAGCTGGAAGAATGAGCAGATGGAATTTAATGCAGACAAGTGAGAAGCATTGCACTTTGTGAAGACCAACCAGAGTAGATCTTACACAGACATGGAGATGTGCGGTAGAATAAAGGAATCTGGGAATACAGGTCCATAACTCATTGAAAGTGGCAGCACAGGTTGATAGGGTCATAAAGAAAGCCATTGCCACTTTGGCCTTCATAAATCAAAGCACTGAGTACAGGAAATGGGATGTTATATTGAAGTTGTATAAGATGTTGGTGAGTATTTAGAATATTGTGCACAGTTCTGTTCACCTACCTACAGGAAAGATGTAATTAAGGTTAAAAGAGTACAGAGAAAAATATGACAAGGATGTTGCCATGTCTGGAGGAGCAGAACTATAAGGAAAGATTGATTAGGTTAGGGGTTTATTCCTTGAAAGACAGAAGAGTGAGGGGAGATTTGATAGAGCTTTACAAAATTTTGAGGGGTAAAGATAGGGTAAATGCAAACAAGCTTTTCCCACTAAGTTTGGGTGCAACTACAACTAATGGTCATGGGTTAAGGGTGAAAGGTGAAATGTTTAAGGGGAATATGAAGCAAAGCCTTCAGAGAGCCGTGAGAGTGTGGAACAAGCTGCCAGCACAAGTGGTGTTTGCAAGTTCAATTTCAACATTTAAGAGAAGTTTGAATAAGTAAGGTCATAGGATATTAGGAGCATGAAGGGCTTTGATCTGGTCGCAGGTCGATGGGGGTAGGCAGGTTAAAACGGTTTGGCACAAACTAAATAGGCCAAATGGCCTGTTTCTGTACTGTATTTTTCTATGACACTGTACTGTATATTGTCATTCACATTGAAATGCACAGCAGTCCTTTTGATGACTTGATTTACCTTATGTCATCATAAAATCAATTTTTGTTTTACAGATTCCAGGAGCCCTTCCTCATGGATCCTTCGTGATACCCGGACCACACTTCAGTGACTCAGCACTTAATCCTGGACCTTGGTTTGGACCAGTCTACTTCTCTTGATAATAATCATGTACTTGCAAATGCATCTTTGGCACATTATAGTTTAGATTGAATTTCTTGGTATGAATCTCAAAAAGGATCCTGCAATCTTTTCTGGACCATGTTGCCTACACACATACCAGAAGGAGATGGGCAATGGTCTCAAGCCACTAGAGCTATTTCAAGATATGCTGTGAATCTGTGCCTGAAGAATTTGTCCGGGAGGACCTTTCAAACATGCAGCTTGTTTGAAAATTCTTGCACTTAAGGCGTTTAACCAGATGACTTTGACAGCTCCAGAAACCATTTACTAGATCCACCATTTCCTTTTCCTGCAGAGTCATGAGTTCATTCTGAGCAGACCATTACCTGCTTGACATGTTCTTCTATGTAGCCTTTCTTTTGGGGGTGGCCAGATTTTACTTTTGCAATAGGCACATGTTGGAAGAATTTAGGCAGCATCATGGAGAGAAATGGACAAAGTTCCATTTAGATAAAGGGTCTTAACCTAAAATTGCCTAACCTGCTGAGTTCTTCTAACACTTTCCTTTTTGCTACAGACTTCAGCATCTGCAGTCCCTTGTGTCTCAAACCTTTGAAATATCAGTTTACAGGAAGGACCTCAGCATGTAACGATATTTAGTGTATGCATGCACACTCGAGTCTATGCACAGATTGATGAAGCCCTCTATAGAGGTAGATATCTGGATCACTTTAGGTACATATTTTCTCCTAAATATTTACACCTTCCATCTCTGCAGATAAGGTAAAATGAAAGACTAGCATGGTTCAGGAACTGGGTATGGACCACACCTGTGTGATGTACAGCAACACTAAAAGCATCTGTATCTCAATAAAATAAATTCTTGCATCTGGTGACCAGGTTCTTTCCCATAATTGGAGTAAGGAACCACTCCCACAATTCCTAGCTTCTGATTCACCTTACTTATATGCTCCATCCAGTTCTCAGTGCTTCCCCCACTCTGAACAGCTCTTCCAGTACCTTCAGCAGAGGATTACCCTGCTACAGGGATGATGTGGTAACAGGCAGTCCCTTTGACAGAGAGGAAATGGGAATAGAACCTCTCTTCAGAGGTGAATGGACCCTGGTGGTGATATTGCAATGGTTAAATAATGGACCACCAATGCAGAGACTTAGAGTCATAGAGCAATAAACCATGCAAATTAGGCACATCAGCCCAATTGGTCCATGCCAAACAAATTCCTATCTAAACAAGTTGCATTTGCCTATGTTTGGCCCACCTCCCTCTAAACCTTTCCCACCCATGTATCTTTTAAATGTTGTTATTGTACCTGCCTCAACTATTTCTTCTTGCTGCTTGTTCTAGATAATGACTACTCTCTGAGTTGACAAAATGTCCTTTGTGTTCTTATTAAATCTCTACCCCCTTGCTTTTTACCGCTGCCCTCTAGTTACTGATTCTCCAACCCTGGTAAGATGAGTGAGTGGCTTCACCCTATTTATGGCCCTTATGATGTCATACACTCCTTAGAGGTAACAACCTTTGGCTGGGATGAGAAATTATTGTTGATATTTTATTAAAATATGAATACCAGAGTGAACCCTGACTCACAAACATGGTAATAGGGAACTGAAATGCTGATTGCAGGAGGTGTATAAATGCACAATGCACACACACAAACACACAAAATAGTTGTCGGGCTGCGGAGGATAGATCGTTGGGAGTATTTAAATGAGTTAGAAAGATCATGACATAGGGGGCCATGGAAAACTGGCACAGAAGAGGAATTGCAACCTAAAGCAAGACAGAATGGAGGGGCTGAGTGGCATACTCCTGGTCCTATGTTGGGGAGTTGGAAAGAAAATGAGGACAAAGGTAAAGAGGAAAAACAGGGTGTGAATTCAGACATCCACACATTGTTTGGACACATGAAAGCGCTGCTCCCACCATGAAAAGGTTAAACCATCTTCCCTCTTGGGTTGGACATAAGTGATTCAATGAAGTACTTCCAGTGGAGTTCTGCAAGTGTTTTCCACTGTCCTGGGTGACAGCTATACTTCAAAGAGCATCATACAACATGTTTCAGGAGCACAGGCCTCCAGTGCAGAAATTAGATCCCTCTTTGCCTTCGTTAAAAAAGATTAACCTAGGTAATTCTTGATGTCAGAGCATTGTCCTATCAAGAAAGACTTAAGTCTATATTCTTTGGCATTTAGAGGAATTGAGGGTAACTTAAATGAGACAGAAAAGATCCTGAGGGGACATGATAGGAGAGAAGTAATGATGTTTTTGAAAGTGGGATAATCTCAAACAAGAGGAATAGCGATAAAGCTAGTATCAGTCATTTCCGAGTAAGATACATTGAAACATCTTCTCATTTTGGGGTGGTGAATCTCTGGAAGTGAATTTTAGAAGTGAGGTCATTAGAGGAACTTGAAGTGAAGGTAAACAAATTTGTTGGAAGATTGAAGGATTAGGGCTGTAATAATCTGGCACAGAGGAGGAGTGGGGACTCAGAACTGATCAGCCATGGTCATGCTGAATGGTGGAATAGGGTTGACGGGCCAAATGCCCTACTTCTGCTGCTATCTACTTGTGCTTTTCTATGACAACAATTCAGAAGATACTCTTGTGGCTTTAAGTTGCATTTGAACACCCCAAGACTGCTAAAGAGACTAAATAATTGCAAATCATTCTTTACTGTTGGGTGTAGTTCATAGAAACATTTATTGTAACATTACTAAGTTGACAGATCCATGCTCTGTTATAGTGTGGAGCAGGCATTGGAGAAAAATTATCTGCCAAAAGGTTAAAATATATTTACATGATTATTGCAACTGTTTGTGCAAGCTAGGAAAGGAGCATAAAAATGATAAAAATTTATAACAAGCTCTTTTGCAGATCAATTATATTCCTGAAGTGGCTGAATGCCTGAATAATTACCTTGGCCTGTCATCAACACTTATGTAAACTGTTGCCAGATTCTGGAATTTTCAGCAACAAAGCTCTGTTGGCTGAACACTGAGCCCCACATCGATCTCAATTACTGCTTTAAATTCCAGAATTACCATTTAATTGAACAATTGGCAGCAAATGAATGCAGCCATGTCACCAGCTCAGAATTGTAGCAAACGTCTCCATTTTTTTCTTGAACTTCTTTAGGTTTATTTTATCCCCGAGATGAACATGCTTCATGCATGAATTGTAGGTGCACCCTGCTCCGTGACATTAGCAAGCTGTGCTGTGCTGATTGATAAGAGGAGGGAGAGCATAGGGGAGCATTCATTCAATGAGACAGGGAATTGTTTTTTCTTCAGTGTTGCTTGGTTTTTGATGCAATTACCAGAGCAATTTGCATAGATTTCATAAACAACACACAAAGTTAAATAGCAAGCAGTTATTTTTTACTATCCTCCATTTAACATTCAGTAATAGAAAATTAAATAGTGCACAATCCTACATTCAGCTGTCGGTAATGTATAAATTCCTTTCTACCATTTGGAATCAATTTAGCCTGCATCAGAAATGTCTGGATTTTGGATCCAGGGACATCCCAGCTTGTTGCTTATTCCATGACCCAAAGGTGAATGTGAGAGAAAAGAGCTGATGGAAACAGTTAGCATTCCATTAGTCTCTTGCATTCTCAGTCCAGTATGTTTACTCCAATATGGAAACTTTAAAGCTAATCAATATTAGTGCTGCAACACACAGCTTGAACCATATCATCAAGTTCACCGATGACACGACCGTGGTGGGTCTCATCAGCAAGAACAACGAGTCAGCTTACAGAGAGGAGGTGCAGTGGCTAACAGACTGGTGCAGAGCCAGCAACCTGTCTCTTAACGTGAACAAAACAAAAAAGATGGTTGTTGACTTCAGGAGGGCACGGAGCGACCACTCCCCACTGAATATCGACGGCTCCTCGGTAGAGATCGTAAAGAGCACCAAATTTCTTGGTGTTCACCTGACAGAGAATCTCACCTGGTCCCTCAACACCAGCTCCATAGCAAAGGAAGCCCAGCAGCTTCTCTACTTTCTGCGAAGGCTGAGGAAAGTCCATCTCCCACCCCCCCCCCCCCCCCCCATCCTCATCACATTCTACAGGGGTTGTATTGAGAGTATCCTGAGCAGCTGCATAACTGCCTGGTTCGGAAATTGCACCATCTCGGATCGCAAGACCCTGCAGCGGATAGTGAGGTCAGCTGAGAAGATCATCGGGGTCTCTCTTCCTGCCATCACGGACATTTACACTACACGCTGCATCTGCAAAGCAAACAGCATTATGAAGGACCCCATGCACCCCTCATACAAACTCTTCTCCCTCCTGCCATCTGGGAAAAGGCTCCAAAGCATTCAGGTTCTCACGACCAGACTATGTAACAGTTTCTTCCCCCAGGCCATCAGACTCCTCAATACCCGAAGCCTGGACTGACACCTTGCCCTACTGTCCTGTTTATTATTTATTGTAATGCCTGCACTGTTTTTGTGCACTTTATACAGTCCAGTGTAGGTCTGTAGTCTAGTGTAGCTTTCTCTGTGTTGTTTTTTTTTTATTACGTAGTTCAGTCTAGTTTTTTGTACTGTGTCATGTAACACCATAGTCCTAAAAAACATTGTCTCATTTTTACTATGAACTGTACCAGCAGTTATGGTCAAAACAAACACAGATTGGTATTACACTTTAATTGTTTCTTTCCTGCATGCTGTTTTAAAGACATGTGAGATACCTTTATTGTGTGCATTGCATTTTGTTACCTGGGGATGTTCAACAGCAGTTTACTGGAATATTGACCCAGTCTAAGGCATGCCTTGTTACTACCATGCAAGTACACTTCGTTTCAATGAATTGATCCAGTGAAGTCATTGGTGAGGCCATACTTGCAATGCTGCATTCATTTTTGGTCACCCAGCTGTAGGGAAAATGTCACTGAACTGGAAAGGGTGCAAAAAAAATCATGAGAATGTTACCAGGCTGGAGACCATACAGGCTGGGACCTTTTTACCTGAAGTGCAGTGACCTTTTAGGGGTGTAGATATGGTGAATGATCACAGTCTTTACCTCAGGCTAGTGAAGTCTAAAATGGGATGAGAAAGCTTTGAAAAGGCCCTCAGGGGCAAATTTTAGGGTGGTGAATATATGGATTGAGCTGCCAGAGGAAGGTGCAAATAGAAAAGTCATTTCCATTGGTAGAAAAGGCAAAAAGGGGTATGAACCAAATGCAGGGAAATGTGTCTAGCTAGGATGGACACCTTAGTCAGCATGGACATTGGGTTATATGCCCACTTCCATGCTGTTTAACTCTATGGCTTTTATAATTAACTTGCACAGTAAGATTCTAATGAAGCATTATCAGACTATTTGGAAATCCCAGTGGTTTAGCATTTGACTCACCAGATTTTGTCTTCCACGTGCCTTTTCCAAATGTAGGTACCCTGATTCTCACACTCTCTGTGGGAGCCAAGACCTATCAAAGTCTTAGCTCCAATGCTCTGTTTTACTCATTGGGGCCCCAGTTTCCACATATCCTTAAAACTCACCTGGTTCTGCGTTCTGTATTACCTTTAATCTTACCTGGTTCACTGGAAAATGTATAATTTTACTGGGTAGTATCTTAAAAAATGAATTAAATGTGAGTTCAAGCGTTAATACATAGTCTGTAGAACCAATCTGGCACCAAAATCCCCACTATGCCAAGTTAACAGGACTCTGACACAGAAGGAGGCCGTTTGACCAGGTGAGTCCACGCCAGCTGCCAGCAATGTCATACGCTCCATTCCTTTTTACTTGAATTACCTGTAGCCCTGCAACAATCTCTCTTTCACATGTTCATTAACTCTCCTCTGATAATTTTTGCCATTAATCTACACTCCGAGCAATTTACAGTGGGAAATTAACCCACCACTAAATACATCTTTGGGAAATGTGAGGAAACTGGAGCAGCTGAGGGAAACGGACAGTGAAAGTATAAACTACACAGACAGTGTAGTCAACTGCAAATGCAAAGTTTGGAAGAAAAACATCTTTTCCATTCTACATCATTGCCAAACTTTCAGAAGTTATGCCCTAAAATGAGCCTTGACATTTTTCTGGGTTATAACATTGATTGTTTGGAGAATGGAGCATTTTGTGACATTGAAACACAGACTGTTGTATTTTGTAAAGAAATGGGCAGAGCAGCAGGCAGTCAGATTAGTTTCACATTAAAAATGATCACCCTTGGAAAATGAAGAGCAGATGTCTTTTTTGACATAATATACAGAAGTATGACCATCAAGAGCATCCCTGGGTTATTCATTGACTTCATGAACAGATATTAGTATATTCTGAACATAAGAAAGTCCGCAAAAGCTGGATCTCCAAAGCAACACACACAAAATGCCGGGGAACTCAGCAGGTAAGGAAGAATCCATGGAAATGAATAAACAGTCAATGTTTCAGACCGAGAACACTTCTTCAGGACTCCTGGTCCAGCATTTTGTGTATGTTGCTCAAAATATTCTGTACCTTTCTTCAGGAAAATATCTCTTCCACATATTATCACTGTGGGGCTAGGATTCAGACTGGGATTATCAGTAATGCCTCCAGTCATTGATAGAGATCAACAAGAAAAAGGGAGTTTCCTTCCCCCAAAAGCCCTTCAGTTTTTACTCAATTCTCAAAAGGAGGCAATATAGTTCTGAATTATTACTTCTTGTTGGTAGATTAATTAGCCCAGAGAAATATAAACAGACATCAAGAAAAAAGGCAACAACAAATGAAAGGCATGTCAGAAATTGAATCACCACAAAGCCTTTGACCCAATGGCATAGGCAGTTAGTGGAGCCTGTCATCTTCGAGCATGACACCAGTCTAAGGTAGGATTTTATGGGATAAGATGAGTCATACCTTTATTGGTGACTGTGGTTGGTGCATTTTATTCCACTACACTAATCCCACCTTAACTCATTTTATTACATTATGCTAATCTACCCTAAGAGATTTTATTCCATTACAGTAATACTACGCTAAACCATTTTATTCCATTACAGTAATACTACGCTAAACCATTTTATTCCATTACACTAGTCTGACACTAAACAATTTTATTCTGTTACAATAATCTTATCCTAACACATTTTATTCTATTACACTAATTATGTCCTAGCCCATTTATTCTATCACACTATGAGTACCTTAATCCAATTTTTCCATTACACGAATGCTACACTAATCGATTTTATTCCATTACAGTAATCCTACCCTAAACCATTTTATTCCATTGCATTAATCCTATCATAACCCATTTTATTCCATTACACTATTCCTACCCAAACCATATATTACATTACACTAATCCCACAAAAAACATTACATTTCATCACAATAATCCAACCTAACCCATTTCATTCCATCCCATCACACTAATCCTACCCTAACCCATTTTATTCCATTACCCTAATACTACACTAATGCATTTTATTCCATTACAATAACCCCACCAACCCATTTTATTCCATAATACTAATGCTACCCCAACCTATTTATGCTATTACTCTAAACTGGCCTTACCCATTTTATTCCATTGCCTAATCCAACCCTAACCAATTTTACTCCATTAAAGGAGTCCCTTTGTAACTCATTTTATTCAATTACACTAAACCTATCACAATGAATATGAATACATTAAACTAACCCATTAATGCCATTACACAAATCCTACCCTAACTCATTTTGTATCATTGTACTAATCCTACCCCAACCTATGTGATTCCATTACACTAATCCTATACAAACTTATTTTATTCCATTACACCAATCCTACCCTAACACATTTTTACATTACACTAATCCTTCCCAACACATTTTATTCCATTACACTAATTCTACACAAACACATTTTATTCAGTTGCCAAAATCCTACCATAACTCATTTTATTCTATTACATGAATCCCTCACAAAATCATTTTTTATATCAATCCTACCCTAAACCATTTTATTCCAATGCACTAATACTAGCATCTTTTACTCAATTACACTAATCATATCCTAATTCATTTTATTTTATTACACTAATCATACCATACCATTTTATTCCATTCACTAATCCTATTGTAACTCATTTTCTTCCAATACACTAATCCTACCCAACCAATTTCATTCTATAACATTAATCCTACCCAAAGTAATTATTCTATTCCACGAATTCTGTTGTAAACTATTTAATTCCGTGGCACTAAGTCTACCCTAACCCATTTTATTCCATTACACTAATCCTACCCAAACAATTTCATTCCTTTACTCTCATACTACCTCCTCAGACAGGATGAAGAGGTCAATACTCCCCAATGCCATTAGGCTTTACAATTCAACCGCCAGGAGTAAGATATGTTAAAGTGCCGGGGTTGATTGTATTTAATGTATCTAAGTAAACTACTTAAGAACTTTTTAAAAGCTATTATTAATGCTTTTTGAGAGAGTGATTTAGATGCATATCATATTTTTACTGAGTTAAGTATTGTATGTAATTAGTTTTGCTAAAACAAGTGTATGGGACATTGGAAAAAATGTTGAATTTCCCCATGCGGATGAATAAAGTATCTATCTATCTATCTATCTACCTTAACTCATTTTATTCTGTTTCACTGATCCTATCATAATGCATTTCATTCCATTAACCTGACAAACTTGTTGGAATTTTTTGAGGAGATTACACGTAGTATAGATGAAAGGGATGAAAAGGATGTTGTATATTTGGACCTTCAGAAGGCCTTTGACAAGGTGCCACACATGAGGCTGCTTACCAAGTTAAGAGCCCATGATATTACAGGAAAGTTACTGGCATGGTTTGAGCATTGGCTGATTGGTAGGAGGCAGCGACTAAGAATAAAAGGATCCTTTTCCTGTTCCTGCCAGTTACTAGTGACTAATGGTGTTCCGCAAAGACTGGAGTTGGGACCGCTTCTTTTTATGGTGTATGTCAATGATTTAGATGATGGAATAGATGACTTTGTTGCCAAGTTTGAAGATGATACAAAGATTGGTGCAGGTAGTGTTGTGGAAACAGCTGCAGGAGGACTTATGGGCAAGAAAGTGGCAAATGAAATACAATGTTGGAAAATGCCAAAAATCTGAGATGCAAAGGGAATTGGGAGTCCTTATGCAGAACACCCTAAAGGTTAACTTGCAGGTGGTGAGGAAGGCAAAGGCAATGTTAGCATTCATTTCAAGAGGTCTAGAATACAAAAGTAGGGATGTAATGCTGAGGCTTTATAAGGCACTGGTGAGGCCTCACCTTGAGTATTGTGAACAGTTTTGGCATCCTCATCTAAGAAATTATGTGCTGGCATGTGAGATGGTTCAGAGAAGGTTCACAAGGATAATTCCAGGAATGAAAGGGTTATCATGTGAAGAACATTTGCTAGCTCTGCGTTTGTACTCTCTGGGATTTAGAAGGATGAGGGGGAATCTCATTGAAACCTTTCAAATATTGGATGACCTGGACAGAGCAGATGTTTCCCGTCGTGGAGGAGTCTAGGACAAGAGAGCACAGCATCAGGATAAAGGGATGTCCATTTAAAAGAGAGATGCAGATAAATTTCTTTAGCCAGAGGGTGGTGAATTTGGGAGGCAGCTGTGGAGGCCAGGTCATTGGGTGTATTTAAGAAAGGTTAATAAGTTCTTGATTGGACTTGGCATCAAAGGTTATGGGGAGAAGGCCAGGGAGTGGTACTGAGGAGGGGGAAAAAATCAGCCATGATTGAATGGTGGACCAGACTCAATGAGCCAAATGGCCTAATTCTGCTCCAATGTCTTATGGTCTTATAACCCATTGTGTTCCATTACACAAATCTTAATGTAACCCATTTTATTCCATTACACTAATCCTACCCTAACCCATTGTATTCAATTACACTAATCCTACATGAAACCATTTTATTCCATTACATTAATCCTACTGCAATTCATTTTGTTCTATTAGAATAAACCTACACCAACCCACATTATTCCATTATAAAAATGCTACCCTAACCCATTTTATTCCATCACACTAATCCTACCCAAACCATATATTCCATTACACTAATCCTCCAATAAACCTTTATATTCCATTACAATAATCCTACCCAACCCATTTCATTCCATTACTCTTAATCCTATCGTAATCCATTTTATTCCATTACACTAATTGCATCCTAACCCATAATTCCATTACAGTAATCATACCCAACCCATATATTCCATTACTCTTAATCCTAACCTATTTTATTACATTGCACTAATCCCAGTGTAACCTATTTTATGCCATCACACCAATCGCGCGCTCACCCATTTTGTTGTATTAGACCAATCTTACTCCAATCCATATATGCCAATATACTAATCCTACATAACCCATTTTATTCCATTACTCTAATCTTACCCTAACCCATTTGTGCCATTACACTAATCCTACCCTAAAAATGTTTATTCTATTACATGAATCCGACACTAAATCATTTTATTCTATTACATTAGTCCTACTCAAACCCATTTAATTCCATTACACTAATCATCCCATTAACCCATTTTATTCCATCACACTAACCCTAACATAACCCATTTTATTCTATTCACTAATCCAACCCCAACTATAACCAAAAGGATACGATGGGGTCTTTGAAGGGCTTTTGGATAGGTACATGGAGCTTAGGAAAATAGAGGGCTATGGGTAACCCTAGCAATTTCTAAGGTAGGGACATGTTCAGCACAACTTTGTGGGCTGAAGGGCCTGTATTGTGCTATAGGTTTTCTGTTTCTATTTAACTCATTTATTACATTACACTAATCCTATCCTAACTCATTTTATTTCATTACACTAAGGCCATGATAATCAGTTTTCGCCATTACACAAATCCTATACAAATCCATTTAATTCCATTGCAGTAATCCCTTTCAATCCAGTTTACTCCATTACACTAAGCCTACCCAACCAATTTCAAGCCATTCCACTAATCCATTATACTAAACCATTGCACTAATCCTATCCTAAACCATTTTACTCCATTACGCTAATCCTACATGAACCCGTTTTATTCCATTACACTGATCCTACACTGAGCTATTTTATTACATTAATCCTACCCTAAACCATTTTATAACATTACAATAATCATACACTAACCCATTTTATTGAATTACACTAATCATACCCAAGCAATTTTATTCTATTACATGAATCCTTCTCTAAACTATTTTACTATATTACAATAATCCTATACTAACCATTTTATTCCATTACAATAATCCTACCCTAAACTATGATAGTCCATTACACTAATCTTACAACCTGTTTTATTCCATTATACTAACCCTAAAATAACCTGTTTTATTCAATTACACAAATTCTAGGATAACCCATTTTTTCCCATTACATTAATACTATCCTAAGTGATTTTATATCATTTTATTCCATTACATGAAACCTAACCTAACACAGTTTATTCTATTTACTAATTGGACCCCAAACCATTTATTCCATTACACTAAGACTACCCTAATCCATATTTTCCACAGCACTAATCCTACCCTAACTCATTTTATTCTATTTCTCTAATCCCTCACTAATCCATTTTATTCCATTACACCAATCCTACCCTAATCCATTTTATTCCATTACTGTAATCATACCCTAACCAATTTTCTTTCACTAAACTAACCCATTTTATTCCATTACAATAATCTTGCACCAACATATTTTATTCCATTACAGCAAAACTACCCAACCTATTCTATTCCATTGCACAAATCCTACCCAAAGAATATATTTCATTACACTACTCCAACACTAACCAATTTCATTCCAATAATCCTAGGCAAGCCATTTTTTCCCATTTCACTTATGTTACTGTAACGTCTTTTATTCTATTACGCCAACCCTATCCTCATGTATTTAATTCAATCACATTAATGCTACAATAACCTGTTTTATTCCATTACACAAATCTTGCAACCTGTTTTATTCCATTGCACTAATCCTACATCCTGTTCTATTCCATTGCACTGATACTAGCTTAAGCAATTTTATACCACTTTATTCCATTACACCAACCTACAATAACCCATCTTATTCTATTACACAAATCCAATTGTAATGCATTTTATTCCATTAAACCAATTCTATCATAACCCATGTTAATCCATTATACTTAACCTACACTAAAACATTTAATTCTATTACATCTACCCACTTAATCCATTACTCTAATCCTACCCCAACCCATTTTATTCCACTACACTAATCCTACCCTAACCATTTATTCCAATACACTAAAATACAAAGTCATTTTTGCTATTACACAAATCATACTCTTACCCATTTTATTCCATTACACTAGTCCTACACTAAATCATTTTATTCCAATACACTAATCACACTCAACCCATTTCATTCAATTACGCTAATCCTACCCAATTTAATTCTATTACACTAATCCTATCGCAACTCATTTTCTCATTACACTAATCCTACAATAACCCATTTAATTCCTTTACACTAATATCCTAAGCAATTTTATACAATTTTATTCTATTTACTAATGTAACTCCAACCCATTTAATCCATTTCACTAATCCCATCCTAACCCATTTTATTCCATTACACTGATACAGCCTAAACCATATATTACATTAACTCATTGAAAACTACTGAATAGTGAAAGGAATAGAAAGGGTGAAAATGAAGAGGATGTTTCCTATAATGGGGTTATTGAGAACTGGTGGGAACAGCCTCAAAATTGAGGGGCGGTCTTTTAGAACAGAGAGTAGTGAATCTGTGGAATGCTCTGCCACAGACTGTGGGGAAGGCTAAATCTGTAGATATATTTAAGGTGGAAGTTGATAGCTTCCTGATCGGTGAGGACATCAAAGAATATGGCGAAAAGGCAGGTGTATGGTTTGAATGGCCTAATTCTGCTCCTATGTTTTATGGTCTTATTAAACATACCCTACAATAAACTATTATATTCTATTATTTTTTTAACGACCTGGATGTGGGGGTAGAAGGGTGGGTTGGCAAGTTTGCAGACGACACAAAGGTTGGTGGTGTTGTAGATAGTGTAGAGGATTGTTGAAGATTGCAGAGAGACATTAATAGGATGCAGAAGTGGGCTGAGAAGTGGCAGATGGAGTTCAACGCGGAGAAGTGTGAGGTGGTACACTTTAAAAGGACAAATTCCAAGGCAGACTACAAAGTAAATGGCAGGATACTTAGTAGTGTGGAGGAGCAGAGGGATCTGGGGGTACATGTCCACAGATCCCTGAAAGTTGCCTCACAGGTAGATAAGGTAGTTAAGAAAGCCTATGTGGTGTTAGCTTTCATAAGCCGAGGGATAGAGTTTGAGACGCAATGTAATGATGCAGCTCTATAAAACTCTAGTTAGGCCACACTTGGAGTACTGTGTCCAGTTCTGGTCGCTTCACTATAGGAAGGATGTGGAAGCATTGGAAAGGGTACAGAGGAGATTTACCAGGATGCTGCCTGGTTTAGAGAGTGTGGATTATGATCAGAGATTAAGGGAGCTAGGGCTTTACTCTTCGGAGAGAAGGAGGATGAGAGGAGACATGATAGAGGTGAACAAGATATTAAGAGGAATAGACAGACTGGACAGCCAGCACTTCTTCCCCAGGGCACCACTGCTCAGTACAAGAGGACATGGCTTTAAGGTAAAGGGAGAGAAGTTCAAGGGGGATATTAGAGGAAAGTTTTTCACTCAGAGAGTGGTTGGTGCGTGGAATGCACTGCCTGAGTCAGTGGTGGAGGCAGATACACTAGTGAAGTTTAAGAGACTACTAGACAGGTATATGGAGGAATTTAAGGTGGAGGTTATATGGGAGGCAGGGATAGAGGGTCGGCACAACATTGTGGGCTGAAGGGCCTGTAATGTGCTGTACTGTTCTATGTTCGATTACTATAATCCCACCCAATTTATTCCATTATACTAATCATATCATAACCCATTTTATGCCATTACACTAAACCCATAATAATTTATTCCATAACTCTAATCCTGTCCTAACCTATTTTATTCCATTACACTGACCCTATGATAACCCAATTAATTCTCTTCACTAATCTTTCCCTTATCCATTTGCATTACACTAATCCTACCCTAAACCATTTATTCCATTACACTAATCCTATCATAAGGGCATTTAATTCCTTTATACTAATCCTATCATAGCCCACTTCATTCCATTAGTAATCCCATCACAACTTCTTTTATTCAATTATTCCAGGCCATAATATTCCATTATACTAATGCTACATTAACCCAGTTATACTATAATGCTAATAATACCCGAACCCATATTATTCCATAGCAAAAATCCTACCCTAAATCATTTTATTCCATTACAATAATTCTACACTAACATATTTTGTTCCACTACACCAATCCTACTCAACCCATTTTATTCCATTACACTAATGCTATACAAACAATATTCTATTATACTAATCCAACACTAACCATTTGATTCCAATACACTAATCCTAACCAAACCATATATTACATTACACTAATCCTACAATAAACTAAATACATTACAATAATCCTGCCAACCCATTTTATTCTTTACAACGATACTACACTAACTTTATTCCAGTAAACTAATCTTACACTAATACATTTTATTGCATTACACTAATACTGTTGTAACACATTTTATTCCATTGCACTAATCATATCCTAATTGATTTTATTCTATTACACTGATCCTACCCAAAGCTTATATTAGATTACACTAATCCTACAATAAACCATTAAATTTCATTACCCATTTTATTCCATTACACTAATCCTAAACCGTAACCCATTTTATTCTATAATAATAACCCATTTCATTCGATTACACTAAACCTCCCCAATCAATTTTAGTCTATTAAACTAATCATACCATAAACTATGTAATTCCATTACACTAAACTTATTGTAACACAATATTCTCCATTACACTAATTCTACCCTAACCCACTTTATTCCATTACAGGAATCCGACACTAAATCATTTCATGACATTACATTACTACTACCCCAATCGATTTTATTCCATTACACTAATCCTACCCTGACCCACTGTATTCGATGACAATAATCATACACTAACAATTTATTCCACTATACTAATACTACCCAACCCATTTTATTCCATTGTAGTAATCCTATCCTAGCCCATTTTATTCCATTACACTAATCCTCCCATAACGTATTTTAGTCCATTACGTTAGTCCTACTCTAACTCATTTTATTCAACTGCATTAATACTGCATTAATCCTACCCCCAAAAAATCATCTTATTTCACTAAGCCTTTAGTAACCCATGTTAATCCATTGCACAAAACCAATCATAACACACTTTATTCCATTACACTAATTCTGTTGTAACCCATTGATGCCATTACACTAATCCTACCCTAACCCATTTTATTCCATTACATCAATCCTACAATAAATTATTTTATTCCATCTTATTACAAACCATTTTATACCATTACAATAATCCTACACTAACCCATTTTATTCCATTACAATACTCCTACACTAACCCATTTTATTCCATTACAATACTCCTACACTAACTCACTTTATTCCAATACACTAATTCTACCGAACCCATTTTATTCCATTACATTTACCCTATCCACACAATATATTCTATTATACTGTTCCTACATTTTCATCCCATTACAATAATCCTACTCAACTGATTTTAATCCATTGCACCAAACCTATCGTAACACTAATCCCATCGTAACCCATTCATTCCAACACACCAATCCTACCTTAAACCCTCTTATTCCATTACATTAATCCAACACTAACATTCTATTCCATTACACCAATCTTACCCAACCTATTTTGTTCCATTGCATTAATCCTACCCAGACAATATATTCTATTACACTAATCCAATGCCAAAGAATTTCATTCCATTACAAAAATACTACCTGTCATTTTATTCCATTTCATGAATCCTACTCTGATCAATTTAATTCCATTACACTAATCTCATCCTAACCCATTTTATTCCTTTACACCAATCCTATCCTAACCCATTTTATTCCATTACAGTAATTTTACCCAAACCTATTCCGTTACACCAATCCTAACCAAACTATGTTACATTACACTAATCCAGCAATAAACCACTATAACCCATTAAAATAATCCTACCCAACCCATTGTATGCTATTACACTAATCCTATCCTAACCAAATTTATTGCATTGCTACCAATCCTACCCTATCTCATTTTGTTCCACACTAATCCTATTCTAACCCTTTTTATTACATTACAGTACTCTTATCCTAACTTCTTTTAGTCCATTACACTAATTCTATTCTAACCCATTTATTCCATTACACCAATCCTATCTTAACCCATTTTATTCCATTACACTAATCCTATCCTAACCCATTTTATTCCATTACACTAATCCTATTTTAACCTTTTTAATGCATTAAGCTCATCCTAATCCATTTTATTCCATTACACTAATCCTATTCCATCCCATTTTATTCTCCCCACATTACCATATGTTGCAATTCTAGTATTCAAATACATAATGACCAAATTATAGAGGCAACTGACATTGCAATCTGAATACTTTTGAATTGTGTGATGAAAACAACATGGTTAGAAAGAGAATTTGTATTACTATGTTTCTTTAGCTTTTTTATTATTTATGTTTTGAATTTATGTTTTCTCTCATGCTTGTTTTGCATCAGGTGATTTGTGCTTGTGGTGATGCTGCAGTGAACACAACTTTGACTTTAACTCTGAACACACAAACTTCACACAGATAACACCGTTGGTCAAGATTCAATTCAGGTCACTGGGTCTGTGAATCAGTAGCTCTACTATCTGTGAAATTGTACCAGATTCACAAAGGGTGTAAACCTTTGAAAGTCTCTATTCCAGAGAGCTGATAAGATGGGATTCACTGAAAAGATTCTTGGAGGAGACAACAAATTTTTTGTCTATCAGGAGAGTCAAGGGTATCAAGAAAAGATAGATTAAAAACAGTTAAAATCTTCTTTGCCAGACACCCTTGTATGTAGGTAGAAAGTTGCTTGGTGATTGAATTGTTCAAGAAACAGGTGATGTTGTAGGACTAAATTTATCTACTTTACCACCAAAGTGAAGTGCTGCATACTCAAGCTCATGCGTTTTAGGATTATGGTAAAATATACTGCCCTGCAATCAATAATTTGACAATGCAGACAAGTTTAGTTCTCTTACTTATGTGAAAATGAGTATTCGGGTCTTTTTGCTTCATACAATTTCTTGTGTTGTCTTATCAGTCGTACAGTAAGTGGGAGACAGTTAACTGAATCACGTTGTTTTGACCAACATATTGGTTCGAAGTACAACAGCTCTGACAGCTTTCCAGGAGAGCAGTTATCGTCTTGTTCAACATTTCTCTTGATGGTTCAGCAATCAGCAAAATTAAATTTGTCTATTCCACAGTCAAATCAATATACTTAGCCTAACATTTCAGGCTGCAGATTGAAATTGAAACTGTAATCTTGCCTTTAGTGGTTGAAATGCAATTTAATTTTCAATTGAAATTTTCAAGGTGGATTGATGGATCTCTGTTGGGTTAGAGAGTCTGGGGACTTTGAACACAGGCAAGTCAGTGGAGCATAGATACAGATTGAGCATGATCTAATAAAACAGTGGAACAAGCTTGTAGTTTGCATTCTTATGATGCACCCACCATTGGTCTTTCAGAAGAGAACTTTTCATATCCAAGAATCTTGACAGGTGCACAAACTGTTCACAAACCCTAGCCCATATTGTCATGATTTTTAGAATAACATCTGCATTTGTAAATGGATGACAATATTTATCATTTAACTTCTCTTTCAATTCAGAATCAGAATTCATATCACTGACATCTGTTGTGAAGTCTAGTTATGTAGCAGCACTACATTACAATACATAATAATAAAAACTGTGAATTCCAGTAAGAAGTGTATGTGTGAATGCTACTGAATGAAAATTGTTAAGGCAGCTCACTTTGCTCTTCTTGGGCACTGGCTTGATTGTTGCCCTTTTGAAAAGCAGGTGGAAACTTCTGACCGTAGCCATCAGAGATTGAACATTTGGTTTGATGGATCCACATCCGCCATTTGGTTGTCACAGGTTTTCAGAGACTCTGCCAGGTACCCTATTGCCTTCAGGAACCTGATGCCTGAAAGTTCACCCTCCTGAAATTCAATCTGACATCAGCCTCCAAGACGCAGACATGTCAGTGTGAGAATGGGAAGTAGAATTGAAATGGGTGGCCATGGGAAATCCTAGTTCTTGCAACAGAATTGGAGGTACTCAATCAAATGATGTCTTAATCTGCGACAGGTCTCACCGACATAAAGAAGGCGACACTGGAAGCAATAAATTACTTTGTAAAGCTCTCAGGTGAAGTGATACCTCAACTGGAATGACTGGTTAGGGCTCTGAATGGTTGTGAGGGGAAAGGTGTAGGGGAAGGTGTAGCACTTAGCATAGTTACATGCGTAGATTCCACCATGGAGATGCAATGGGATGAAAGTGGACAAGGGAGCTGTGATGAGAGCAATTACTGCAGAAAGAGTGGGGAGGGGAAGACGTGCTTGGTGGTGGGACTCTGTTGGAGTTGGCGGATGTTGTGGATATTGATGTTTTGAACGTGGAGGTTTGTAAGGTGGTAGGTGAAGGTAAGGGGACCCTACCCCAGTTGTGCTGAAAAGGGGGTGGGATGAAGGCAGATATGTGGGAAATAGATAGCATACAGGTGAGAGAAGCATTGATAGTGATGGAGGCAAACCCTGACTTCTGGGACGTTCTGGAATGGAAAACTCATCTTAAGAACAGATGTAGCCTTCCAGTCCAGGACATCTGGGATGTCTTCCTTTTTCAGAAAATAGGACTCTGCCCACCCCAACTGCTTGGTTAAGCAAGTGTGCCTGTCATCTAGCTAGGCATATTACAGGCTTCTGCACTCAATATCAAATTCTCCAAATTTAGTTAACTCATTTTCTTTCCCTGTGTCAGAACCGGCTATTTCTTCTGGCCATCTGTCTGTGATGTTAACTTGGTTTGCTGTCTCCGTTAGAACACATGTATCCTTCTATTTGTAATGATAACACTTCTTTCTTTCTGCATTACTCATATACTAACCTATTTACCTTTTTTTAAAATATGGAACGCTTCACGAATTTGCGTGTCATCCTTGCGCAGGGGCCATGCTAATCTTCTCTGTATCGTTCCAATTTTAGTATATGTGCTGCCGAAGCGAGCACCTATTTACCTATTTTAATAGCCATATATACCTATTTGACTAGAAAACCCATATGCTTCTGACTCACAGATACTCACTGTGCCCTTGACATCCTTCCCCCTCATTACTGTAACTTAAAAATATTTCATCTGTTTCACAGTCCTGATGAAGGGTTTTCAAACTGTTTCTCTTTTCTGCAGATGGAGCCTAACCTGCTGAGTGTTTAGAGTATTTTCTGTTTATTTCATCAGCAGTTTCTTTGATTTTCATTGTATGCATTTGAACAAAGTCTTCCGTAGACTCAACAGTATGGCGTGCAGTTTCAAACTCTTCATTACAGAGAAAGAGACTGAAAGAAGAGGGGCCACTCAGTGTACACTCACTAATATATACACTAACAAAGTGTAAAAATCATTGTTTCACTGCTAGTTTAGATAATGTTGTTAAATCTGCTGTCTCAAGCTATTCGTTATGTCAACACACATAACTGTTTGCACATGAGCTCATCTTTATTTTATTGTTTTGGTGCCAATTAATTTACTGTGTACTTCCAACTGTTTCTGCTTTTTATTTCATTTTGTTTATAAACCTGAAAAAAAATGACTTTTGTCATGGAGTCATAGAAACAGGTCCTTTGTCCCGAATAATCTATGCCAACCAAGATTCCTGTAAAAACCACTTCCACTGGCAGATCAGTCTATGTAAGCACAATGTTCTGGATGAAAAGGTTGCCCCTTAGGTCCCTATTAAGTACATTGCCCTCTCACATTAATCCTATGCCGCTGAGTTCCTGATTCCCTAGCCCTGGGAAAAACAATGTGCACATTCACCCTACTTATGCCCCTCATAATTTTATACACTCTTATAAAATCATTCCTCTTTCTCTTGTGCTTCAGTGAATAAACTCTCAACCTGCTCAACCTCTCTTTATAACCCAGTCTCTTGATTTCTGGCAACATGACTGTAAATCTCCTTTGCAATCATTCGAGCTTAATAGCATCTTTCCTAATGCATGGTGAATAAAACTGAACACAATATTCCAAATGCAGCCTCACCAATTTCTCGTACAGCTGCAGCATCTTTTATGTTCATTTAGCAGAAGGATAAAAGCCAGCATGTTGAAAGCCTACTTCCCTACCCTATCTATGTGCAGTGACACTTTCAGAGAACCATGTACTTGTACTCCCAGGTTCATTGGTTCTACAACACCGTGCTCTTGAAATGGAGTCCAAATCCTCCCTTGGAGCATTTGAATGTTACTGGACCTCAGCCTTGTGTTCAGTGGGAAATTAAGCAAGATTCAATTTATGCCAAGATAAAGGCCTCTAATAATGCTTTCAGAACCTCATTTGTTTTAACAGCTTCATTGATAGTTATCTCAATGTGTCTTCACTCAGATTGGGACTGTTTTTTTAAAAAAATGTTCAAAGCAGTGAATCATTTCTCCTTAACAACAACTGCAAAACTAGTCTTGAGTAGTGGGATACCACTTCTGCAGTATTACTATTACATTTTTAGCTCGGGCCCCACTTGGTTCATAGTTCACTCCACATAACTTCACAACCATCCCAAGATTGAATTCAATTCAAAACCTTCCAAATTTTACATAGCAGGTCAAAGCTGAGAGTCTTACTGTTGTTTAGAGAATAGATACTTATTCTTGAAAGGATTTTGCCTGAGTGTTTAATATGAGGTTATCAGCAAAGGCAAATTCATTCAAAAATAACATTGCTTGTCGAAATGTTGAAGAATTTCAGATCAAGATGATTCTCATATGGGATACGGCTGCTTAGGGGGCTTGGTTTCTTCTCTTCTTCTGACAGACCATCGTACATTGGTCCATTGCCCAAAGTATCCACAAAATATACATAAAGCAGCCTCATGCAAGGGAGCAGGTGAGAAATTCCTGCTTAATAGCAATATTGAAGTGGAGGCTCAAGAAATGAGGTACAGATCAAGGTAGAAGTAGAAGCCAGTCCTGAAATTCATCACAATCACTTGCTCAGAGCAGATTCTATGTGAAACAAAATCCATTTGTTCTTGCAGGGCAGATTCACACTGATACGATTAAAACCAGCAGGTGATGTTTATTGCTTCAAGATTGTTACAGTTTATTTGCTTTGTGTTGTGGTGTGTGCTCTCTGTGATATAACACGTGCTCTCTTTGTTGCGTTGGAGACACGAGAGATTCTGCAGATGCTGGAAATCATGAACAACAAACACAAAATACTAGAGGATCTCAGATTTTTAGGAGCAATATGCATCTTAAGGACAATGTTTTTGCTGTAAGAGGCATTTTTCAGGATGTTAACTACTTTAGACCTTAATAGATCTGACAAAATCAAAGCCCTGTTCATGATACTAGGCTGATACTGTGCATGAAACCCAGAAGTACCTTCAGCAAGCACAAACTTTCATTAAAATTTAATTAGAATTTACATTTCAGGATGTATATTGTATACATTTCTCTGACATTAAACGTATCTTTGAAAGGCACCTACAACCCACTCAGCATTCAAGCTGACCAAATCAGGTAAAACACAATTATGTACATAATAATAAGTTGCAATATATTATTACATTGTACCAAAGTAAATTATATCTAACCTGCAAATGCCTGTAGTGGAAGTGATTAAAGATGATTGGATGATGCAGTACATGGTTTAGCAATTTCCATTTTTATTCCAAGGAGTGACACTCTAATTCTAAAGGTGGCTCATTCCAATGGATCTCACAGTAGGAAATGAAGACCCACGATACACTGATAGAGTCATAGAAAGAGACATAATATGGAAACATGAAGTTCAGTTTACCAAGTCTACAACAATCATCAAGCACCATTTACACGAATCATACATCCATCCCCATATTTTCATCAACTCCCCCCGGGGCATAGTGGACTGAATGGCCTCCTTCCGTGCTGCATTCTTTAAGCTTCTAGTACTGAGCTACCCAGGTGTGAGTCTCACGCACCAACCCACACCATCTTTTGAGCATGGAAAGAAAATGGAGCAGGCAGAGGAAGCCGAACGTGCCTGAGGTCAGGACTGCTCTACCTGCTGCACCACTCTCCAATGCGTGGAAGGAGCAATCAAAAGTTGTCACATGAGGCTACCATGGTTCAGTGAGAAAAAAAAACAATTTATAAACACTGGGAAAATGATTTAGAGTTTTTCTGGAGAAAATAAAATGAAAGCTTTACTGAAGAATTACTGGAGTGTAGGGAGAGACTGGCTGACATGGATAAATACAAAAATGACACTAATACTGATACTAAGCAAATGGCATGGATAAACAAATTGACAAGAGTTTAAAGAAAAAGATTGTTTTGTAAAGGCCAAAAACAGTTAAAAAGAGAAACTGTAAAACAAAATAATCAAGTAATATAAAAAGAAAGAAATGAAAAATCCAGGATAAGAGCAGGGCCACTGAGAGATATACATGAGTTATTGATGACAAGATGGTAACGATATTAAATAATTATCAGCCACTTCACTGTAGAAGGCAAAATGGTAGCTCTGAGAATAAGAGGGATCAAAAGTAATATAAAGCAATTTAAGAAAAGATGATTGATACACTTAGTGAGGATGAAGCCCCTGGAAATACAGACAACACATTCATTAGAAATGGGAGATGTGCCAGGGAACTAGTGAACATTTAATGTGATTCCATTCTATAAAGATGGGATCTATAGATCAATTAGCTAAATGTTGGTGGTGGGAAAGATAATGGAACCTTTAGTACTTTTAGTTAAAGATGTATTAGGAAAAACATAGAAGAAATGAAAACATAATAAAAAAAAAACTGACAGATTCCAATGGGAAAGTCAAGCTTGATCAGCTTCATTGATTTCTCTACAGCAATAAAGCCAAAGGCCGATAAGAGTAATACGGTGAATGTAATATACTTGGATTTCCAAAGAAAACTGATGATAAGGGACTGAAGGTCAGGATGTCTAGAGTCAGAAAAAGTAGCAGTGTGGAGAGCAAGTTGGCTACAAAACTCATAGAAACAAAAAGACATAAAATGAGTCTTTTTCAACCAGTATTGGTATTGGGACCTTTGTTGTTTACCTTTAAGGAAAGCAATTTGAACAGGGGATTCAGAAGTACAAATTCAAAATTTGTTCAGGTTAGGTGTGCAATTAACTACAGCAACTTACAGGAATATATTAATAAACTTGCTGAACAAGAATATAATTGGCAAGTTAACGTCAATATAAATAAATGTGAGGTAGTTTATCCAAGTAGATGAAAAGGTAGAGATGGTAAAGTGGGAAATTATGTTTTTCAGTGATCTTGACCATGGGATTGAGAGTTATAGATAAACAGTTCATGAAAACTGACATTTATATTGGTGTCAAACATAAGTAAACCAATATGATTGACTTTCAGTGATGTTAAATTTAAAAAATGTTAAATGTATTGAATCTTGGACAGAATACACCTGAAATAATATATGCAGAATTACCTATGCAGATATATATGCAAATATATGCAGATACCTACAAGTATCTGGGAGTACAGTTAGACGAGAAGCTAGACTGGACTGCCAACACAGATGCCTTATGCAGGAAGGCACAGAGTCGACTGTACTTCCTTAGAAGGTTGGCGTCATTCAATTTCTGTAGTGAGATGCTGAAGATGTTCTATAGGTCAGTTGTGGAGAGCGCCCTCTTCTTTGTGGTGGCATGTTGGGGAGGAAGCATTAAGAAGAGGGATGCCTCACGTCTTAATAAGCTGGTAAGGAAGGCAGGCTCTGTTGTGGGCAAAGTGCTGGAGAGTTTAACATCGGTAGCTGAGCGAAGGGCGCTGAGTAGGCTACGGTCAATTATGGAAAACTCTGAACATCCTCTACATAGCACCATCCAGAGACAGAGAAGCAGTTTCAGCGACAGGTTACTATCGATGCTATGCACCTCAGACAGGATGAAGAGGTCAATACTCCCCAATGCCATTAGGCTTTACAATTCAACCGCCAGGACTTAAGAACTTTTTAAAAGCTATTATTAATGCTTTTTGAGATAGTGATTTAGATGCATATCATATTTTTTACTGAGTTAAGTATTGTATGTAATTAGTTTTGCTACAACAAGTGTATGGGACATTGGAAAAAAAGTTGAATTTCCCCATGGGGATGAATAAAGTATCTATCTATCGAATTGTGTGATAGAAATGAAGTATAAGAGATGAAGCAAAAAGGATTTACGACATAGATTGAACACAGGGATTAGAGTTTTTTTCTGGAAAAGCGAGATTGAGAGGTGATGTTTTAAGACCATGAAAGGTTTTCCAGTTGTGAGTTAGGTCAAAAATACAGAAAACAGGAAAATCTAGTTGGGAATTCAAAAAAAAAAATTAATTGTCCTGGGAATGGTTAGAAAACTCTGAAGAACTCTGAAGTAAGATATAGGAGCAGAAGTAGGCCATTCGGCCCATCGAGTCTGCTCTGCCATTCAATCATGGGCTGATCCATTTCATCCAGTCATCCCCACTCCCCTGTCTTCTCCCCATACCCTCTGATGCCCTGGCTAATCAAGAACCTATCTATCTCTGCCTTAAATACACCCAATGACTTGGCCTCCACAGCCACCCGTGGTAAAAAATTCCACAGATTTACCACCCTCTGACTAATTTCTCCCCACCTCTGTTCTAAAAGGACATCCTTCAATCCTGAAGTTGTGCCCTCTTGTCCTAGAATCCCCTACCATGGGAAATAACTTTGCCATATCTAATCTGTTCAGGCCTTTTAATATTTGGAATGTTTCTATGAGATCCCCCCTCATTCTTCTGAACTCCAGGGAATACAGCCCAAGAGCTGCCAGACATTCCTCACAGTGTAACTCTCTCGTTTCTGGAATCATTCTCGTGAATCTTCTCTGAACCCTCTCCAATGTCAGTATATCCTTTCTAAAATAAGGAGCCCAAAACTGCACACAATACTCCAAGTGTGGTCTCACGAGTGCCTTATAGAGCCTCAACATCACATCCCAGCTCTTATATTCTGTACCTCTAGAAATGAATGTCAACATTGCATTTGCCTTCTTCACAACTAACTCAACCAGCAGGTTAACCTTTAGGGTATCTTGCACAAGTCCCTTTGCATCTCTGCATTTTGAATTCTCTCCCCATCTAAATAATAGTCTGCCCATTTATTTCTTCTACTGAAGTACATGACCATACACTTTCCAACATTGTATTTCATTTGCCACTTCTTTGCCCATTCCCCTAAACTATCTAAGTCTCTCTGCAGACTTTCTGTTTCCTCAACACTACCTGCTCCTCCACCTATCTTCGTATCATCGACAAATATAGCCACAAATTCCTTAATATTGTAGTCCAAATCACTGATATACATCATAAAAAGTAACAGTCCCAACACTGACCCCTGTGGAACTCCACTGGTAACCTGTAGCCAGCCAGAATAGGATCCCTTTATTCCCACTCTGTTTTCTGCTGATTAGCCAATGCTCCACCCATGCTAGTAACTCCCCTGTAATTCATGGGCTCTTATCTTACTAAGCAGCCTCATGTGCGGCACCTTGTCAAAGGCCTTCTGAAAATCCAAGTATACCATGTCCACTGCATCTCCTTTGTCTACCTTCCTTGCAATTTCCTCAAAATAATTGAGTATTGGTAGACCTGATGATAAATAAGCTGAGCACACAGTAAAAACGTGTATGAAATGTTGGCTAAAAAGGGGCACACACAAAGAAGTAGACCTCTGAGATTAAAGACCTGCTTCTTCACCATAAATGCTTCTGCAAGGTAAAGCATCTTAAATTCCATCCGTTTTCATGTCCAATGTTCAGAAAGTACAGTCTATTCATTATAAGCATGCACGGACATTTCCACTGGTGCGCGCGCACACACACACACTTACACTTTAGTACCAAGTTTCTCATTTGGAATATAAATGAGAAGTATTCTCAGTCAAACATTAGACAATGTTGGTGGCATTATTTATCCATGATTCCAAATCTCTGACCTCTGCAACCAAGAACAAGGTCTCTAAGCGTATGAGAACATCATTTGACTCAGAAATATATTACTGGACCTTGTCCTCTCTGGGTCTAAATCCTGGAAATCACTCCCCAAAATTACAGGTATTGATAAGTCACAAGTATTGTGCTGTTATGGTAATCCATCCCTACTATTTCCAAGGCCACTCTTGTTCAGGTTGCCCACAAACATCTACTCTATCTCTATTACCTGTGGTGTATTTTGTAATGGTGATTTTTAAATGGCTTTTGGAATCATAAGCAAAGCCAGCATTTATTGCCCATCCCAAATTACCCTTGGGAAAGCGATGGCGAGGTGCTGTGGTCCTTATGATGAAAGTGTTGTTGCAGAGAGAATTCCAGGGTTTAGCTCAGTGGTGATAAAGGACCAGTGAAGCATTTCCAAGTCATGATAGTGCGAAATAGGAAGGGAACCTGAAGGTAGCAGTGATTTCACTGTCCTAGTCTGTCTTTGGATTGGGAATGGCCTTAGACAGTGACAGCAATGCTGATATAGATAATGCACAGAAAAAGGCCATTTGGCCCATTTTATCCATGCCAACTATGACACATTTTTCATTTCACAATCCCATCAACTCCTTCTCCAATCACCCCACTTTGGTATCATGCACCATCACTGTGGAGATTTTACAGAAATCATTTAACCTAAATATTCATATGTCTGGGATACTGAAGGAAACCGAAGCCACTGAGATCCCCCGATCCCATCCTTTACAAGGCACACAGAGCATCCAAGGTCAGGGTTGAGTTCAGTTCCCAGAACCAGTGAGGAGACGTCAAGTCAAATTTATTGCCATTTAACTCTGCATGGTACACACATGTATACCATCAAATGAGACAACGTTTCTCCAGACATAACAAACAATAACTTAGAAAATAAGAATAAAATCTACAAATGAATTGCGCATAGATAAACAAAGTGCATGAATTAAATATAATGGCCAGCATTTGGTCTACAATGACAGACGACAAAGCTCGTTAACTCAACAACCGTTTTTTTGTGATAAACACAAAACAGACCGGGAACCCCGACCCGGAGAGTGAACCCAGACAGACTCACACAGACGGGGGAGGTGACCATCAAACACCCTGGTTACAGTCAGGGTGACCCACAGATACACAAGCAAATAACTGTATAACCCAAGCTAAAATGTAACAATAAATGAACTGGAATTTCCCAGTATAATCCCACAAAACCATTTTAACACAACAACAACAAACAGTGCTGGTCATTAGAAATGCAGGGGTGGGCTGTAGTCCGCGCCACCCCCCCCCCCCCCCGCCCCGGGCATCACACATCCCCCACCCGAGCGGGCAGCCATCCCCTGCGACCCCAAAGCAAAATCAAAAGTCCCGGTGGGCGTCGACACTGACGCCTGTTTGTAAGAGGCAAGAGGCAGGGCACCGCCGTGTCACTCCCTCCCTTCAGCCTCACTGGGTCAGTCGGTGCCAGCCGGTCCCGGTGCAGCACGACTTTCTCCCGCCACTCAGACAACCACACCCGATATATCAACACGGTCCGGCCGGTGTCCCACACTCGGCCATTCCCTCTCCCGGGACGACACGGTCCGGCCGGTGTCCCACACTCGGCCGTTCCCTCACCCGGGACGACACGGTCCGGCCGGTGACCCACACTCGGCCATTCCCTCACCCGGGTCAACACGGTCCGGCCGGTGTCCCACACTCGGCCATTCCCTCACCCGGGTCAACACGGTCCGGCCGGTGTCCCACACTCGGCCATTCCCTCACCCGGGTCAACACGGTCCGGCCGGTGTTCCACACTCGGCCATTCCCTCACCCGGGTCGACACGGTCCGGCCGGTGTCCCACACTCGGCCATTCCCTCACCCGGGTCGACACGGTCCGGCCGGTGTCCCACACTCGGCCATTCCCTCACCCGGGACGACACGGTCCGGCCGGTGTCCCACACTCGGCCGTTCCCTCTCCCGGGACGACACGGTCCGGCCGGTGTACCACACTCGGCCGTTCCCTCACCCGGGACGACACGGTCCGGCCGGTGTCCCGCACTCGGCCATTCCCTCACCCGGGTCAACACGGTCCGGCCGGTGTCCCACACTCGGCCATTCCCTCACCCGGGTCAACACGGTCCGGCCGGTGACCCACACTCGGCCATTCCCTCACCCGGGTCGACACGGTCCGGCCGGTGTCCCACACTCGGCCATTCCCTCACCCGGGTCAACACGGTCCGGCCGGTGTCCCACACTCGGCCATTCCCTCACCCGGGTCGACACGGTCCGGCCGGTGACCCACACTCGGCCATTCCCTCACCCGGGTCAACACGGTCCGGCCGGTGTCCCACACTCGGCCATTCCCTCACCAGGGTCAACACAGTCCGGCCGGTGTCCCACACTCGGCCATTCCCTCTCCCGGGACGACACGGTCCGGCCGGTGTCCCACACTCGGCCATTCCCTCTCCCGGGACGACACGGTCCAGCCGGTGTCCCACACTCGGCCGTTCCCTCTCCCGGGTCAACACGGTCCGGCCGGTGTCCCACACTCGGCCGTTCCCTCTCCCGGGTCAACACGGGATCGCTCACCTGTTCGCCGCCCAGCTGCTGGTCCATGGCGGGGAGGTGGTCGCCGGCGTCGCGGTCGCTTGCTCCTGATTAGGCGGTGTTGCGTTGGGCCGCTGCCGGCTGTGCTGCACTGCCCCGGGCCCCCCGCTGTGAACCCCGGGGTGGTTGCCGCTCCCGGAGAGCCATGGATTCGGCACCGAGGTAGAGTGTTGCCCCCGACACATCCACACGGGCCCCGGCGGGACCGCAGGTCCAGGCCACGGATGCAGGACTCTCGGATGTCGGCGAGCCACACCTCGTGCTCCACCGTGTCTCTTCCCACTGCGATGCGCAGCCTCCTCTTCCCTCTCATCGCCGCACAGTCACCGGTGACGGTCGCCAGCTGGACGGCCGTCGTTGTCCACCCAGACGGGGATGTCTGGTCCGTGTAGGGGGGATCACCAGACGGGTGATGGTGATGGTTGACCCCGTGTCCACCAACGCCTGGCATCTGATGCCCTCCACCGCACAGTCCGCGTATAAGCCTCGCTCTTCCCCCAATCGGCCCACCGGGAGGGGCGACAACGGAGGGATTCTGCTGGAGGACCCGCTCGGCGTTTCCCGATGGCTGCGCTGGGCCGTGGCGTGGTGCCGGTGCCGGTGCCGGTGCGGGGCAGTCCCGGGACAAATGACCTGCCTCGCCACACCGGTAGCATCGTGGCCCGCGGCGGGGTCGGACCTGTCTCACCGGCTCCTCCTCACCCTCGGTGACACAAGCCCGGACTCCCGGCGTGCCGGACGATGCTGGAACACCTTGTGGGGCGAGAATTGCTTCTGTCCTCTCCGCCTCGGCCAGCGATGATGGCGACCTCAGGCGAACATGCTGCCGAAGACGCTCCGGAGTCAGCGCCTTTACGAAGGCGAGGAGACAAGCTCTTCCCGGGCCGCGGGAGGAACTCGGGGTGGCCCCGCCGAGCACAGTGGCGGGGATCAGCTGCCAATGCCCCCAGACTTTCCCCCAAACGGCGCCGTCTGCTGCCCAGTCCTTCCCTCATTGCTTCCGCCCACGGCCTCGGCTGGAAACGCCGCTCAGCGCCTCTCCGAGGGCCCGGTGGTCACGCTGCTCCGCCGGCGTTAGGTCGAGGAGGGCCCGCAGGGCATCTCCCTCCGGTGCCGGGGCAAGGTGCACCGCCGTCTCGGTGGGACTCCACCCGTTGTGCCAGCGGCCAGTTTGACTTGCGCTGGGTACGGCTCCAGGCGGCCGGTACCGTCGTATCTGGGGAGCTTCAGGGTGGAACCTGCGGGGCAAATCGTCGAGGCTCTTCGGCCTTCCTGTTGCTCTGGCGGCATCTGCCCTGGTGCCCGTCCTCCCATGGCTGCGGCGTCTCGGGTTCCCAGTGGTGAGTGATCCGCTCCGCTCTGTCCCCCGGGTTGGGGAGCCTTTGGGACGGTCGCTCGGTCGGGGCTCCCCGGGAAGGCTCGATGCTCGGTTCCCAGGTCCCGTCTTCCCGAGCCCCGCCCGTGGGTGCGGGGGAGGCATACTGCTCGGTCCCTCGTCTTATTCCCCGGGTCTTAAGGCATTTTATCGCCGTCGTAGCTCTTCCATCTCGTCATCGATCTCGTATCCCAGTCCTGACACCAATATGGCGGAGCATTTGGTCCATAATGACAGACGAGGAAGCTCGTTAACTCAACAACCGTTTTTTTGTGATAAACACAAAACAGACCGGGCACCCTGACCCGGAGAGTGAACCCAGACAGACTCACAGCGACGGGGGAGGTGACCATCACACACCCTGGTTACAGTCAGGGTGAACCACAAATACATAAGCAAATAACTGTATAACCCAAGCTAAAATGTAACCATAAATGAACTGGAACTTCCGACCACAATCCCACAAAAGCATGTTAACACACGAACAATAAACCGTGCTAGTCATTAGAAATGCAGGGGCTGGCTGTCGACCACGACCACACCGGAGCGTCACAATATTGTAAGATGCAGAACAGATGAAACAGTGACACTTGGAAGGTAATGCCTCCTTGTAGATGTGTTCGATGGTGGGGAGGCTTTGCCTGTGATGAACTGGGCCATGTCCACCATTTTTCCATTCTTTAGAATTGGTGTTTCTAACCAGGCCATGCTGCAACAAGTCACTGTGCATCTATAGAAGTCTGCGAAAGTTTTAGATGACATGCTGAAAGTTGTTGCTGATCCTGGCATGGTAGTTCAATGGATTGTTATTATTCAGTAGTTTGGGACTGAGGAGGAGAATGTTTCCACAATTATCTTCCTTAACAATTCTTTTCCCTTTAATTCCCACTTCCTTCTACTCCACTCCCCGACACAAATTTCTAGAGTTAGCATCAATTGACATTTTTATGTGGCAATTTACTTAACCAAGCACCCTCTTGTTCTGGGTGGAGACAGACTTCCATTTCTTTTAGCAAAATAACGTCTCTATTTTAAATATCTCCTCACATCCAGAAAGTTATACCCAAAGATCATCCATTGAAATCTCACTCTTTTCAGTGTACAGACTGTCACCGTTCTTGTGTGACATTTGTGAGGTTTGGAGGATAATCATTTATACTAAACAGAATCAGGTCCATCATCATTGACTTATATGATGTAAAATTTCCAGTTTTGTGGCAGTAGTACATAAAATTACCATAAATTACAAAATAAATAAATAGTACAAAAAAGGAATAATTAGGTGGCCTTCATGGATTCACGGGCCATTCAGAAATCAAATGGTCAAAGGGAATAAGGTGTATTGGAATCAATGAGTTTGGGTCTTCAAGCCGCACTTCCTTCCTGATGATAGTAATGTGAAGGAGGCGTGTCCTGGATGGAGAGAGCTTTCAGCAGTGGATGCCACCTTCCTCAGGCACTGCCTCTTGAATTATTTTCTCTTCAAGATGTATCTTCCTTTTCAAGTGGATCGATGAATGTAAATTTCACCATGTGAAAAATTCTCAGCAGAAAAGGCAATGAGGTTAGATCTATGCAGGCGTAAAGACACAAAAGTCTTCAACGATTGACCTGAATGCAATCACTATCATTAGGACTCTCTTCAATAATGAGTGCACAAAATCCTGGTCATTGCCTTTCGCAGATGGGCAAAATATTTCAAAATCTTCAATTGATCTTCTGTCACTGATTAGTGAGAAGGTCATTGTTCCCGGTAAGAGTATGCTCCAGTGGAATTTGCAGGGTTATCTATTACCTTTCTGTTTGTACAAGTAGGTGATGGATGCATCCTAGCTTCAATATCCTATTGATCTTCCAGTGCTACCTAAACTGCGTAAGCACCCTAGAACATATGCAAGAGGCAGAAGCGCAGAAACAAATGGGACTTTTCCAACTTAATGTAGACCCAGGGAATCACACCACAGGAATTCAAGGCTGCATCTACCACCTACTTGAATAATCAAATACTCCTGCAAAAAAAAGGAATGATGCATGAGGGAGTGATGCAAAAGGGAGTATTGTTACAGAAAATAGCACTGCAAAAACAAGAGATGCAGGAAGGATTGATGTGGGAGGAAATGACACTAGAGGGAGTGACAGAGGAAATCTCTCCTAATTGGCATTTATGTCAGAATACTACATATTAAATACAGCCTCAGTCCCTTTGCCAAGACAGTTCCAGGATTATGTTGAGCAAAGGAAACCTCAATTATGCATGAAATAGCTGTTCTGACCTTGTACCATCCGTCTTCAGCTTCCCCACAAAAATAAACACAGCTACATAGATCTCTTATTCAGACTGGGTCACTGAAGTGTAATCAATACTGAAATGGAAATGCAGAATCCAATTTACATGTTCAAACAATGAGCACTGGGTTCATGTATCAAAGGAATGCCATTTAAGGGATAAATATTGGCAAAGAGACATGGGCCACATCACAGTGCTTGTTTATACCATGGAATATTTTACACCCATCAGTGGCCAATGTCAACCCTGCATCGGGATCATGCACAGCTATCAGAGCCACTGCCTCAAGCACCAGTGACCCCAATTCAAACTCCACCATAAACTCTACCCACAATGAGATCCACCAAAATCCCTGCTCACAGCAATCCCCACAATAAACCCTGTCCTACCATAAATCCCATCCACACCAAAATCTACTAGAAACCCCACCAACAAAGCCCCTCCAAACCTACCTTCAATGTCCCTTCTTAACCCCACCCACATCAAGACGTACGATAAACTCTGCCCTCAAAAGTCCTAACCCCTGTTTCTCTCTTTTCTTGGGTCTGCAATATTAGCAACCTATTCCTGTATGACTTTGACCGGATGGCATCATACCTGTGTTCTGGGTAAGGTCCTACGTTCAAGAGCATAAGGCCCCCAGCTGTTTAGATCCGTAAGATAATGGACACATAAGGGCAAATAAATCTTCTTTCTCCACATCTCAAATTGGACTTGGGAACAGGGGAGTCACCCATTCGGAATGACTCTTGGGGGTTAAAGTTTGATAGACACTTCCCATGAGTACAGAGCGAAAGCGAGCTGTGCAACTTCTTCATTTTTTTTCCCAGGCTGATCTTTTTGTGTGTTTTCCAGCTTTCATCTTCAGCTTTCTACTGTATCTCTGCTTTGAAGGGCAGTAGAGGAATTTAAGCCAAATTACTGGGATAAGATCTGCAGGAGAGTTAATCTCCTGAAACAGGAGTAAGATAAAACAGCCACCAATGCAGCCTAAATAGCACAGAACTATATAGCTGTATGATGAGATTCATTAAATTGCTGGGAGGGTGAAGAAACACTTGGCTGTATCACACAGTAAATTACAGCCTGCACAAAGCCAACCACAACATTCCTGTTTACTTCTGGCTGGTCTGATTGGGAACAGTTCATGACCACTTCTAAAAGAGGTCCCAAATCACTCGTGCTGCAAACGTTCCACTCCATTGGTAAACTGGTTCTGACAATGCTCCCTAATTAAAGAAATGTGTGCACGAAACACTAGTTTCTCCACAAAGACAGATTCATTTTGAGCATTGGCTCTTAATAGAGTTTGTCAGGCATGAGATGGTTACCAGCGTACTCCCCCTGGAGGCAGAAGGTCATGTGTTCAAACACCACTCCAGAAAGCTGTGTGCAGTTCAGGTGCTCCCTTGCATTACTGACTGGGTGCAAGCGCAAAGTTGAATTACACCTCAAGATATTACTGAAGTAGTGCCCTTGCCAGTATTTATTCATTAACCAGTTCCTAAAATAGGGCAGTTAGCTTGGTCCAACATCGTGGGGAGTAGGGCTGGTCCTTGTGATCAGTGGTTCTACGGTATGTTCCATATTAAAATAGATAAGCTGCCAGTTACTTTCCATGGTGCTTATGGGAGCAAGTTGTGTATAACATAGCTGATGAGTTCTGCATGTTGAACCACAGAACACTACTGTCATGAAAGAAACTATTTGACCCATTATATCTGTCCCAGTTCTATGACACAGCTATCTATTATCTCTTCAATCCCCTGTTTACCTTACATTTGACCACCTATTCAGAGTTTTTTAAATAATGTAGTTGAACCTGTTTCCTTCACGTTCCAAGGCCTTGTTTTCTAACTTTAGTATCAATAATATTTCTGATTATTGCCTCTGGTAATCACCTTAAATCTTTGGCACTTGGCTATCAGTCTTTTACCCCTGTAAATTACCTCTCTTTCCTTCCTGTTTCTGATTTTCATAATTTTGAATCTTACTTTTGAACACAGCTTCTTTAGAAAACTCCCACATTCCAGAACATCCTAACAAATCCCTCTCCAACCCTCTAAGACACCAACATCTTTTCTAATGGATCTGAAATGAAATCTAGTAATTGTGAACAATATTTCATTAGACCATAAAGTTACACAGCAAGGAAATCAGCTACATACCAAGAAAGATGCCCATCTAAATGAACACAATTTGCCCATATTTTGCCTATGTCCCTCTAAACATTTTATATTCATGTACCTGTCCAAGAACCTTTTAAAATTTGTTAATGTACCTGCCTGAACCACTTTCTTGGGCAGCTCATACTGAAAATCACCCCCCCCCCTCACCTTAAATCTATGCCTTCTATTTCTTGATTCCCCAATAAAAGACAGTGAGTATTGACCCTATCCTCTATAAGATTACCCCTTAGTCTCCTATGCTCCAGTGAAGTCCCAACCTGCTTAGTCCCTCAAGTCCTTGTAACATTCTTGTAAATCTCCTCGGCACTCTTTCAACTTAATGGCATCTTCCCTACTGCAGGCTAACTAAAATTGAACATGATATTCCAAATGTGGCCTCTCTGGTGTTTTGTACCACAGTAATGTAACATCTTAACTCACAGCCTCCTTAGGAAGGGTTTCTAAAAAAAATAAAATACAATTTTAGATAAAATAAAAAAAGCTTGGGAGGATGACCAAGCTTGTCAGATTTCTGATGATAGATGGAATAAAATTCTTAAACGGGTTAATAAATCATCTTTCTGTGCTCATCATTCTCTTCTACAATTTAAAGTGGTTCATAGAGCTTACATTTCTGAACAGAAGCTGTCCAGTTTTTACCCGAATGTTTCTCCACTTTGTAATAAATGCAACTCTGCTGATGCCTCTTTAATTCATATGTTTTGGTTTTGCCCTACAATTGAAAAGTTTTGGCGGGAAGTATTTCATACCTTCTCACAACTTTTTAGGGTCCAATTTGACCCAAATCCCCTTACTGCCTTGTTTGGTATTATTGCAAATGAAGATATAACTTTAAATACTCCTAACCTACAGGTTTTAGTTTTTACCTCTCTTTTAGCAAGAAGAGCAATCTTGCTTAAATGGAAGGAGTCTACCCCTCCTACACATCTTCAATGGCTACGTGATATTATGTCTTAATTAAATTTAGAAAAGATCCACTGCTCAGTCTTAAATTCAAAACAATATTTTTATGATATTTGGGGACCTTTCCTAAATTACTTTTCCAATTTATAAAGTTTAACAGTGCACGGACTTTTATGTATATTTTTATCTTCTCTTCTTAAGTGAATATGGTTTTTTTTCTAATTATCCATTGTCATCCATCAGCTTTTTTCTTTGGTAGTTGGTAGGAGGTTGACTTTTTTTTATATAAAAAATTTATTTTATGATTTATGACTTATCTTTAAATTTTTGATTACAGAGTGGTATACCTTTATGTGTTATGCTATAACATTTTGATCAATTTTATTACAATATATGAATGTACACAAGTTATGTTGAGATGTATCTATGTGTTGCACTCTGTAAATCTTGTTTTTTGAAAGAAAAAGGAAGGGTTTCTACACATTCCAGACATTTAACCCTGAATAGTACAGCCAAAATTCCTTACAGTTCTCTCCCTCCTTTATCAACTTCAATTTTTTAACAATTTACAAGATCAAAAAATCTTAGAGAAGGTGATGGTGAGTAATCTTCTGAAGTACACCAGTCCTTCTGAGTAAGGTAGGGTTAGGCAGGGAGTTTCAGGATTTAGGAGCAACATTAAACTGGTGAAAGATTTCCAAGTTAGGGCGGTGTGTGATTTGGAGGGTGAACTACAGGAGATTATATGCCAGTGTATGAAAGGAATGGATGTCTGAGTTTGGCACTGAGTTAATTGATTCAGACATCCATTTGTTTCATCAGTGATTGAGGTAGGTATGATAGGATATATCAACAGGTACATGCATTTTGAAGGATATGGGCTAAACACCGCCAAATAGGACTAGCTGGTATGGACACCTGGGCCTGCATGGACCATCGGTCTGAAGGGCCTGGTCCCACGTTGAAAGACTGTGACAGAGGATAGAAACCAGAGCAACAGAGCAAATAGTGGTGCAGTGTGGGCAAAGATGTTGTTAAGCCTACATAGAGTCAGCAATCGGAAGGTTGAGCATAGAGGCACTAAAGTTCAAAGTAAATTTTATTATCAGAGTATGTCACTACATACAACCCTGAGATTCACCTTTCTGTGGGCATACTCAACAAATCTATAGACTACTAACTCTTAGGTGATCAATGAAAGATCAAGTCCAGTGCAAAAGACAACTAACTGTGCAAATATAAATAAATAGCAATAAATAACGAGAGCATGAAATATCAAGATACAGAGTCGTTAAAGTAAGATCATTGGTTTTGGGAACAACTTAATGAATGGGCAAGTGGGTGTAGTTGTCCCCTTTAGTTCAAGAGCCTGATGGTTGAGGGGTAGTAACTGTTCTTGAACCTGGTGGTGTGAGTCCTAAGGCTCTTGTACCTTCTACTTGATGGCAGCAGTAAGAAAAGGGCATGGCCTGGGTGGTGGGGATCTCTGAGAATGTGTGCTGTTTCCTACAACAGCATTTCATGTAGATGTGCTCAATGATTGGGATGTCCTGGGCTAAATCCTTTACCTTTTGTAGGATTTTCCGTACAAAGGCACTGGTGTTTCTAGTGATGCAGCCAGTCAGTACGCTCTCCACTACACATCTGTATTTTTTGATGTCATACAGAATCTCAGCAGACTCCTGAGGAAGCAGAGGGGCTGCCATGCTTTCTTTGCAATTGCACTTATGTTCCAGGTCCGGGACAGGCCCTCAGGAATAGCAGCACCCAGGAATTTAAAATTGCTACCCCTCTCCATCTCTGATCCTCCAATGAGGACTGGCTTATGGACCTCTGGTTTCCCTCTCCTGAAATCTACAATCAGTTTTTTGGTCTTGCTGATATTGAGTGATAAGTTGCTGTTATGACATGACTCAGCCAAATTTCCAATCTCCCTCCTGTATGCTGGTTCATCACCACCTTTGATTCAGCCCACAACAGTGATGTCAAACTTGAATATGGCATTGGAGCTGTGCTTAGCCACACAGTCATAAGCGTAAAGTGAGTAGATCAGGGGCTAAGCACACAGCCATGTGGCGCATCTGTGCTGATGGAGATTGTGGAGGAGATGTTGTAGTCAATCTGAACAGACTGGGGCCTACAAGTGAGGAAATCCAGGATCCAATTGCACAAGGAGGTCTTGAGCCCAAGATCTTGGAGCTTATTGATTAGTTTTGAAGGGATGATAGTATTAAGTGCCAAGCTGTAATCGATAAGAGCATCCTGATGTATGCATCCCTGCTGTAAATAGTTCCATTTAAAATCAGAGAAATGTATGTGATATACGTCCTGAAATTCTTGTTCTTCACAGACATCCAATAAAACATGAGCGTGTCCAAAAGAATGAGTGTCAGTAAAAACGTTAGAACCCCAAAGGCCCCCTACTTACCCCTCCCAAGCACAAGCAGCAACAAGGCAATGACCCTCCCTCACTATCCTCACCAGGTAGCCATCCACTCTGGATGTTTTCCTTGAATTCACCCTCCTGAAGGCTACCAGTTTGTCTGCTTCAAATACTGAGATCGAAGGAGCATCAGGAGAGGCAGGGATTTGCAAAAAAAGCATCAGCACCCTCAACTCACCAAGCAAGCTATAGCAAAGCCCCCAAGAAAGACCATGGTCTGCAGTACAACAAAAATTAATCGTTCACCCGGCAATTCGACATGGCACAGGCTCTCGCTCTCTCCCTAATAAATGGAAAAAGAGGTGTTCCCTTTCACAGCGAGAGGGGAGACATAACCAAGCAACTTGCTGATTTACAGTGCCAGAAGTCTGCCTTTTTTCCCGAGAACTCCAACCTGAGAATCGGCAACAGTCTCTCAACCACCAACGAGTGAGAGAGTGAGAGCACAACTCGCTATACAAAGCCTCTGGCAGCTTATCCGCTCGCTGTTCCTAAAGTTCCATTCTCTTCCCTGACACTTCAGTCAGCAGCACTGGCTTAGAATCAGTCCGTCCCCAGGGCCACAAAATGCTGGCATCCCAAAGGCAGGCTCATCTTCTAGGCCACGTTCCTGGGATATTGGAAAGCAGCCAGCCGTGAGCCCCTGAGAGCAAATCTCATGATGCTAAGAACCAATGTCTGAGTGTATCTCCAGGTCAGGGTCTTCAATGGAACCCTGTCCTCCTGAAAAGGAAAAGGAGAGATATCAAAAGCAGAAATTAGACTGGTTTCATAGTTGAACACAAAGGAGTCACAACTTACTCTGTTCAGCTACGTCAGTTGTGTGAAGAGCCAATGAGATGGCAGCTGCTGTGGACCTGTTGCTCTGGTAGGCAAACGAGTTGATCCAAGTTGCCTCTCAGACAGGAGCTGATATGTTTCATCACCAGGCTCTCAAAACACTTCATCACTATGGATGTAAATACAACTGGGCGACAGTCATTGAGATGTGTCTCTATGCTCTATTTGGGTATCGGTACGATTGAAGCCTGCTTGAAGCAGGAGAACATCACACACTGCTGAAGCAAGAGGATGAAGATATCAGTGCACACACCAGCCAGTTGGTCAGCACAGGTCTTTAGTACACAGCCAGGTAGCCATCTGCTCTGGATGTTTTCCTTGGATTCACCCTCCTGAAGGCCGCAGCATGTCAGCTTCAAACACTGAGATCAAAGGATCATCAGGAGATGTCGGGATTTGCAATGCTTCCTCCACGTTCTAATGGTCAAAGTGAGCATAGAAGGCATTGAGCTCAATTCTACCCTCAATGTGTAAGTCCTAATCCATTCAATCTTTCCTTCTATCTCAGGTCCTCTAGTCCTGGCAACAACCCTGTAAATTTGCTCTGTACTCTTTCAATCTCATTTACATGTTTCCTGGAGGTGCAATTGGTGACCAAAACTGCACATAGTGCTCCAAATTAGGCATCCCCAATGTCTCCTGCACTCAATACTTTGATTTATGAAAGCCAAGGTGGCAATAGCTTTCTTTACAACCCTATCTACCTGTGACACCACTTTCAATGAATTATGGACCTGTTATCTCAGATCCCTTTGTTCTTCTGCACTTCACAGTGTCCTACACTATCCTAGAGGATGATGCAAAGCCTTGTTGTGTATCCAGGAATGGCCTGTCCCAAATTATTCTGCTGCCATCATGTGGAGTATAATGTCTACTATCTAATGACTCCTTTTTGTTGCTTGTGTGCACTGGAAGCAGCGCAATCTAAAGGCATTCTATCAGATTCAGTGGTGTAATTGGCACAATTATTAAATGATGTTGCAAATGACTGGAACTCTTAGATCTATGGTCGTGTTTTGTTGTAAATGCCTTTGGTCTTGCACGTCTTTCAAGTCGAGCTGAAACGGTGTTTTAATGAGTGATCAAAAAATCAATCATGTAACTGATAAAGCCACAAAGAGGAGATATTGATCCACAGCTTGAATAACTGAGGACAGTTCTATGAGGAAAGGTACTGAAATGAATAATTTTATTGGGGTTATTCTGTCCCTGATTCTGACACAATGCATTGAACCACGCTAAAGATAAGCATAATTTCTGCAATTTATAAACCAGTCTCCAGTTAGACTTCCAGAGGTCCTGATGTCAATTATTTTAAGATCTGTTGGATGTTATTTTCAAATGAGTATTTGGGTTGCTGCATTCAGTTTCACTGGGATTAACACTGCAAAAGAGGACGATCAGAAAGAAATTAATTACAGTCAGTTGCAATGAAATTCTCCCTTATAAATTGCTTCACTGCCACTTTACCAGAACTGGCCTTCTGAAGATAATAAGGAAAAAGGCAACTGGGAAATAAATAGCTTTCTGGAATGATTTGATAGTTGGAAGGCAGGAATTAAGCTAGTCTTCTTTACTTAAAGAGGCAGCGAACTCATTACAAAATAGTTGTAAACTGCTTTGGCACTTTGGGAGAGTTGGGATGTCTTTGAGTTCTTCTGATGTTGAATTCCTCTAATGTTAATGTAAGAAAGAAGTGACTTTTTATCATGAAGGGCTATAGATCTATTGTGCACTTTACAATACAGATAGTGGGCATTGTTTCGTTTTGTTTTGGCTTCAGCTATTTTTATTACCACATTACTCCCTCTCAGTCAATGACTGAACCATCCTGTCATCTCAGAGTCAGATCCTGCTGGCTGAATTCTCACTCCAGAAAACAGAGGAGATGATACCAAGGAAATTTTGTATTGCTGTATTTTTGGAAGAGGTACTTTTAGGCTGAGGTGTTATAATGAGGACCACCCCACCCTCTCAGATTGTAAACAGTACCATAACAATGCAAGCTTGTTACATCTGTTTTCATCATTAAGGGAAATAACCAACTTTCTCTTGGTTATTCAGCTGGAGCTCTCTAGTGAAGACACAAAGCTTATATTAATTCACTGTATTCTTTTTTGTCCCAATTAACAAACAGTATAATACTGTATAAAGATAAAGATTTGAGCATTAACTTTACATTTCACAAGTGCATTGAACCATACTGTGAAATGCGTTGTTTGTGTCAAATCAAATCATTGAGAATTGTGCTGGACAGACTACAAATGTTGCCACACTTCCAGTACCAACATAGAAAGCCCAGTACTTACTAACCCTAACCCATACATCCTTGTAATGTAGAAGGAAACAAGAGAAATGAGAGCACCCAGAGGAAACCCACATGGTCTCAAGGAGAATGTCAAAACTCCTTACAGATAGCGATGGAAATTGAATGTCTACCTTTGATCTATTGCTGTTATGGTAAAGCATTGTGCTTACTGCTGCACTATCATAACACCCCCAGTCATTGCAAGGAGATCCTTCCACAAATCCCTGGCATTGATCCACAGACAACTTTCTTCAGTGTTCTGGATGACAAGGGTTTGGATTGAGATAGGAGTTATAGCTTGCTCATAAACTCTGAGAGAGTTTGAAAAACTTGAAGAAATACTCTGTCCTTGACTTCCAATTCTGCATTAAAATAAATGCTCTGTGCCAAGATTGTGTAGGTCTCCAGCACAAAGCATTGATGCATGACTTTCATCTTGTGTAAGAATGGAATGCACAAATTATAATACTTCCCCCATCAGCATCAGTTCAGATCCAGTAATTTCAGAAGCCTGATGTCATTTTTGCATTGGTTGAACGTGACCATTCATTGAAGTCAACCATTGCTGGCAGTCATTCTGTCATTTGGGAGGGCATTAACAAGATTATCAGCAAAACAGAGCTAGGATGAGGTGTCCTAACATGAGCCTCAAGGTCCTAGTGAAAGGGGAAGACACCAGAGATATGTCCCAGAATGCCCCAAGGGCAGCACTGCAAGGCTGCTTCTAATTTTTCAAAATCTGACATAATTTGAAAGAGTGATCCTACTAACACTGAGGCCAAAATCATTTATGGCATGTCACTGCCATCTTGAATTAGCTGAGCTCTAAAAACCCATTTTTGTGGGGTTCAATTTCACAACTTGCCACAGGAACACAAGAAGATAGCAGCAGAAGTTGCCATTCACTGTGATCATGGTTTCTGATCTCATCTCCTCTTTTCTGCTCATGCCCCAGAGATCTCGAAATTCCCTCATAGTTAAAAAAAAACTATCTCCTTCCACTCTAAATAGCCACAATGACCAGCCTCCTCAACCCAACAAGGCACAGAGTTCTCGAAATTCACCATCCTCTGAGAAGAACTGCCCACACACCTCAGCTTTAAATGACCACCCATTAATCATATAACTATGGCTCTTGTTTGAGGTTCTCCCACTAGTGAATGCATCTCAATACCAACATGGACAGGCCTTTTAACAATCCTCCATGTTTCAATAAGATCACTTCTTATTCTTCTGAACTCCAGAAAGTATGGATTTAGTCATTTGTGATAGGGCAATCTCCTTCTTCCACCAGTTAGCCTAGCGGATCGCATTTAGACTACCTCTATAATTTCTTTTAGATTATATAATAGGATTTCTCAACAAGGTCTGTCAATTGGTATAAATAAATGAGGGCAAACTGTATAAAGTACTCCAAGTGCGGCTTCACCATCACCCTGAATAATTAGAACAAAACTTCCCTATTTCTAAACTCCAATCCTCTTCCAATAGAGGCCAATACTTGGGAAAGGCTAATCTTTGAAAACTAATGATTTGAGAAAAATAGGATACAAGTTGATTTAGTTCTATCCTTGAAGATAAAGCTGAACTTGTAATGAAAAGGAAAAACAATAAACCTCCAGGCTCTCGGAAAAGAGAAGGAGAATGAGACTAATTGAAAAGCTCTTTCAACATGCTGTCATGAGCTAAATGTTTCCTTTTTATGTTCTACAATTCTTTAATACCCACCACTTTGCAGGAACATAATTTTTATTACCTGCTTCATTTCAGGCAATGTTATTCCTATGTCTTCTGGATGCGCGCTGACAGTCAAAGTGACAGGAGTGATCTTTAACAGCTTGAAGCATCTTTGTAAACAATTATGCCGTTGTATAAAAGGAAAATCTTAACAGCTGCCATCATAAAGGAGGACAGGGTAAGGTTAGTACAAGCAAGTGAAACTTTGAATATTGCTCTGTGAATTATTCTTGCGTTGCAGAATGTTTTTTGGAATCTTGTTTTGAACAGTTTGGTTGCTGCATTTTCTTTATTCAGACATTTTAAATTACTTTGTTATCTCTCAAGCTACTTCTGACATCCAGAAACTGCGATGGATATAAGAGGAATGTTCTCCCTTTCAAAGTCACCTCTGTAAATGAGCAGATTTTTCGCAGGGATAGCATCTATGGGCAGCTTCCCCTTTCTGAAGGGATGGCTTGACAGCAGCACACAGTTTATCAACACTGTACACACTTGCTTTGAAACTACAATGCCTATTTGAGTTTCATGATCGAAGAGAAACAAAATGAATTCCAGACAAGGCATTGAAAGCAATTAAAAACATCACTCTGCCACAACGTGACATTGTGAAGGTTAGAATAGAGATTTTCTATTACATTATTAACTTCCATCAACTGCGTGCAATTTCAACCAACGTACTTAACATAATCCTGTGAGAGTGCAGCTGCTTGTCTTACAATTATTCAACAAATTCCCTGGAACATGACTTAAATTCATGATCAACAATATATCATATGACTTAACTGTTTTTGTTCTCATGGGGAATATGCTGTCACCTGAGTTCATCAATATCCTTGTAAGATTTAGCTCTTGCTCAGCTGGGCTACAAACAAGGTTGCCTTCAGGGTATTGGAGAATCCAGAGCTGGAATTTCCTATTCATAGTTCCATTCCCAAAAGCAATTCATCAGTATTTTCGCACTGACAATTGGATTTTAAATATAAATCCCAACACCAGAAGTTATAAACAGGAAAAAAATCTGTAGATGCTGGAAATCCAAGCAACACACACAAAATGCTGGAGGAACTCAGCAGGCCA